>NC_083719.1:169968377-170274052 GCF_028564815.1 Eubalaena glacialis
CTTTAAGGGCAGCATTCTTTGCCAAAATGTCAGCAAGGTGATTTCCCTTAGCTTCCAGAAAGTCAAGTTTAGAATGCCCCAGAATCTTAATAATAAAGTGGCAGGTTAAAATATTGCATCTAATAATTCCTGAACATGGGGACCATTATAAATTTTATTTTCACTGGAAGAAAGGAAGCCACACTACTTTCACAACATTGCAAAATCATGAGCTACACAGAAAGCATGTCTACTATCAGTATAACATTGGCGGTTTTGTCCTTAACTAAAGTACAAGCCTGTGTAAGAGCCTCTAACTCAGCCTGTTGGACTGAAGTAGCCATGGTAAAGATGCTGCCTCAACAACATCAAAAGGAGTTGCAACTGTATATCCAGCACAATATTTACCATTGTCACCTTTTAAATAGGCACCATCAGTGAACAGTGAGAAGTCAGTGTTACTCAAAGAAATTTTCTGCAAATCATCATGAGGAATCAGAAAGTGATCCATCAGCATTAAACAGTCAGGAGGGACATCAGATGGAGGGAGGAGAGTAGCATGGGTAAGGATATTAGAACATAAAAGAGTTACGTAAAGAGCGTTAACAAAAGGACTTCATAGGAGGTGAGGCAGCTGACTGAGAAGTGTTTACTGTGATGAGGATTCTAGAGAGCTTCTACTACATGAGATACAAAAATGGTTAAAGGGGATCCCACAAGGATTTTCTCAGTGGTCTTAACCAAAATGGCTGTACCCGTAATGACACTAAGGCAAGGGGGGTATCCCTGTGCCATTTGGTCCAGTTGCTGGCTTATAATACCCTATAGGTTGCTGGTAGTCCCCGTATTGTTGGATGAATACTCCAAGGGCATTCCCTTCCTTTTCAAAGACAAAAAGGTAAAAGGGAATCTGATAATTGGGCTGCCTAAAGGGCAGGTGAGCTCATCAAACTCTCCTTTAAGGCCTTGAAAGCTATGTTGTCAGGTTCTTCCCATAAAATTGGGACGGGGTTGCTATTCTTTAGTAAAACATACAGAGGTTTGGTCATAAGAGAGAAATTTGGAATCCAATTTCAGCAATAAACAACTAGCCTGAGAAAACTTCCCAGTTGGTGCTTAGTTTTGGGTTTTGGGAAATGTAGGACACTATGAAATCTATCTGGATCTCGGTTTAGCTCTTGTTCTGATATCAGATACTCTAAATACCAAACCTGGGTTTGCTTCATCCCCCAACACTGAAGTCTGGTGGGTAAAGGGGGCCTCTGATGACCACCAGCCTCGCAAAGTGACAAATGTGAGGCAAGGGAGGTGCAGGGTAAGTTGGGAGCGGACTAAGGCCTATCATAGACAGACTAGTCAGAGGAGGCCCATCCAATAGACTGCAAATTCCAAAAGTGATTAATGTAGGCACAATATACATTCTTCATAAATATGTGTATTTAGGATATATTATACTTAAGGAATATTAGAGTAGCCTCACTAGCTTTCAAATTTTTTATCATCACCCAGTGAAAGAAGAAATATAACTTATATCTTTACCCAGTACCCAAGAGGTACCTATCCATTGATGTACCTATATACCCAACTACATCCAAATTTTTAACTGAAACAAAAGTTCCACAAATAAATTTAAAAAATATAAAATACTTAGTTTTAAGGGTGGTCACTCTAATATTTTCTACTCAATTGTACTCCATTTTATTTTATTTAAAAGATAGCTGAGAATATATATAAAATCTTTAAAAATTAATTTTTAAAAAAAACCTGAACTCATAGGTACAAAGAACAGATTGGTGGTAGCCAGAGGCAAGCAGTGAGGGGTGGGTAAAATGGGTGAAGGTGGTCAAAAGGTACAAACTTCCACTTATAAGATAAACAAGTCATGAGGATGTAATGTACAACACTACACAGTGACTGTAGTTAACAATACTGCATTGTATATTTGAAAGTTGCTAAAAGAGTAGATCTTAAATGTTCTCATCACAAGAAAAAAAATGTGTAACTATGTTTGGTGATGGATGTTGACTAGACTTATTGTGGTGATCATTTTGCAATAATACAAATATTGAATCATTATGTTGTATGCCTGATATGAATAAAATGTTATATGTCAATTATACCTCAATTTCAAAAAACATTCTGAGTGTGTCTGTGAGTGTGTTTCTGGATGAGATAAAAATAAATAAATCCATTCAGTCATTCATTCATTAAAAGATTATGACTCTTCAGTTCAAATTGATTTCAAAACTGAATGGTGTTGCAATATTTTACAAGTGTTGATCTAAATTACTTTGTCCAAGAGACAATAAATAAACTAACTGATAAACTGAATAATCACCTAGTGTGCTAATTTCCCACCTTTTTATCTTCGTAGGTTAGTTGTAAATAGCATACATCTGCATGTTATATGATGAGAAAGAGAGAAAGACAGGTTGGGATTGTTACTGAGTCCAAGCTTCCTCTGCTCGCTGCATGACAGGCCAATAAATCAGAGACGAGGTGTTGAGGCAAGGAATACGACTTTATTCGGAAAGCTGGCAGACCGAGAGGATGGCAGACTAATGTCTCAAAAGAATCATCTTATTAGGGTTTGGATACCAGTTTCTTTTACAGAACAGAGAGGGGGAGGAGATGAGGAAGTAAAGTAAAAAGGCCATTAAGTTTTGCAAATATCCCCTGGCATGGCCAGCCTCAGAGGGGATGTGTTAATTTCTTCTTTCTTGCAGCCATCCACAGGTGGACGGGGTCAGGATGTTTCCCTGAACAAAGGCACTTTGGTTTAACATTCAGGCAGAGGGGCAAGGTTCCCCTAGGCAGGCCATTATGTATAGACAGTATCCTTTTAGTGAACAAAAGCAGCAGAAAGCAAAGGTTTTAACCTTTAGTAAAAGAAACAGATCCAACATGTAGTCAGATTTGTCTCTTCCCTGTTACAGAAGGAGAGGGAGCGACTCTCCTTTGCCTGGAGTTCTCTGTGGTCCGGACAAATCTCCAAAACTCTGGGCTCATACAGCAGAACTTAGGGGGGTGCATCCTATACTTGTGCACTCATGTGTATGTCCCATGACCCACATACACTCTTAGAGATTAAAGGGAGGCACAGGCCCCCAGGTGTAAACATGAGACACCCACAAACATAATCACCTCCACAGTGGCTCCACATACACTCCCACATACCATCATGCAGACAGAGCCTGCCATCTCTTCATTCAACACAAAATACACGATAATTGCCTCTAGCAATGTAGACTTACATCCACACTCAAGCACACAATGGGGAGACAATACTAGCCCTGCTCACCCGAGGGATATAACCACCTACTGCCCCCGCTCTTCACCACCCACACCTAGCCAAACAGAGCTGCTAATTAAGAACCAGAGATACTCAAGTGCCTGGGCTCCAAGGAGGGGGCACTGTGATGGGAAAGGGGGACACTGCATGCTGAACACCTTGTGTTTTGGTAATTCCAAGGGGGCACCAGCAGCCTGGCCAGAGATGGATGGGCCAAACTGGAGCAACTGCAGTGCAGCCTCCTGCTGGAGGAGAGTCCCAGGGGGGGAAGGTCCCTGAGAAATGGGAAGGTCCCCACAACTCAGCTCCCTCTGTCCTGAAGGTTCTGAAAAAAAAGCGCTACTCTGCTGTTTCAGATTTAATGAATATTTAGAGCTCCCCATTCAACAGATATTTATTGAGCACTTACTATGGGTCAAGAACTGGGATACAACAGTGACCAAAATGGCATTCCCTGACCTTGTGGAGTTTCCATTTTCTGTAGAGGGAAACTATAAATATATAGGCTATTAGAAGATGACAAGTATTATGGAGAAAATAAAGCAGGAGGCAGGTGAAGAGTGGGGCAGGTGTATGCTCATAGAAGGTATGACTGGGAAGGTAGCATTTAAGCAAAGACTGTAGAAGGTGAGGGCCACTGAGAAACCTAGGGAAGACCATTCCAGGCAAAGAAAACAGCTCATTCAAAGGATTAGGCTGGAGCCAGCCTGAGCTGTTCAGTGACCTGCAGGAGGCCAGTGTGCTTGAAGCCGAAGGCAAAAGGGGAAAAGAGTATGGCCAGGTGGAAGAGTAATAGGGGCAGAGCTTGGTGGGCACTTGGAGGGCTCTGTAGGCCCTCGGCTTTTCCTCTGATCGAAATGAAGAGGCATGGGGTTAGGGAGACAAGCAGAGTGGGCCCTTATCTGACATATTTGAAAAGATCCCTCTGGCAGTCCTAAGGCTTAAAATCAATACGGACCCCATCAGGCCAGGTGTCCTGAAGGTGGACGAGCCTGGGGTGAGCCTGGGGAGAAAACTGACCACTGGAGCAGCAGGCAGGATGGTGGGAAAAACGGCCTCAGGTTCATCTCAGGCTTGGACGGGCAGCACCATAGGTCACTGATTCAGGATGGGACCACCACCAGAGGCACCAGGAAGGATGCTTGTTGCACGGGCACCCCAGTACCACAAACAACACCTCCACTACCACACCTCTCCACTCTGCACAGCTCCATCACACATACCTCCACCACACACAGCTCTACTATACACACCTCCTCCACCATCCGCCCACACACACCTCCATCACTCTGCATCTCCACTACATACACCTCCACCACACACTCCAGATAGCCACCCAGGATTGCTACTTCACCTAAAATTGGAACCATCCCATAACTTCTTGTCCCCTCCTTTGCTTTTTTAACCCTTGGCACTATCATCACCTAACAATGGAAGGTACATTTTACTCTTTTATTTTGTCTGTCCTTAGATTGCAAATTCCGTAGGACCCCTGATGTTTGCCTGCCTTATTCACCACCGTATACTCGGGGCCTGTACATCACAGGTACACAGGCATATTTGAGAGTGACAAAAATGAAGGAATGTGAATAGTGGAGTTATTGTTCAGTACAGCTATTTACTGTATGCAAACAGGAACTACTCGAAGGCAGGGATTATTTTCTTGTTCTTTTCAGTGATTTAATAAACGCTGTTATGTGCCTGCTCTTTGACCCCATGTGTCCAAATCTGGAAAGGACTTGGCATCTATCTTGCCATTTTTTCCCTCTTTCCCTCCTTTCTTTTTCCCTTCCCTCCCTTCTCATTTCCTCGCTTCCTCCCTCCCCCTGTCCCCCTCTCCTTCCCTCTCTCCTTTCCTAACTCTCTTCCTCCCTCCCTCTAGCCCTCCCTCCCTGTGCCCTTCTCCTTCACTTCCCCGTCCCTCCATCTCCCTCTCCCAGCCTTCCCCACCGTGCTGCATCCCTGTGCACAGAGCACCTCATGGGACAGAGGCACAGCCTTGCTTCTGAGCACCTCAGGGTCAGGAGCGCCACTCTACATGGGACAGATGGAATTTTAGGATCCATGGAGCCAGGATAAACCTCATTAAGCAAGTAGAAAACCTGTGCCAAATATATAAGCTGGTTCATAGGCAATGATAGTTCATTGGCAGCTTTCAATAGAAGTTCAGATTGTGGGGGGACATGAATCTTCTCATGTCAGGGCAAAGTGGGGTTCAGAAACAACAGACTGGACATGTGTGATGAGCCAAACACACAGCAAACCCAGGCAGAGAGCCAAGAAAGACAGCGGGCAGGTGCTCCAGCCACCTCCTCCACCCCCCCACCCATCATGGGGGGGACAACACTGACCCCAGACGTGCAGGTGGGGTGAAAGTGTGGGAGAAATGGGTTTCCAGGAGGAAGAGAGCAGCTTGGAGACACACAGGCAAGGGCAGAGTGCAGTCTGGGCCACAGGCACCACTCAACTTGTGGACCTTCCACTGTGCTCCTTCATCCCTCCAAGGGGCACCTGAAGGCTGCTGGTCAAACCAGAACTTTTCCTCCATGAGCAGTTCTTGAGAGAAGGAAAACCAGGTTTCAAGATGGAGAGATAAGGCATGCATGGGACCACCCCAGGTCACCCCAACCTACTCCCGGCAGGATTTGCTGGGAAATGAGCACAGGAGCTAGGTGGAGGGAGGTGGTGAGAGGTAGAAACCAAGGGTCGGCCCCACCCACCCAGCCTCAGGTGGCCTGGTCCTGCTGGGTCGTTGATTGGTATGCTCTTGCACATGTTCCTGTTGCATCAGAAGGACTAATTCCTAGACGTCTGTTGAGGGAAGGAAAACAAGCCTTAGCATTTGGTTTTGGCTAACAGCCCTGAAATACCACACTTTTCTCCTCGTACTCCAGCAGGGCCTGTCAGTGGAGATCTGAAAAGCAGGAGGAAGTGAGACCAGGAAGCCCAGCCACAAGGGGACAGGAGCACAATGGGTACATCCTTGCCCTGGACTCTGAACTCCGCCCACTCTCGCAGATGCTGACGGCTAGGCTCAAGCCCTGACCTTGTGCACGTGCCCTACCTCTAAGCAGGCTCTTGGGCATGTGGCCCCTCACCTTCTCTCACAGCACAGCCTTTCAGGATGAACTTGGCAGACCCTGTAAGTAACCCCTCCTCTAACCAGCCTGCCACCCCTGAAGAGGGTGTGTTCGCCTCCCCCTCACCTGAGGCCTGGTCCTCTTCCATCTGGACCAGCACCCTTCCCTGGGACTGGCTTCTTGGTGAGCTGGTACAAGGGCTGGGGTGGGATGGGACATCTGTGACCAAAGGAGGGATGCCTCTCCCTGCATCCTGTCATTTCATCTTCTCATAAGGGTAAGATGGTCTTGGGGTAGCCCCAAGGACAGTCTGTCTCCCTTTTTCCTGGGAGCTGATGCAGGCAGAAGAAGACGTGTCTCAGGGGCAGGCTCTGCATGACTTGTGGGTGAGTCAGCCTCCATGGGGGTGAGGCGGGTGGGTCTGGAGCTGTACAAAGTCAGGGTTTGTGTGTGTGCCACCCCATCCTCCTGGTTCCATGTTCTTTCTCCCCTCTCCCTACCCTGCATGCCCCACCCCTTCAAAGGCCTCCATGCAGTTTGTGAGGTTCTGCATTACGCTTGCAGAGGAGAGTGGGGAGGTGCAAGGCCCACATAGCCCACCCACCATGTCTGTTTCACTCTACTTGACACCTGTGCCAAGAGGAGGACACAAGGGCAGGGCTCAGTGATAATCTACTGTGTGGGATGCAGAGAGCATGAGCAGGCCAGGCTCCAGAGGGCTCTCACACCCCAAGCCATGGGTGTGGAGGAGGAGCTGGGCAGGTGCAAACAGAGGAGGGCAAAGGGCAGGGGGTGAAGGCCAGGGACAGGCCCTGTAGGACTGCAGGCAGGGCACCTACCCAGGGTCTCACCCTCCCTGTCTCAATGTCTTGCTCCTTCTAGTTCCTGGATCCTCCATGACCTGCTCGTGTCTCCTCCCAGCCTCCACCAGCCCTACCCTCAGTGAGCAGGTTAATCCCCAGGGGACTATGGAACAAATCATCTTCAACCCACCCTTCGAGGGGCCCCTTCCCTGAGCTCTGTCTCATCCCAGCAGATGGCAAGTAGGAAAGGCCCTCCCAGCACAGCCCCCTCAAGAACAGAGTCCCCCAGCACAGGCCCCCCAGTAAGGCTCCCCCAGGATAGACTCTCCCAGCACAGGCCCCTCTCCAGGACTGACTCTCCCAGGACACATTCCCCCAGCACAGGTCTGAGGTCTTGCTAAACCCTCCCTTGACCAATGTCTTCATATTCAGGCATCCTGAAGACCCTCCTCTCTTCTGGCTCTGAGTAAATTGGAGAACAGGTCCAGGATGCCTGATGAGGCAGGGGCTGGGGGAACCCGCAAGCAGAGCTCACTCGGCAACCAAGGTACAAGGACCTGGGAAGCTGGCAGCCCTAGCCCACATAGTCAGGTCCCAGTTCTAGGAACATGGGTCCCAAGACACACCTGGGAAGCCTGGTCCCCACCACCTTGAAGGGGTGTCCACCTCTCAGGACTGGGGTTCTGTGGCAGCCCTGCCCCAGCACTGCCCACCCTTGAGAGCTAATCTGCTTGCTGGGTCTCTGGTGTGTTCCTCTGTGTGGTGTCTGTGTGCACACCTGTTCTGTCAATGAAGTACCAGGGCTTGAGTCAGATGTTGGTCACATTTTTTTCAGTCTAGACCTGCAAGAGTTCCTCCCAGGAAGCACAGCTCAGGGCATACTCAGAAGCCAGGCAGAGCTGGACTCACGCTCAGCTCAGACACATGCATGCAAATATGATCAGGCCTCAGTAAGTCCCTGACTCCTTCCCGTGAGCCTTGGCTTCCTCATGGGGAAACAGCAGGAGTAAGAGGACCGGCCTCCAAGTGTATGGTGGGGAGTGAGTGAAATAACGTCAGAGCTGGATTAGCAGGAGTGATGTCATACCAACACCCTGGGCCCTGGCAACATGGGGGCACCCCCCAAAAAAAGGTGAGGGTTCCCCAACAGTTCAATAGTGGATATTTTTTAAACATAAACAAAAATCAGAATTTTGTTGTACTCTCTTCTATTGCAGTTTGGCAATGTTTTACTGAGAATTTCGCTTGTCAGTACTTAGGGTTTCTAAAGCCTTAATCGGGTCCAAGAAGTGGTGCAGGTGGGCTGTGGGACAGGGAGGTTCTCAGCAGATATCAGCCTGAATCCCCACCAGCCTCACACCTGACTGCCTGCTCCCCCTTTCCCTCTGGGCTCCAGCCCTCCCCAGATGTCCTCATGCCCTGTGCCCTCCTGTCTTTCTCCAGAATGCTTTTTGTCACCTGACATACTATTCATAGTTTTGTTTATTTTCTCTCTCCTCCACTGTTATCTCCTTCCTCCCTTTTTATAACTTAGAAAAAAGCAATTTTAATTTTAGCACGTGGGTAGTTTTTTATGATTTAGAATTTGTTTTTAAATTTTTAAAAGGGTATAATTTATATATAGCATAGTGCAGATATCTTAATTGATGAAGTTGTGTATATTCATACACTTGAGTGACAACTACCCAGATGACAATATAAAACATTTCCATCACCCTAGAAGTGCTCCTTTCCAGTCAATACCCTCAAGAGGTAATCCCTACTGCTACTTTTATCCCCAGTGGTTAGTTCTGCATGTTTTTAAACATCATGTATGAAATAATATAGTATGTTTCTTTTGCACAGCTTTATGCCTGTGACATTTACCCATGTTGGTTGAGAAGTGTTATCAGTAATTAGTTTTGTTTTCTTTGCTTAATTGCTTTTTTTCTGCTGGGTAGTGTTGTATAAATATACTTTATATATATTGTTTATCTATGTGAGTTTGAGTTTGGGGCCATTATGAACATTCCTGTCTGTGTCTTTGGTGGACATATGCACTCATTTGTGGATATATACTAAGGGAGTGGAATTTCCAGATCATAGGGTATACATATATGTAGCATTAGTAGATAGTGACAAATGGTTTTCCAAAGTGATTGTACCAAGTTACACACCCACCAACGCCGTATGAGAGTTCCAGTTGCTCCACATGCTGGCCAGTACTTCCTACTGTCAGTCTTTTAATTTCATCCATCTCTAATGGCTAATGGAAGTTAAGAGGAATTTCACTGGGGTTTTAATCTACATTTCCCTGATGACTAATGATGATGCCTGTTCATTTGCATATCTTCTAGTGGAAGTCCTGTGTGGTTTTTTCCTAAGGGATCCCAGGCAGTTTAGTAGGGTGTTCAGTAAAGATGTGCTGAATGAATGAGTAATAAACGAATCAACAAATGAATAAGATCCATCAGAATCAGAGGCTTACCCTCACCCCTGGCTGACACTATGCCTGTCTCCAAAGATCTCCAGCACTTTGTAGATTTGTCTCCTTTGGTTACTGGGCATGAGAGTTGTGGCAGAGTTGGGGCACTTTGGGAGGTGATTAGAAAGGTCTGAAACAGGATGCCAGCATCCCTGCCGAACAGCTTGGCTAGTACATTGCTAAGCACTGCCAAGCTTGAGGCCCCCTTCCATGGCTCTTTGTTTCAGAGAGCAGAGAGCAAGGTGTGCCAGGAGCGGGTGCTGACTACACATTTACTACCACTTTCTACCCAGTCAAATCCCACCCTTTCTCTCCAGCCTAGGCTGCACCTGGCCTTTGTGCTCCACCGCATCCTGGGCAACCCCAAATCCCCACCACTCAGCAAAGGGCGGGACAGAAGAGGGTGACAGTTCTCAGAATGAGAGGACTACAGGAACTGTAGCAGACTTGAGTCCCAGAAGTGGGAGGTGTGCATGGAAAACAAAAATACACTGGGAACCCAGAAGAAGAGGAAGTGCAGGGCTCGCAACCAGAGTTAAACCCCAGGTGGGGAAATCTAACGTGAAAATCCTGAAGCACAGCAGTAGGGGGTGACCAGGAAATCCTTGTGGGAGGATCCAAGTCTAAGTAGAGGTGAAAAAAGCAAGAGCACTGCCTGAATTCAGAGAAGTGGTATGCAATCATCCTCTGGCCTCGCTGCTGGCCGAGATGGGCACACAGCCCCACACCTAATTCCGGCATTCACTGCTAAAGCACTCTTTGAGCACCACTGCATACCCACGCTTCACTAGGCATCCTAGATAAAGAACTGCAAGCGCCCTGATATCACGTAGTTCACACGCCAGCTGAATAGATAAAGGCATAATCATGCAAAATTAGAGCTTTAGTAGAAATAAAGGCAAAGTATACCAGGGGCTGTGCAGGGTTAAATTAAGGGGTTGCCATAACCTGACTTGCATTTAGAACTGTCCTTCTGGTGGTAGCCAAGGTAGAGAAGGGGAGAGCCTGAGGCAGTGACCATTGTGAGGGTGTGGAGAGGGTGTCTTGGCCAGTTTGGGGAGGGAGCCTTAGCAAAGAAGTTGTGGGGGGCTAGTGAGAGGCCCTGGGGAGGCAGAGCTGAGGGGGCTGGAAACCTGGAGGTGAAGACCCCGGAGAAGGAGGACTCAAATCTACTTCAGGGTTTCTAGCCAAGGAAACTGGAGGGGCAAGTGTTCACTCAATCCAGGTAGGGAGAGGCAAGGAGAAGCAGGTCTGGCGGCAGGTGGAGAAGAGGAGAGCACTGGATTCTGCCTGCTTATCCCTCCTTCAGCCTCCCCTCTCCAGCACCTCCCTCAGGCCCTAGAGCTGGTGAAATTAAAAGGGTGGGAGCTGGGAAGTTCAAGGCAGGAGAGAATACAGCTCCTAACTCTGCCCACATCTCTCAGACAGACCTGAGCCCCAGGCCTGGGGGCAGTGAGCTCTCTCCTGGTGACCCGAGAACCATGCTGAGAGTCTGTGAGTACCCACAGCTATCCTGCCAGGCCAGGGCTCTAAGCTGGGCCTCCCCTACTGCCCTGCCCCTGGACCTAGGGTGACTCTACTTTCCAAACCAATAATGGAAACATATCATCTGACACATGTATGTTGGAGGGGACAAAGGGAAAAAATTTCTTAAAGACCTAGGATGGGTGGTTTCCATACCTACATTGTCAACTAAAAAAATAGTCACAACCTAAAAGTTGAGAGTTATGTTTTATTTGGCGGGAATTTTTAGGACTTCAAGCCCGTGAGGCAGCATCTCAAGTAACCCTGAGAGAACTGCTCCAAGAAGGTGAGGGGGAGAGCCAGGGTATATAGAAGTCTTGCAGTGAAATGGCAGGTAGTCTGACCATCAAAAGTTTATTGTAAATTAAAGAAAACCAGATATCCCAAGTTAAGGAATTTAGGGCTTTTCTATGTATGGGAAAATGCAAGAGTCTGGGCTCACTGAAATCATTCCTTTGATATGCGCCTCAGCTACCTGGGGCCAGTATCCTGTGTTTTCACATCCTGAGTTTCCTCAGGGCTCACCGTAGGGAGTGGCTGCAGTCTGATGGCTGCTAGATGGCAGGTATGCTTTCCTTCCTGAGTTTCCTCAGGGCTCACCAGCTCATGTTGGAGGACTGCATTCACTGATGACTGTGACATCCTTTGTTTACTGATATGGCAGGCAATATTCCGTTTATCAACACCTCACTTACGTTTATTCATTTATACAGCAAATAGTCACAGTGGAGCTATAGCTGTGCCAGGTGTGGGGCCTCACTGGAGTGGACAAGGCAGACCTGGTCTCTGGCTCTCAGGGCAGGCATCCAGGCTGCTCAGTGGTGTCTCCACCCCAGAGACAAGATGCAGCAGATCTTTAAGGCAGTGGTTGATTAGTTCAGGAGGGTAAAGAGTGGATTGAGGGCTGTGTGTCTGGTGTCAACTTACCTTGGCAAATAATGAATACCTCTGTGGCACCAGGGCCAACACAGATTTCCTGGTCTGGTTTCTGCTGGGTGAAATCAAGAGCTCAGCTGGATAATTTGGGCAGCTCCTTTAGCTCAAAGATCTGTTGTTCTGCTCTCCTCTTTAGCTGGGGAGGAGCCCTCTGCCCAAAAGGACTGACTTCCCAGGGCCAAGCAGCGGATGGGAAAATGTGAGTAACTCCACGCAAATTTCCTCCACTCAAAGAACTCGTGTTTCCTAGAAGGCCCAGCTGAGCATCTTCTTGTTTCTTAATGGCTGAGCAAGATGCTGTAATTGCTTACAATATTAAACACTGTTTTCCAGCAAACAGTTCTGTGGTTAAAATATAAATATCACAAGGGGTAAGGAGACAAAGAGACAAAACTTATGACTTCAGGATGGGTCAGATTCCATTTCTCACCTCAAGGAACGGAGAAGGGATAAGCCCACTCTTGTTCCTTGAAGAAAATGTGGATGGCTGAGGGTGGAGGAAGGCTGAATTCTGAAATGTATGTGCGTAAAAGAAATTATAAAGTGAAAGAAATTATAAGTAAAAGAAATTATAAAGTCAGGCACATGTGTTCTCAGAGGGAGGCTGAAGAAGCACAGGAGGCCCTCAGGAGAGTGGGAGAGGCAGGGCAAATAGAGTCAACATTTATACCGGTAGACTAAAGGACAGAGAGTCTGGGCTGAGCACTGCCCCCAAGCTTGAAATCTGCAATGAAATGCAGAGGGCAGAGGGAGGCATTGTAGGAAGCCCCAAAGCGTTTGTCCATGTATCCTTTCTTTCCTCTGTCCACCCATCTGCTCATTTATTTGTCTACCCATTTTTTCACCCATTTGTCTGTCCATCTGACCGTCCGTCCACTCCTGCATTCCACGAATATGTCAAGTGCCCACTATGAGCCAAGCTGTATGCAAAAGGGATTGATTTCTGGTCCAAAATGGAGAAGATAGGCGATTGAGCAACTGCCTCACATCTTACTCTGTGCAGGAATAGAAGGAATCGCAGAAAACTGTTGATGGTGATAAGTGGAACCAGGTGGGAGAGTGAGGCAGTGAGAGAGTGGGGGTACAAACGATTTGTCCCTCTGTGTTTTCTTTTTCTGTAATGTCACTATACCATCACAAATAAAGGGGAAAACGTGGCCCGAATTAAACATAAATCCTGAGATTGGAATCAAGGATACATTCACCCATTGCTCGCGTGGATTCTTATTAAAAAAATGAATGCACATTTGTAAAGGTATATGGTGGTGAGTCTGACCTGACAGCCAGAACCAGACCCTCACTTCTCCCTGCTCTAGGGAAAGATACAGAGGGAAACTTGGTTCCAAACTGTATTAGTCTGCTCAGGCTGCAACAACAAAATACTACAGACTGGGTGGCAGAAGCAACAGAAATTTCTCACAGTTCTGGAGGCTGGAAGTCCAAGATCAAGGTGTCAGCAGAGTTGGTTCCCCCTGAGGCCTCTCTCCTTGCCTTGTACATCATTGCCTTCTCCCTGTGTCTTCACATGGCCTTTGCTCTGGGCCACGTCCCTGGTGTCTCTCTGTGTGTCAAAATTTCCTCTTCTTACAAGGACACTAGTCAGATTGCATAGGGCCCACCTTAACAGCCTCATTTTAACTTAATCACCTCATTAAAGGCCCTGTCTCCAAATACAGTCACATTCTGAGATACCAGGGGTTAAGATTTCAACACATGACTTGGTGGGGAGGTACAATTCAGCCCAGAACACAGATAATAATTTCAACAAGGACAACAATAAGAAAATGGCAGTCACAAAACACACACCTTTCATAGGCTCCTAGAGGGAATGTATGAGCCAGAATGAACGGAACCCTGTCCAAGGCAGGTGTGGAAATGCAGGCTCACAATTGGGCAAACTCTTTAACTTCAGTGAGCCTTGGCCACCTCTGGGAAATGACCTCACGATGTCTCTCTGGGGCTTGGGAAGCTGGTACACTGCCATGCACATCTCAGAAACTGTTAACATTATTAAATGATGCCTTTATGCCCTCTATCCTCACCCTATCCTTCCACAGCCAGTGAGTTAGGTCTTTTCACTGCAACAAACATTCTATCAACTCCAAGGGGGAAATGGGGCACCCAATGTGGTGGACAGGTCCACCTCACCTGTCCCTCATTGGACTGAGGGCTTGGCCTCATGGATGGCAGTCCAGATGGCCAAAGGCAGGCACCTTGGGCAGGACTCCATTCTGCATCATTCCTTGAGAGGGGGCGGCGAGGTGGCAGTGCTGACCATCTGGGGCGCTGGGGGCAGCTTGGCAGTCCTGGTGACTAAGACACCCTCTAGCAGGGAAGGAAGGGAATGGGAGTGCCGGGATGCTGCATCACAGGTCTAGCGATATAACCACTCCTCAAAGCAAGTGTTAAGACCAGCAGGACTTCTTGGTCCTCAGTCATTTGCTTGACATCTCCACAGCCATGTGCACAGGCCAGCTGGCCCTCACCCTCCTGTCTGTGCTGAGCCTGGGTACCCAGGCCTTCAACAGTCGGCTTGTCAAGTGCTTTGAGGACCCCCAGTATGAAGAGATGGTGCGGCTGGCCCAAGATGGGCTGGGGCAGACGGCAGAAAGGAAACAGATAGTGGTGATTGGGCAGGCATGGCAGGGCTCACCGCTGCCAAGACCCTACAGGACGCTGGCCACCAGGTACATGATAGGGTGTGGGAGGGTCCTGCATGGGGAATGTGGGAGAGAGGGAAGTGGACAGCCTCAGAGAGCTGGGGCAGGGGACTGGGTCTAGGGCTCTAGGTGGGGGTAGAAGGGCTAGGAGAACTGGGTGGTCTGACTGTATAACAAAGGGAGACCTGGGGAAGAGGCAGGAGGGCTGTGGGAGCTAGGCCTGCTAGGAGGGGATGTGTCCAGCCTCACTGAGGTCAGGAAAGTGCTGTCTTTCTAGGTGACTGTCCTGGAGGCCTCAGGGCATGTGTGGGTGGCAGAATAGAGACCCACAGAGTGTCTGGAGCACAATGGTATGTGGAGCTGGGAGCCATGAGGATTCCCGCTAACCACAGGTACGGTCGGGAAAAGTGGGAGTGGGTAGGGAAGGCTGGGGTGTGGGCAGTTGTCTCATTTGTACTCTCGGGATTTTAGTTTATGGAGGTGATGAGTAGCCATGGAGAGGTTAATGCCACTGAAAGAATTTATTACTTACATTTCCAGAGAGAAGGGGACAAACCACACCACACAGAGGATACATTGGGATGGTCAGGAGGCAGAAGACAGGAGCAAAGAGAAGGCACAGACCTTGGCCTTTATTGGAGTTTCTCAGGGAAAAGCAACATGGGACAGAGTAAACAGCTTAGGTTTGGCTGGTTTGAATAATTACAGTGGGCTCTGGGCTGTAAGAGTGGTCTCTAGTTGCCTGGTACCTGGCCCTGGGTGAGTTAGGGCAGGGGAGATATTTGCTTGGTGTGTGGGTGGGAACATGGCCTTGGATCAGCTAGTCTGCACGCTGAAAGGAGAGCTCTAGGCAAGCTGACATGCAGGAGAGATGTGGTTCGGCCCTGTGATTAATGAATATCAAATAGACAGAATCTAAGAAGACACAAAACGCACAGTTAGAACACACAATTAGAACAGCAGTCAATACCAAGGTCAAGACAAAGAGCAATGAGTGGCCGTCCTTTCCTGGAAGTCAGCAGGGCTGGGTCTGCCCCAACTCACAGCCTCAATGTTTTAATGTATATACTGTGCATAATGGCACCTGCCCTGCCTGCTTAGAAGCCGATGTGGAGGATCCCAAAAGTTAATTAGGATGGGAGAGCACCTTGAAAAGTCAAAAGTGGCCTGCTAGGTTTGCTAACAATGGGAATAATGAGTGTCCATCGAGGAGGGTGTGGTGTCTGGTGGGAGCCCTGGGACCAGGAACTAGCACCAGGTGACCTCATGGAGGGTCATCCTGAAGGGGGGCCCTGCTCCGTGGAGAATGCAGGATGGTGGAGGATGCTTCCTGGAGGCTTGGGAAGGATACACATGGCCTCCAGGTTAGATAAGACACTGCTCTTCATGCAACCTCCCGGACCTTGAGGCCAGAGGTCTCAGACAAAATGAGAGAGATCGTGGCCAAAACGGAGGACAAGCCTGGTGTGATGTGGCCACAAGAATGGTGGCCCTGTTCCCTCGTGGCCCTGCCGCCATTAGTGTAGTGACAAGGGGGCCTGTAGTTCTGTCTTTGGATAGAGGCCAGTAGCCCCAATACATCTGTGGGGCGCAAAGAGCAGAGCCCCTGGAGCAGGGAGGGCTGGCGGCTTCCTTGTCCCTGCTGAGCTGCCTCTGATTCGCACCCCAGGCTCTCTCATGAGCTCATCAGGAAGTCTGGGCTAAAGCTCAGTAAGTTCCGCGCCTCCAACAACCAGAGCTGGGTGCTGGTCAACGGGGTGCACAGCGCATGGGGGAGGCACAGGCCTACCCGTGTCTGCTGGGCTATCAAGTCAGGGCAAATGAGGAGTGGAAGACGGCAGAACAGCTTTTCCTCGAATCTCTGCCGGGGAGTGTGAACATACCAAACTCTCGGACCCCGCCCAGCCTCACTCTGCCATGGTGGCGCCAGGTTTCCCGCTTTGTCCGTACTATTCACAGTGGCCTCGTAGGCCTACAGCAATGTGTCCAACACCAACAAGGAGGTAGACTTCCCACCTCTGTAACTCCCAGGTTGGTGGAGGAGCTCTGGTCCCTAACTTTACAGCCCTGTAATCTGTCCAATAGTTAAGTTTCCACCTTAGGGACATTCAGACTAGTTGTGGGACAAAGTCCTTGAACCCAGGAGAGAACATATATAAACCAACCTTGGACGTACACACAAGGAGAAGCATGAGTGAGGGAGTGGGAACGTGGGGGGCTGGACCAGGCTGAGGTGAGTGCCCGTGTGGGGTGGAGTTTGGTTCTCACTGAGTGCCCCTCCTTCCTCCATGCCCAGGTGGTGGAGGAGCTGAAAAGCAGTAGCTGCAGCCAGGTGCTGGAGAGGTACGACTCCTTCTCCACCCAGGCCAGTCCTGGGACCCACCTCCTGCTGCCCACAGCCCACCCTGTCACAATCTATGGAAACCACGGCAGGACCACCCACCCTCTTTCCAGCTTGTAGTAGGAGAAACATGTTAACCCTTGACCCACCCTCCCCAGCAGGCAGCCAGAGGGAGCCTGTGCACAGACCCTGCTCCACATCCTCCCGCCTGTGGCTCAGGGCTGCCCAAGATGGAGAGGGGGTCCTTCCTCACCCACCTACTCCAACCTCTTGCTGTTTCTTACTCAGCCAAGCACACCCTCAAGGCCTTGGCATTGGCCGTTCCCTCTGCCTGGAATGCTCTTCCTGCAGATATCACATGGCTTGCCCCTCAACCTTCTCCAGGTCATGGCTCAAATGCACACTTTGAACTGAGGTTCCTCCCATCTGGCACCCTCCCATCTTCCTTTCTCTGCAATATTTTCCACCCTGACACTTAATCACACTGTATTGAATATTTTACTTGTTTAATGTGTTTATGGTCTGCTTCCCCTGCTGGAATGTAAGCTCCTGGAGGACAATGGTGGTGGGAGGGAGGGGAAGGAAGGGGGGAAAGGAAACAGGGGAGGAGGGAAGGAAAAAGGGAGGAGAGGTACAGGGCTTGGAGAATAAGTCAAGCTAGAGAAGATTCTCAGTTGCCCACCCCTACCCCCCACCTTCCACACACCCCATGCACAGAGGTAGGGAACCTACCACCCTCTCTGGGTTCTCGTTGTCTACACTGCAGATCTTGAAGCGTTTCTCCAGGAACTTCATGACGTTGCTTTTCCTGGGATGGTGGGGCCCTGCCACCTTGTCTCTGGTTTAAACATGCATGTTTGATAGAGGTTTTTGCCCAGGTTAAGGCGAGACCAGCCATGCCCTGTCATCCTGGCAGTCCCTGTCAGGACTGCCCCCCCGAGTGCTCAGCCTCCAGGGCTGCTGCACTGGTGACAAGGGTACCAGATCATCCCTGGACACCCTTCAGCCCTCGGCAAGCTGAACAGTTGGTCACCCTAACAGGTGAAGCCCTTCTGGCCAGTTCTGTTGTGTGAACTCTGGCCTTGCTTGGGAGAAAGGAGCAGGGGTGAAGCACAGGGCACAATCCTCAGTGGGCACTTCCAAAGGGAGAACTTCAGGGTCACTTGCTGGTGGGCTAGCCAGGACCACAGTGTGATGGTGGGGGATGAGGGCAGGGTGAGAAAAATTACTCAGTACCTAGATTCCTCCAGATCAGTGTAAGCGGCCCAACATACTTGCAGTTGACAGGAAGACTGGGCCTCAGTTCCCCCACCTGTAAAACAGGGGTGATAAGCTACTTCTTAGGATCGTATGAGGCTCATACAAGTGAAGGGCTCAGCAGAGGGTGTGTATGTGGGAAGTAGCACTGAAAGTTAGCTGTTTTCCTGTTATTAGGACAAAAGGGAGCATTTTGAGACTGTCAGAGCCTAGTACAAGTAGACCCATGGCAGCCCCCAGGGGCCCGGCTGAATGGTCTGGCCTTTTCACTCTGTCCAATTCTGTTTCTCCCTGTCCCTGGATGCAAAGCAAGGGTTCTCATGTTGGCTTCCAGACAATCTGACTCCCCTGCCTTCTCTCCCTGCACATGGTCGGCTGGTTGCAGGGATACCTGATTAAGGTGGGGAACCTGAGCTGGGGGGCTGTGCAGTTGACTGGGGAGCTGCCGAATGCAGATGCTGGCTACTACGAGGCCTTCTTGGAGACCCTGCATGCCATCATCTCCCTCCTCCAGGAGCCCCAGTGGGAAATGGGGTGGAGAAATGGGAAAATGGGCATGGGTTAGCCAGTTACTAACCAGGACAGTGGTGGAAAGAAAGTTTAGATAAATCAGGTGGAAAATCCCAAAAGAAATGGGGAAGAGGGGAAAGCAGGGGTTTCCAAACTCCAATGAGCCTCAGAATCACTAGGGGTCTTGTTAAACACAGAAGGTTGAGCCCCACCCTGAGTCTCTGATTCAGTAGATCTGGGCTAGGACCTGAGAACATGCATTTCTGACATGTTTCAAGGTCTGCTGCTGCTTTCTGTCTTTCTGTCTAGGACCCCCACTTTAAGAACCTCTGGCTAAGAGGCAGTCACGTCAGGAAGCTACAGATCTGCTTTGCTCTGGGTCTCTCACCTGCTCTCTGGTTACAGAGATGAGGGTCCTTACAAGGGGCCTCACTGTCTTTCATCCCAGGAAGATGTATCAGGGATGCTAACTCCAGACCCCAACCACCAAACCCCTGGTCGCTGTCAGGATGGTCTGGGGCTACAAAGATAAAATAGACCGGGATTCACTCTCCCTCAGGGTTCTGTGACCCAATTCCTGCAAAAAAAAAGGCTACAGATATTTGCGAGAGGGCAACAGACCCTGCAAGCCTTCAGTGGCCAAGGGGACTGGCTCAGTTATTTGAGCATCCGGGCTTCTTCTTTTCCCAATAGCATCTTCTCCCTTCCTCCCAGAATTTTTTTCAGAGTAAATCCATTTATATTCAGGCCAGGGATTGTCTTAAAGGGAAAATGGAAGGAAGAGGAGGGTCTTAGGGCAGGCTGAGTGGGGTGACCACTTGAGGAGGCGGGGGGCGGGGTGTGTGTGTGACTGCGAGCCAGGCATGATCCATGTTTCAAGCCTGAGGCTCTGGCAAGGGACTGTACCTGCCCAGAGGGAATGCATTTTTCTGATTTGTCAGCCCCAAAATGGCACCTATCTCTAGTTCCCTGGAGCTAAGAGCCACCTTACCTGGCATGCCCTCCTTTTGCCAATGGCTTACCTCCCTAACACACAGGCCAGAGCAGGTCCATTAGAGGGCTCAGCCTCTGTACAGTCCAAATGGCCCATCCTCTGCCTGGCCTTGTCCATCAACCTGCTTCCCTCTCTCTCCCTTGCCTGCTCACTCTCAGGTTCGATGATATCGCTGGGGGCTTTGACCAGCTCCCCCAGGCCCTGCATGCTGCCCTCTTGCCCAGGACAGTCCAGCTCCACTCGCCAGCAGAGGAGGTAGAATCATACGGAGACCACGTCCACATCACCTACCGAACGCCTGACCCTCTGCAGACCAGGGTACGTCTGACCGCCGATTACCTGATTGTGGCCACCACAGCCAAGGCTGCCTGACTCCTCTGTTTCCGGCCACCTCTCTCCCATGGCAAGGAGGACACACTGCGATCCGTCCACTACAGCAGTGCCACCAAAGTGATCCTGACCCACACGAAGCATTTCTGGGAGCACAAAGGCATCTTAGGGGGCAAGTCCAGCACCGACCAGCCTTCCGCTTCATCTTCTACACCAACCACATCTTCCCCAACAGCACAGGGGTCATCCTGGCCTCCTATACCCTGGACGATGACTCCTCTTTCTTTGCTGTCATGGACGTGCCCGGGCAATTGATATTGTCCTGGACGACCTGGCAGTAGTCCATGACCTCCCCAAGGAGGAGGTGCGGGCCCTGTGCCCCTATTCCATGGTCAAGCATTGGAGCCAGGACCCCTACTCCATGGGCAGCTTTGCCTCCTTCACTCCCTACCAATATGTGGACTATGCCCAGGAACTCTGCAAGCCAGAAGGACAGGTCCACTTTGCTGGTGAGCACACAACCCTGCCCCCCGGCTGGATTGACACAGCAATCAAATCAGGGCTCAGGGCAGCACAGAACATCCAAGAGGCTGTGGGCATGGCTTTGACCAAGGACCCCAGAGACCCAAAAGAACCCCACTCCAAAATGGAGCTATAGCTACACCTGAAACACAATACTGTAAATCAACTATACTTCAATTAAAAAAAAAACACGGAGCTATAGCCAACTTCACGACACCAGGAATTGGAGTAACTCTGGTCACCATGGTCCACCAGGAGAAGTCTCAAAATCCACTCTCTCACTTTATCTCCACCTTTTTCCAAAGATGCCAACCAAGAGGTGCCACATAAGGCCAAGGAACAGAGTCCCTCTAATATTTGGCCACCCATGACCTTGGATTTATTGGCAATGTCTCAACAACAACAATGTGTGATATAGTGATTAAAACAGTAAAGCATTCATTAAGTTTAAGGCTATCACTAAGTGTTTTATCTACATTCTGGGTGGCATCTAAATAATTATAGAATTGAGTACTGAGAGTTAGGGAGGTCTTTGATTTCCAAGGACATTGTCTGGGGTCCTTGGCTCTTCTGTTATTCCTTTAATCTGAGTCTAGCTCTACCTCCCCTCCCCATGTCTACTCCTCCATCTCCCGTGACTGTGAATTTTAAGAGAAGTTGGGAACTTAGATGGAGGCAACCTTGTGGCCAGCAACATGCTCGATGCTCTTCCATGTTATTAAAGCAACCCCCAGTGTACATAGTCTAATATTACACCATTTTATAGATGAGGAAAACTGATTTTCCAAGAGGTTAAATAACTTGCGTGAGGTCACAAATGCTGGTCCAGAGGGATCAAAACCTAAGTCATCTAACCCTAAATCTTTTTGCTTCTACACTCAGTGGTTCTGTCTTATTCTTTTTTGTATTCCTGAAAAAACAATTCACATTGTTGACATTCGGCAATGAATATGTTGAACACTTGAGTGATAGAAGTTCTCAGAATGAACAGCATCAAAACTGCATGGTCAGGGAGGGGCAAGATGGCGGAAGAGTAAGACGCGGAGATCACCTTCCTCCCCACAGATACATGAGAAATGCATCTACACGTGGAACTGCTCCTACAGAACACCCACTGAACGCTGGCAGAAGACGTCAGACCTCCCAAAAGGCAAGAAAATCCCCACGTACTTGGGTAGGGCAAAAGAAAAAAGAAATAACAGAGACAAAAGAATAGGGGTGGGACCTGCACCAGTGGGAGGGAGCTGTGAAGGAGGAAAGGTTTCCACACACTAGGAAGCCCCTTCGTGGGCGGAGACTGCGGGTAGCAGAGGGGGGGAAGCTTCAGAGCCACGGAGGAGAGCGCAGCCACAGGGGTGCGGAGGGCAAAGCAGAGAGATTCCCGCACAGAGGAGCGGTGCCGACCAGCACTCACCAGCCCGAGAGGCTTGTCTGCTCAGCCGCCGGGGCGGGCGGGGCCTGGGAGCTGGGGCTCGGGCTTCGGTGCTAGCCGGGAGGGAGTCCAGGAAAAAGACTGCAGCTGCCGAAGAGGCAAGAGACTTTTTCTTGCCTCTTTGTTTCGCGGCGCGCAAGGAGAGGGGATTCAGAGCGCCGCCTAAACGAGCTCCAGAGACGGGCGCGAGCCGCGGCTATCAGCGCGGATCCCACAGCAACAGGGACGCAGAAGGAAAAACGGAGAGATTCCCGCAAAGAGGCTCGGCGCTGAGCAGCACTCACCAGCCCGAGAGGCTTGTCTGCTCACCTGCCGGGGCGGGCGGGGCCTGGGAGCTGAGGCGCGGGCTTCGGTCGGATCCCAGGGAGAGGACTGGGGTTGGCTGCGTGAACACAGCCTGAAGGGGCTAGCGCACCACAACTAGCTGGGAGGGTGCCCGAGAAAAAGTCTGCGGCTGCCGAAGAGGCAAGAGACTTTTTCTTGCCTCTTTGTTTCGCGGCGTGCAAGGAGAGGGGATTCAGAGCGCCACTTAAACGAACTCCAGAGACAGGCGCGAGCCGCGGCTATCAGCGCGGACCCCAGAGACGGGCATGAGACGCTAAGGCTGCTGCTGCCGCCACCAAAAAGCCTGTGGGCGAGCACAGGTCATTCTCCACACCGCCCCTCCCGGGAACCTGTGCAGCCCGCCACGGCCAGGCTCCCGTAATCTGGGGACAACTTCCCCGGGAGAGCGCACGGCGCGCCTCAGGCTGCTGCAACGTCACGCCGGCTTCTGCCGCCGCAGGCTCGCCCCGCCTCCTCCGTACCTCTCCCTCCCCCCGGCCTGACTGAGCAAGAGCCCCCGAATCAGCTGCTCCTTTAACCCCGTTCTGTCTGGGCGGGGAACAGACTCCCTCAGGGGACCTACATGCAGAGGCGGGTCCAAATCCAAAGCTGAACCCCGGGAGCTGTACGAACAGAGAAGAGAAAGGGAAATCTCTCCCAGCAGCCTCAGAAGCAGCGGATTAAAGCTCCACAAACAACTTGATGTGCCTGCATCTGTTGAATACCTGAATAGACAACGAATCATCCCAAATTTAGGAGGTGGACTTTGGGAGTAGGATATATTAACTTTTCCCCTTTTCCTTTTTTTGTGAGAGTATATGTGTATGCTTCTGGGTGAGATTTTTGTCTGTATAGCTTTGCTCTCACCGTTAGTCCTAGGGTTAGGTCCGTCCGTTTTTTTTTGTTTTTTTTTTTTTACTTAAAAAAATCTTTTTTCCCTAATAAATGTTTTCTTAATAATTTTTTCCTTATTTTCTATTTTTAAAAAATTAAAAAAAAATTTTTAATAAGTTTTTTCATATTTTTTATTTTAAAAAATTAAAAAAAATTTTTTTCTTAAATTTTTTCTTAATAATTTTTTTCTTATTTTTAGTATAAAAAGTTAATAAATCTATTTTAAAAATTAAAAAAAATTTTTTTCTTAATACATTTATTCTTAATAATTTTTTTTCTTATTTTTTATTATAATTGCTTTATTTTATTTTATTTTATCCTCTTTCTTTCTTTCTTTCCATTTTTTCTCCCTTTTATTCTGAGCCGTGTGGATGAAAGGCTCTTGGTGCTCCAGCCAGGCATCAGGGCTGTGCCTCTGAGGTGGGAGAGCCAACTTCAGGACACTGGTCCACAAGAGACCTCCCAGCTCCACGTAATACCAAACGGCGAAAATCTCTCAGAGATCTCCATCTCAACATCAAGACCCAGCTTCACTCAACGACCAGCAAGCTACAGTGCTGGACACCCTATGCCAAACAACTAGCAAGACAGGAACACAGCCCCATCCATTAACAGAGAGGCTGCCTAAAATCATAATAAGGCCACAGACACCCCAAAACACACCACCAGACGTGGACGAGCCCACCAGAAAGACAACATCCAGCCTCATCCACCAGAACACAGGCACTAGTTCCCTCCACCAGGAAACCTACACAACCCACTGAACCAACCTTAGCCACTGGGGACAGATACCAAAAACAACGGGAACTACGAACCTGCAGCCTGTGAAAAGGAGACCCCAAACACAGTAAGATAAGCAAAATGAGAAGACAGAAAAACACACAGCAGATGAAGGAGCAGGGTCAAAACACACCAGACCTAACAAATGAAGAGGAAATAGGCAGTCTACCTGAAAAAGAATTCAGAATAATGATAGTAAGGATGATCCAAAATCTTGGAAATAGAATAGACAAAATGCAAGAAACATTTAACAAGGACGTAGAAGAACTAAAGAGGAACCAAGCAACGATGAAAAGCACAATAAATGAAATTAAAAATACTCTAGATGGGATCAATAGCAGAATAACTGAGGCAGAAGAACGGATAAGTGACCTGGAAGATAAAATGGTGGAAATAACTACTGCAGAGCAGAATAAAGAAAAAAGAATGAAAAGAACTGAGGACAGTCTCAGAGACCTCTGGGACAACATTAAACGCACCAACATTCGAATTATAGGGGTCCCAGAAGAAGAAGAGAAAAAGAAAGGGACTGAGAAAATATTTGAAGAGATTATAGTTGAAAACTTCCCTAATATGGGAAAGGAAATAGTTAATCAAGTCCTGGAAGCACAGAGAGTCCCATACAGGATAAATCCAAGGAGAAACACACCAAGACACATATTAATCAAACTATCAAAAATTAAATATAAAGAAAACATATTAAAAGCAGCAAGGGAAAAACAACAAATAACACACAAGGGCATCCCCATAAGGTTAACAGCTGATCTTTCAGCAGAAACTCTGCAAGCCAGAAGGGAGTGGCAGGATATACTTAAAGTGATGAAGGAGAAAAACCTACAACCAAGATTACTCTACCCAGCAAGGATCTCATTCAGATTTGATGGAGAAATTAAAACCTTTACAGACAAGCAAAAGCTGAGAGAGTTCAGCACCACCAAACCAGCTTTACAACAAATGCTAAAGGAACTTCTCTAGGCAAGAAACACAAGAGAAGGAAAACACCTACAATAACAAACCCAAAACATTTAAGAAAATGAGAATAGGAACATACGTATCAATAATTACCTTAAATGTAAATGGATTAAATGCTCCCACCAAAAGACACAGACTGGCTGAATGGATACAAAAACAAGACCCATATATATGCTGTCTACAAGAGACCCACTTCAGACCTAGAGATACATACAGACTGAAAGTGAGGGGATGGAAAAAGATATTCCATGCAAATGGAAATCAAAAGAAAGCTGGAGTAGCAATTCTCATATCAGACAAAATAGACTTTAAAATAAAGACTATTACAAGAGACAAAGAAGGACACTATATAATGATCAAGGGATCGATCCAAGAGGAAGGTATAACAATTGTAAATATCTATGCACCCAACATAGGAGCACCTCAATACATAAGGCAAATACTAACAGCCATAAAAGGGGAAATCGACAGTAACACAATCATAGTAGGGGACTTTAACACCCCACTTTCACCAATGGACAGATCATCCAAAATGAAAATAAATAAGGAAACACAAGCTTTAAATGATACATTAAACAAGATGGACTTAATTGATATTTATAGGACATTCCACCCAAAAACAACAGAATACACATTTTTCTCAAGTGCTCATGGAACATTCTCCAGGATAGATCATATCTTGGGTCACAAATCAAGCCTTGGTAAATTTAAAAAAATTGAAATCATATCAAGTATCTTTTCCGACCACAACGCTATGAGACTAGATATCAATTCCAGGAAAAGATCTGTAAAAAATACAAACACATGGAGGCTACACAATACACTACTTAATAACGAAGTGATCACTGAAGAAATCAAAGGGGAAATCAAAAAATACCTAGAAACAAATGACAATGGAGACACGACGATCCAAAACCTATGGGATGCAGCAAAAGCAGTTCTAAGAGGGAAGTTTATAGCAATACAAGCCTACATCAAGAAACAGGAAACATCTCGAATAAACAACCTAACCTTGCACCTAAAGCAATTAGAGAAAGAAGAACAAAAAAACCCCAAAGCTAGCAGAAGGAAAGAAATCATAAAGATCAGATCAGAAATAAATGAAAAAGAAATGAAGGAAACAATAGCAAAAATCAATGAAACTAAAAGCTGGTTCTTTGAGAAGATAAACAAAATTGATAAACCATTAGCCAGACTCATCAAGAGAAAAAGGGAGAAGACTCAAATTAATAGAATTAGAAATGAAAAAGGAGAAGTAACCACTGACACTGCAGAAATACAAACGATCATGAGAGATTACTACAAGCAGCTCTATGCCAATAAAATGGACAACCTGGAAAAAATGGACAGATTCTTAGAAATGCACAACCTGCCGAGACTGAACCAGGAAGAAATAGAAAATATGAACAGACCAATCACAAGCACTGAAATTGAAACTGTGATTAAAAATCTTCCAACACACAAAAGCCCAGGACCAGATGGCTTCACAGGCGAATTCTATCAAACATTTAGAGAAGAGCTAACACCTATCCTTCTCAAACTCTTCCAAAATATTGCAGAAGGAGGAACACTCCCAAACTCATTCTACAAGGCCACCATCACCCTGATACCAAAACCAGACAAAGATGTCACAAAGAAAGAAAACTACAGGCCAATATCACTGATGAACATAGATGCAAAAATCCTCAACAAAATACTAGCAAACAGAATCCAACAGCACATTAAAAGGATTATACACCATGATCAAGTGGGGTTTATTCCAGGAATGCAAGGATTCTTCAATATACGCAAATCAATCAACGTGATACATCATATTAACAAATTGAAGGAGAAAAACCATATGATCATCTCAATAGATGCAGAGAAAGCTTTCGACAAAATTCAACACCCATTTATGATAAAAGTCCTGCAGAAAGTAGGCATAGAGGGAACTTTCCTCAACATAATAAAGGCCGTATATGACAAACCCACAGCCAATATTGTCCTCAATGGTGAAAAACTGAAACCATTTCCACTAAGATCAGGAACAAGACAAGGTTGCCCACTCTCACCACTATTATTCAACATAGTTTTGGAAGTGTTAGCCACAGCAATCAGAGAAGAAAAAGAAATAAAAGGAATCCAAATCGGAAAAGAAGAAGTAAAGCTGTCACTGTTTGCAGATGACATGATACTATACATAGAGAATCCTAAAGATGCTACCAGAAAACTACTAGAGCTAATCAATGAATTTGGTAAAGTAGCAGGATACAAAATTAATGCACAGAAATCTCTTGCATTCCTGTATACTAATGATGAAAAATCTGAAAGTGAAATTAAGAAAACACTCCCGTTTACCATTGCAACAAAAAGAATAAAATATCTAGGAATAAATCTACCTAAGGAGACAAAAGACCTGTATGCAGAAAATTATAGGACACTGATGAAAGAAATTAAAGATGATACAAATAGATGGAGAGATATACCATGTTCTTGGATTGGAAGAATCAACATTGTGAAAATGACTCTGCTACCCAAAGCAATCTACAGATTCAATGCAATCCCTATCAAACTACCACTGGCACTTTTCACAGAACTAGAACAAAAAATTTCACAATTTGTATGGAAACACAAAAGACCCCGAATAGCCAAAGCAATCTTGAGAACGAAAAATGGAGCTGGAGGAATCAGGCTCCCTGACTTCAGACTATATTACAAAGCTACAGTAATCAAGACAGTTTGGTACTGGCACAAAAACAGAAATATAGATCAATGGAACAGGATAGAAAGCCCAGAGATAAGCCCACGCACATATGGTCACCTTATCTTTGATAAAGGAGGCAAGCATATACAGTGGAGAAAAGACAGCCTCTTCAATAAGTGGTGCTGGGAAAATTGGACAGGTACATGTAAAAGTATGAAATTAGAACACTCCCTGACACCATACACAAAAATAAACTCAAAATGGATTAAAGACCTAAGTGTAAGGCCAGACACTATCAAACTCTTAGAGGAAAACATAGGCAGAACACTCTATGACATAAATCACAGCAAGATCCTTTTTGACCCACCTCCTAGAGAAATGGAAATAAAAACACAAATAAACAAATGGGACCTAATGAAACTTAAAAGCTTTTGCACAGCAAAGGAAACCATAAACAAGACCAAAAGACAACCCTCAGAATGGGAGAAAATATTTGCAAATGAAGCAACTGACAAAGGATTAATCTCCAAGATTTACAAGCAGCTCATGCAGCTCAATAACAAAAAAACAAACAACCCAATCCAAAAATGGGCAGAAGACCTAAATAGACATTTCTCCAAAGAAGATATACAGATGGCCAACAGACACATGAAAGAATGCTCAACATCATTAATCATTAGAGAAATGCAAATCAAAACTACAATGAGGTATCATCTCACACCGGTCAGAATGGCCATCATCAAAAAATCTAGAAACAATAAATGCTGGCGAGGGTGTGGAGAAAAGGGAACACTCTTGCACTGTTGGTGGGAATGTAAATTGATACAGCCACTATGGAGAACAGTATGGAGGTTCCTTAAAAAACTAAAAATAGAACTACCATATGACCCAGCAATCCCACTACTGGGCATATACCCTGAGAAAACCATAATTCAGAAAGAGTCATGTACCAAAATATTCATTGCAGCTCTGTTTACAATAGCCAGGACATGGAAGCAACCTAGGTGTCCATCATCGGATGAATGGATAAAGAAGATGTGGCACATATATACAATGGAATATTACTCAGCCATAAAAAGAAATGAAATGGAGGTGTTTGTAATGAGGTGGATGGAGTTAGAGTCTGTCATACAAAGTGAAGTAAGTCAGAAAGAGAAAAAGAAATACAGTATGCTAACACATATATATGGAATCTAAGGAAAAAAAAAAAAGGTCATGAAGAACCTAGTGGCAAGATGGGAATAAAGACACAGACCTACTAGAGAATGGACTTGAGGATATGGGGAGGGGGAGGGGTGAGATGTGACAGGGTAAGAGAGTGTCATGGACATATATACACTACCAAATGTAAAATAGATAGCTAGTGGGAAGCAGCCGCATAGCACAGGGAGATCAGCTCGGTGCTTTGTGACCACCTAGAGGGGTGGGATAGGGAGGGTGGGAGGGAGGGAGATGCAAGAGGGAAGAGATATGGGAACATATGTATATGTATAACTGATTCACTTTGTTATAAAGCAGAAGCTAACACACCATTGTAAAGCAATTATACTTCAATAAAGATGTTTAAAAAAAAAAAAAAAAAAAAAAAAGAGGTACTGAACCTGTATGACTTGACTCTGGAGTTGTAGTTGGATGAGGACCTGGAAAAATAAATTTGAGTCAATTCACCAAAAAAAAAAAAAAACAAAAAAAAAACTGCATGGTCTGTCCTCCATCCTTTTCCTATCCCCCTGGATCTTCTTTGCCTGGCAGCCCTGAGGGGTGAGGAGGCAGATAGATGGAGTCAATACTGATGAGAACTTTCAGGCAGACAGATGCATGAGGTCTAAAGAGGCCCATCATTTGGCAGTGACCTGGCCTGAATTATGTCCCTAAAGGACCTCTTGGAGGTATGAGTAATCACCCAGAGGGTCACAAGAAGGGGCCAGGTGACTATGAGGTTAAAGGACAGTTCATCACCAAAGGCAAAAAGGTACCTTCAGAACCAGCTGAGAAAGTGCCATTCTCTTCAGAGTCTGAGGCTAGGACAGAACAACAAGATACTGAAGAACCCTCCTCCAGCTGGGAGGGTCTGGGATCTTATCCTACTTGTAAGCTAACAAGTTAGCTTGCCACAGTTTCATGGATGCTGGCAGAAGACAAGAGACTCATGGGTCAGAGGCAAAGGATTTTATTACTCATGCACAGCAAGTAGCATGAGCACCCCAAGCCACCACGTCCCCATGGGGGCAATGCAGAGGTACCCAGGTAGACACCATGCATGTAGTGGCGTTGCATTGCAGCTGAGGAACACTGAACTCAGAAAATTGACCAGCTGTATAGCAAGCAGTAAGAAAACCTACTCTTTGTGGGGGGTGAGTAGGAGGTGGGGGAGGAGACATTATCTCATCCCTCAACGTTGCTCACTAAAACACAGCTCTGAGAAACAGCCCAAGCAAAGAGCAGTCATGGCCTTGCATTTTAAGCATATCCAACAGGAATGTGCAGAGACACTCAGGCCTCATTGGTGATTGACTTTCCCAACATTGACGGACCCATACCTCAACCACTTGCCTACATAGTGTGGCTTCTAACTCCTTCCTCGTGTTCACCTCCATAGGGGCTGGCACTCCCAGTCTCACTGAGTCCCCAGTCTACCTCACTGTACACATGAAGTTCACATGGATTAAACAACCACTCTGATAGTGGCTCTGAAATCTGGTGAATCAGACCCAGATCCTGCCTTTGGTGAACTTGGAGACAAGCTTAGGGACTGTCTTATTCCATAAGGGCTGCTATAACAAAAATATAATAAACTGAGTGGCTTATAAACAACAGACATTTATTTCTTACAATTTTGGAGTCTAGAAAATCCAAGATTAAGGTGCCAGCAGATTCAGCAGATTTGGGCCCTCCTACTGGAAGCCCAATTTCTTGCTGTGTCCTCACACAGTGGCAGGAGCAAGGGAGTTCTCTGGGGTCTCTTTTATAAGGGCACTAATGACATTCATGAGGGCTCAACCCTCATGACCTAATCACCTCCCAAATCGCCACCTCTGACTACCATCATATTGGGGATTAGGTTTCAACATAAGAATTTGGGGGGGCAACAAAAATGTTCAGTCCATAGCAGGGACTATGACATATGTTCAAATAAGTGTGACAAGTGACAGATGATGGTGTTTGTCAGAAATAAAATAGGAAAAACCTCGGGATGCCAGAGGTGGGCTTCTTCCTGGATTATATCTGCTGAAGGCTGATGTCATCCATTATGTAGGGAGCAAGTAACAATCAAGATACAGAGCTATTTCATCAACACAAACTCCCTCTTGCTATGCCTCTGTAGTCACCTCCACCCCACTCCCTACCCCCCAATAAACACAACCCCTAGCAACCACTAATCTGTTTTCAGTCACTATAATTTTATCATTTATAGAATCTTATATAAATAGAATCATGCAGTATGTGACCTTTTGAGATTGACTTTTTCACTCTACATAATTCCCTGAGGTATATCCTAGTTGTATCCTGCATCGATAGTTTATTTGTTGTTAGTGCTGAGTAGCATTCTGTGGTATGGTGGTACCACCATTTGTTTAACCATTCACCTATTGAAGGGCATTTCAGTTGTTCCCTGTTTCCCTGTGTTTTGGCTGTTACAAATAAGGGTGCCATGAACATTTGTGTACAGGTTTTTGCGTGAATATCAGCTTTCACTGCTCTGGGATAAATGCCTAAGTATGTAATTGTTGGGTCATATGGTAAGTTCATGTTTAGTTTTGTAAAATATTGTCAGACTCTTTCCTAATTGGCTATACCATTTACATTCCCACTAACAATGTATAAGTGATCTACTTTCTCTTCATCCTCGCTAGCACTTGGTGTTATCACTGCTTTTTATTTTAGCTATTCTGAAAAGCTTGTGGTGATATCTCATTGTGATTTTAATTTGCACTTCAACAACGTTGAACATAAATGTCTTGTCATGTCATTGGCTCATTTTCTAATTGGATTGTTTGCTTTTTTACCATTGAGTTTTGAGAGTTCTCTATTATATCCTAGATATGAGCCCTTTGTCAATTATGTCGTTTGCAAATTTTTTTTCCTGTTTGTTGCTTGTCTTTACATCCTCTTAACAAGGTCTTTTGCAGAATAAGTTTTTAATTTTGATGAGGTCCAATTTAATATTTTCTTTTGTGGATCATGTTTTTATTGTCATTTCTAAGAACTCTTCACTAAGCCCTAGGTCCTAAAGGTTTTCTCCTGTTTTCTTATAAAGTTTGTATAGTTTTATGTGTTACATTTAAATCTATGACTCATTTTGAGTTGATTCTTGTGTAAGGTGTGAGCAATTTTTCAAATAAGTTGTATTATTCTTCTACTAATAAGTTTTATATACTCATGGTAGAAAAATCAGCAAATGCATGACATTACAGCAAAGAAAATTTAAATTTTTCATAATCCTACCACATACAGAAAATCAGTTACATTTAGATGTATGTCTTCCCAGCTTTTTTTTTTAAATCCTTTGTTTTTTTATTTTTAGATTCCTTCCAATTCCTTTTGAAGATGAGGGAAGATTTCAAAATGAAACTTAAAGGTTAGATGGAATTTCATTCTCTTTCTTCTTCATCCTTTGATTGGCCAGTTTTGTAGATGAGAAAACTAAAGCTTAGAGAGGATAGACATCTTGCCTTCTGAAAAGTCCAGTCAGGACTTGAACTCAGCTCAACCTGACCACCAGCCATCATTCACCATGCTATACTCCGCACAAGGCTGGATTACACAAAAAAGCCAACTGCTAGCACACAGAAAAGTAGAGGCAAAATTATTTGTCCAAGGCCTGGGGTCGTTTGGCAAGCCCGCTTGTAACTAATATGGAGGTAGAGTATATCCTAACAGCTCTGGCCTGGAGGGCTAAAAAAGGTACCCAGGGAGAAATGAATACTTTGAAAAACAACAAATTAAGCATAGAGGATCAGAATATTATACAGCTATTAAGATAGAACTTAAGTGTGACCAGTGTTTTTATTACTAAAATAGATTATTTTCCGCAGGTGTCACAATAGAAAAATGGGCAGTGAAAGTTTCTAGAATAAAAACTTTTAAAAAGCAGCTATAAAAGATATTTTGGGAACAATTAGGGGAAATTTGCACGTGCACTGGTATCTGATGATGACAAGTTAACGTTAATTTTCTCAGGTGTGACATGGAGTAGTGTAATACTGTCTGCAACTTTCAAATGGGTGGGAGGCTGGGGAAGCTCTATCTGTCTAGAGAGAAAGAGAAAATGGGGCAAAATATTAACCTATGTCGTATGTAGGTAGAAAGAACACCGGTGTTCGTTGGGTCATTGTTTTAATTATTTCAATTTACTTTCAAAATAAAAAGGTAGACGTTGGGGTGGGAGAGAATCTCCTGACTTCTTTTCATAGCAAAACTTGCCTGAGCCATCGTGAGGAGCTAAGACCTTCCTGAGTCCCCCCTCTAGGTGACATCTGCCATTCTAATGGTAGTTTGGGCATTCGGGGAGAATTTTTTTAACCCTGGGCATTGGAAGACTGGCACTTGTGGCAGCACCAGTGTTTTCTTTTGGGATCATTTAGCGCTGTCCGCAATGTTCTTCCCTTCTTAGTTAAGGTATTATAGGTACAGGACAATGATTCACAAACAGCTAGCACCCCTTAACCAGAATAACTCTCACCTCTGGTAATTACTTTCTCCCAAAAAGAAGCAAATACTGTATTTTTGAGGTTAAGTTGAAACGTTGAAACAAAAATATGGCTTTCCCTGACCGGGAATCGAACCCGGGCCGCGGCGGTGAGAGCGCCGAATCCTAACCACTAGACCACCAGGGAGCACATGACGATGACTTCTACATCGAGCTAGACTAAGTGTAAAAGGTGTGACGTAAACTGGGTTCGTGAATATGATTACATGAACCTCGGGTACTTACACCGCCTCCCTTTTCCACCTAGACAGTCTCTCGGCCACTGTAAATCCGAAAAAACAGGCAGTGGAGAACAGCAGGAACGGTAAAGTCTGAATATGGCTGCCTTCTCAGAAAACAGGAAAAAAAAAAAAAAAAAAGCCAGCAGCACGGGGGAAATGTTCTTACATATGTTAGCCTAGCCGCAGGTGGCAAAAACCGCCTGTCAGAAGTGGGATTCGAACCCACGCCTCCATTCGGAGACCAGAATGCCCACAGGGAAGGTACACACCTTGAGTCTGGCGCCTTAGACCACTCGGCCATCCTGACACGCTGCAAATCGCTTACTCATATAGAGCCTGCTTCCTGCGGCAGCCTGCTGCGCTGCGCCGCCTCACGATCCGGGCGGGGTGTCGCTGGATCCGCCCGGCCAGGGCAAAGGAGAACCGCCTGTCGGGCCCCGGCCGCCAGCCGCGGAGCTCTTGTAGGACACCGGGCACTCCGGAGTGCCCAACCTCGCTCTCCCGGGCGAAGCCGGAAATCGAGCCGAATCTCCAGAAGCAAAGACAATCCCGCTAGAAAACCGGAGGGGTTAGTGACCACCCGGCCCAGCAAAGGAGGGAAACTATAGCAGCAAAGGCAAAGAGAAAGCGCCAGGATGCAGCCCACCCGGGCTACCCGCCACTGCCAGATCCCGGGTTCCCGCCACACATTCCTGGCCCTAGCTGCGAAAACTGGCTAGACGAGTGAATACAAGGAAAGCACTGGAATGTACGCTTGCCACAGAGTAAGCGACAGTGATTACTGTTGTTGTTTCAAAATTATGAGGGCTTTCTGCCTTATTGTCCCTGGCATACCCATCCTCTTAAGGTGCACCCCTCTTCCCCTGCCAAGTCACCCAGCCGTGGTTAGAGATAATGGGGAGATCAGTGTTCAAGAAAAAAAATTCATTCATGACACTTGTTAAAGCACCGTAAGGAAGACTTTATTCAAGGGGGGGCGTTATCAAGATATGTGTAGGTACCATTGCACCAGGGTCTTGCAGTGGGGGAGGAGAGATTGGACTCAGCTCTGAGTACAACAAGGGAGAGTGGAAATTTATAGCCAAAGAGAGAGGTGGGGGGCCGACACTGGATGGAAAATTACTAAGGGGAGGATTCTGTACAAACCGATCTAACAGGGTTCTTGCTGAAGGTAGGCCAGGATATCAGACATCACCTGGCAGATGGTAGAGGACAAGGAGCTCCATTATATATTCAGGGTGATCACATATCAAGGATGGGGCATTCTGGTTAAACATATTTAGCAGGATTCTTGCTAAAAATGGACATTGTAGAGAGAAACATGGAAGTCCAAAAGACAGGCCTAGTTGAAAAAGAGTTCAGGGGAGCAGTTAACAAAGGAGTGCAAAGATAGCAAGAGTGCTTTAGCATCAAATGGCAAGTCCCCACTCCTGTGCTCCAGACCACATACCATTCACTCACTCATTCATTCATTTGTTCATTGAGTCTTTATTGATATAGCAGTGAACAAAGTTCCTGCCCTGGCAAGCTGACTGACAGTGAAGGGCACAGTCAGCACAAACAAACATACAGGCTGTAAGGACAAAACAAAAGCAGGGCAATGAGATGGTGGAGGTCTATTTTTAGACCAGCTTGATCAAGTAAGACCTCACTGCAGTGACTTTTTCTAAAAATAATTTTCAAAAAGTAAAACACATGACTCCCATGCAAATATATGAATGATGCACAAGTATCAACATTTTACTCAACTCATTAATGAGGGGCTCTGTAAGATGTTATAACCAATTCAAAGGAGATTTTGAAGATATCATTTTTTTAATAGTCAGCCAAAGGAATGTTGAAAAGAGATTGCTAACAGATGGAAGACAGGTTAATATATTAAGGGTATAATAAACTATGATGTTTAAGGTATGGTCACTACTTTGGGGTTGTTTTTTTCCACTAGAGATAAATCAGGTGCATCTCTTGACAAATTTTATTTGTATTGCTATAAATAGGAATCTTTGGCCTTGCTCTCAGACAGAAACTGGTTTTCTACAAGTTAATTTCTACCCATATGGAATTGTAAAATAAAGTCAGTAGAAGCCAATCAAAGGTGCACATGGAACCAGATAATCCCCAAAAGATCTGCTAGACAATGCTAAGCTGTAAGGACACCTAGTGTCCAAGAGAATCAGAGCCGAATAGCAGTTAAAGAACTAAAAACACATTTTATCCGAGAACTACTGCAATACGGGAAAAGAGACCTTATATAATAGAACTGGGCTCAATTCCAAATACAGCAAGGAAAAGTGGGGATTTATAGCTAAGGAGCAGGGTGGGGTCCCTGGTTGCAAAATGGCTAAGAAGAGACATCAAGAGTAGAGAGATTCTTGCTAAACTGATGTAATAGGATTTCTGCAGGCCAGGGTCATCAGATATCACCTGGAGGATGGTGGGGATGAGGAATTTGATTAGCTGTGGAGGGTGATCAGGTATTAAAGGTGGGGGGATTCTCACTAGACTAACTAGCAGGATTCTTATTAAAATTAAACTCTACAAGGCAGGACATGGAAGCGCAAGGTCAAGGCCTAGTTGAAAAGAGGGCTCAGAGGAGCCTGACTAAATTTTGGTCAAAGAGGGAACTTTTGTCACTAATAATCTCTTTTCTATTTCCAAGTTTGGATAATCATTTCTTTCACATTGGAGCCTTAACTGAAGGGAGGACATAAGCATTGAGAGAAGGGGAGGGATGTTTTCCACAACCCTGACAATAATATCCTAATTTCTCTGGTGGCCTACTTGGCCTTCAGGAGCTTCTGGCCAGCCTGACCTTACCTCACAGTCTCCCATGTACCCCAGTGAGCTAGCTGCTTTTTCCTCAACGTGCTTGATCTGCCTTCATTCCTTCTAGCTCACCCGGAAAATCCTCTGAGACCCTGGAGGGCAAGGACCAGGGATGCAGCAGAGAAGAAAACAAAATGTCTGTGCTCAAGAAGCTCACATTCCAGCAAAGAAAGATGGAAAATAAACAAAATAGTTATATGTGGGGAATGATAAGTACTGTGAAGAAAAATAGAGAAAGAAGGGTAGAGAGAGATGTAAGTGGTTCAGAAGGCCTCTCAGGATGAGGCTTTTGAGCAGACATTTGAAGAGAGTCAGGGAGCAACCAGATAGAATATCTGTGGGGAGAGAGAACAGATGCAAAGGCCAGAAAGCAGTGCAAAACAGACAATGTGGCTGGAACTGAATGAGAGGGCCTGGTGCCAGCCTGAGTGAAGAGGAGAGCTGAGGTTTGGTAAGATATGGCCTGCTTTCCAAGGATCCTCTGCCTGCTATATGGAGAGTGGACTGCAGAGTGCATGAATGAAGCAGGGAGAAGAGTTGATAGGCTAGTGCAAGCTCCCTTGGATGGACCAGGGGAACAGCAGGCCAGGTGGTGAGAGATAGTTGAATTTTGGATATATTTCTAAGATGGAGCCAATAAGATTTGTTGATGCACAAGAAGTAAAGAAGTGGCATGTAACTAGAGGAATTTGGGCCTGAGCAATTGGCTAATAGGGAAGGCAGGGAGGAGGCAGACTGTGGAGGAGGGAGAGTATTGTTTTTGATCTTCAAGTTTAAGATGCCTGTTAGTCATCACTAATTATTAGAGAAATGCAAATCAAAACTATAATGAGAGGGGCTTCCCTGGTGGCGCAGCGGTTGAGAATCTGCCTGCTAATGCAGGGGACACGGGTTCGAGCCCTGGTCTGGGAAGATCCCACATGCCGCAGAGCAACTAGGCCCGTGAGCCACAACTACTGAGCCTGCGCGTCTGGAGCCTGTGCTCCGCCACAAGGGAGGCCGCGATAGTGAGAGGCCCACGCACCGCGATGAACAGTGGCCCCCGCTTGCCACAACTAGAGAAAGCCCTAGCACAGAAACGAAGACCCAACATAGCAATCAATCAATCAATAAATAAATCTTAAAACAAAAAAACAAAACTATAATGAGGTATCACCTCACACCAGTTAGAATGGGCATCATCAGAAAATCTACAAACAACAAATTCTGGAGAGGGTGTGAAGAAAAGGGAACCCTCTTGCCCTGTTGGTCAGAATGTAAATTGATACAGCCTCTATGGAGAACAGTATGGAGGTTCCTTAAAAAACTAAAAATAGATCTACCATATGACCCAGCAATCCCACTACTGGGCATATACCCTGAGAAAACCATAATTCAAAAAGACCCATGCACCCCAATGTTCATTGCAGCACTATTTACAATAGCCAGGACATGGAAGCAACCTAAGTGTCCATCGACAGACAGATGGATAAAGAAGATGTGGTACATATATACAATGGAATATTACTCAGCCATAAAAATGAACGAAATTGGGTCATTTGTAGAGACGTGGATGGATCTAGAGAGTGTCATACAGAGTGAAGTAAGTCAGAAAGAGAAAAACAAATATCGTGTATTAACGCATGTATGTGGAACCTAGAAAAATGGTGCAGATGACCTGGTTTGCAGGGCAGAAATAGAGACACAGATGTAGAGAACAAATGAATGGACACCAAGGTGGGAAAGTGGCGGGGGATGGGTGGGTGGTGTGATGAATTGGGAGATTGGGATTGACATATATACACTAATGTGCATAAAATGGATAACTAATAAAAACCTGCTGTATAAAAAAAATAAATTAAATTAAATTAAAAAAATTTTTAAATGCCTGTTAGAGGAGTCAAGTAGCATATAGATACAAGCATCTGGAGTACAGTGGGAGATATAAAGTGGAAGGTCATTGGCCAATAAATTGTATTTATTTGTATCCCTGCCATAAAACAGGGAATTCGCTGGCAGTCCAGTGGTTAGGACTCCGCGCTCCCACTTCAGGGGACACGGGTTCGATCCCTGGTCGGGGAATTAAGATCCCGCATGCCGCCTGGGGCAAAAAAAAAAAAAAAAAAAGGCATAAAACAGGATGAGCTCACCTGGAAAGTGGGTATAGAGGCCAAAGACTGAGCCCTGGGACATTCCAATAAGTTGAGAAAGAGGAGGAAGCAGCATAGAAGGCTGAGAAAGAATGCCCAGTGGAAAAGAAAGAAAAAGAGGAGACTGTGGTGTTGTAGAAGCCATGTGGAGAAAGAAGGTAGAGGAAAAGAAAGTGATCAACCGTCCAGTGCTGCTGAGGAGAGTAACTTGAGAACCCAGTGGAGCAGGGTTCTGGTGAGGTTGGAGGACAGACTGGAGGTGATGACAGTACATACTGATGCCCTTTGGGAGGTGTTCTGCCCTAAATGGCATCAGCAGTACGGAATGCTAGCTGCAGGAGACCACAGAATCAAGGTTTGGGTTTGTTTGAAAACAGACATTACATGATGTGTTGTATTGATGGCAATGATCCAGTGTTGTTACACTTCTTAGCATTCTCTGGACCCCTCTGGCCATGTGGTGAAGACTACTTCTCATGGTTTTTGTTTGTTTAAAAAAAAAAAACTGAGGAGGGACTTCCCTGGTGGCACAGTGGTTAAGAATCCGCCTGCCAATGCAGGGGACATGGGTTCAAGCCCTGGTCTGGGAAGATCCCACATGAGGCAGAGCAACTAAGCCCCTGAGCCACAACTACTGAGCCTGTGCCCTAGAGCCCACAAGCCACAACTACTGAGCCCGCGTGCCACAACTACTGAAGCCAGCGCGCCACAATTACTGAAGCCCGTGCACCTAGAGCCCGAGCTCCACAAGAAGAGAAGCCACTGCAATGAAAAGCCTGCACACCACAAGGAAGAGTATCCCCCACTCGCCGCAACTAGAGAGAGCCCGCACACAGCATCGAAGACCCAACACAGCCAAAAATAATTACATTTATTTAAAAAAAAAAAACTGAGGAGAAATTGATATAACATAAAATTAACTATTCAAAGTAGCATTTAGTACATTCACAATGTTGTACAACCACTATCTCCAAAATATTTTCATCATCACAAAAGCATACCTTGTACCTGTTAAGCAGTTACTCCCTGTCTTAGCTTGGGCTCCTGTAATAAGATACCATAGACTGGATGGCTTAATAAAAATTTATGTTCTCATAGTTCTGAGGGCCCCACCCTCATGAACTTGTCTTAACCTAATTAGCTCCCAAAGGCCCTATCTTAAAATACCATCACATTGGGGAGTAGGACTTCAACATGTAAATTTGGGGTGGCACAATTCAGTCCCCAGCACTCCCCATTCCTCCCTTCCTCTAGCCCCTGGCAACCACCAATCTGCTTTATATCTCTGTGAGTATACCTATTCTGGACATTTCATATAAATGGAATCATATTATAGACAATCTTTTGTGCAGGGCTTCTTTCACTTAGCTCACACACCAAGTAAGTGTGCATCCATATTGTAGCATGTATCATTACTTCATTCCTTTTCATGGCTGAATAATATTTCATTGTATGGATATATCACAATTTGTCCATTGATAGACATTTGGGCAATTTTAGCTATTGTGAATAGTGCTCCTATAAACTTATGTGTACATGTGTTTAAGTACCTGTTTCCAATTCTTTGGGTAAATACCTAGAAATAGAATTGCTGGGTTATTGGTACTTCTATTTTGGGTCATTAGAATCTATTTTCCATAGTTGTTGAACAATTTACATTCCCACTGGCCATGTATGAGGGTTCCAATTTCTCCTATTCCCTCCCTAGCTTTTTTTTTTTTTTTTATTATAGCCACCCTACTGGGTATGAAGTGGTGCCTCACTGTGGTTTTAATTTGCATTTCCCTAAAGACTAATATATTTTCACGTGCTTGTTGGCCATTTGTATGTATTCTTTGGAGAAATGGCTATTTCTTTGTCCATTTAAAAACTTGGGTTGTTTGTCTTTTTGTTATTCAGTTGTAAGAGTTCTTTGTATATTCTGGATACTAGACCTTTATTAGCTATATGACTTGCAAATACTTTTTTCCATTCTGTAGGTTGTCTTTTCATTCTTCATGATGTTCTTGATGCACAAAAGTTTTTAATTTTGATTACGTGTAATTTATCTATTTTTCTTTTGTTGCTCATGCTTTTGGTACCCTAAGAATCCATTGCCAAATCGGAGGTCATAAAGATTTATCCCTATTTTTCGTAATAGTTTTATTATTTTATCTCTTATATTTATGTTGTTGATCTATTTTGAGTTAATTTTTGTGTGTGGTATGAGGTAGGGGTCCAACTTCATTCTCTGCATGTGGATATCCAGCTGTCTTAACACCATTTGTTTAAGAGACTATTCTTTCCTCATCATTCAAAATCCATTGACCCTAGATATATGGGCTTATTCCTGGCCTCTCAATTCCATTCGAGTGGTCTATATGTCTATCTTTATTCTAGTACCACATTGTTTTGATAACGTTTTTATAGTTTTGTAATAAGTTTTGAAATCAGGAAGTGTGAGTCCTCCAATTTTGTTCTTTTCTTCAAGATTGTTGAGGCTATTTGAGGGCCCTTGTAATTATAGATGCATTTGAGTGTTGGCTTTTCCATTTCTGAAAAAAAAAAAGCCATTGGAATTTTGTTACAGATTACATCACTTTGGGTAGTTTTGACTCTTAACAATAGTAAGTGTTCCAGGCAATGAATATGGGGTATATTTCCATTTATTTTTGTCTTTAATTTATTTCAGTAATGTTTTTTAGTTTTCAATGTAGAAGTCTTTCACCTTTCTGGTTAAATTTATGCATACGTATTTTATTCCTTGGGGGCTATTGTAAATGGAATTTTCTATTGTAAATGGAATCGCTGGTGTATAGAAACGCAACTGAATTTTGTGTTTCGATCTTGTACTCTACAATTTTGCCAAACTAAACTTGTTTATTAGCTCTAATAGTGTGTGTGTGTGTGTGTGTGTGTGTGTGTATTCTTTGGGATTTTTAATATACAGGATCATGTCATCTGTGATGACAGAAAGTTTTACTTCTTCCTTTCCAATTTTGATGCCTTCTCTTTCTTTGTCTTGCCTAATTGCTTTGGCAAGAATTTCTTAGCACAATATTGAATAACAGTGGTGAAAGTGGACATTTTGTCTTGTTTCTGATCTTAGAGGGAAAGCTTTCAGTCTTTCCCCATTGGCTATGCTGTTAGCTGTGGGGTTTTCATACATGCCCTTTATCATGTCAAGGAAGTTCCCTCACAATGCTTTTATATTTTATTTTTATTTTTCTGGCTGCGTTGGGTCTTCTTTGCTGCACGAGGGCTTTCTCTAGTTGCAACGAGCGAGGGGCTACTCTTCGTTGCAGCGCGTGGGCTTCTCATTGCGGTGGCTTTTCTTGTTGCGGAGCACAGGTTCTAGGCGCACAGGCTTCAGTAGTTGCAGCACACAGGCTCAGTAGTTGTGGCTCATGGGCTGTAGAGTGCAGGCTCAGTAGTTGTGGTGCACGGGCTTAGTTGTTCCACCACATGTGGGATCTTCCCGGACCAGGGATCCAACCAGTGTCCCCTGCATTGGCAGGCGGATTCTTAATCACTGCACCACCAGGGAAGTCCCCCTCACAATGCTTTAAAATACATAAGACAAAATACATAGAGTTACAAAGGAAACTAATTATGTTGAAATTGTTATCAAAATACTAAAATTAATTTGTGCTATAGTAATATGTGTGCTTATTTATTAACACATTAAATAACAAGATATAGTAGCATTTTGAGTTAGTGATAAATATAAATGACATTCTGAAGTATCTGCAACAACTGTAACGTGGTATGAAAATATGTATGATTTTTACTTGTGACAGTAGGTCTTGCTAATACTACTGTAGCTTGTTGTCTCCATTGTTAATGGAAAGAGATGCTCAATTTTAGCTAGAGTTTGGTGGAGATAAAGATGTAAATTGTTTCCCGTCCAAATTCATGGGCCCCTGAATTCTACCCACTGGAATCCCAAGTTAAGAACCTCTCAAGTTGGGAGAAAATTGGTGATAGAAAAGACGGACATGGCTGGGATGGAGGTGTGGGGAAGCAGCAAGCTGTTGTGCCCAGGAAAGTGTTGGCCTCAGATTTCCACATAAATGTTACAGGGACAGTAGCAAAGGTTTCTTGCCAAGTGATTAAGACACAAGGAGAGGGGGCAAGGACATAAGGGTGCCAGTAGAAAAGGTTTCTTGCCAAGTGATTAAGACACAAGGAGAGGGGGCAAGGACATAAGGGTGCGCACCAGGGGAGTGACTACAATAGTAGAACCCGGACTGGAAGCTGTGCAAAGAGAGGAGGGAGGACAGAGGTAGAGTGGGTCAGTAACAAGGTGGCAGGCTGGAGTTCCAGTGGGGTCAAGAGTGCACCAGGGCAGCCCAGCATAGCCCGCCTTCCCACACATGTGCCCGCCAGACCTGCAAACTTGTGCCACTCACTGGCTGTGCCCGTCCCCAGTGAGCCCAAGCGCCCGCAGCCCACGCCTCCCACCCACCTCCAGCCATGGCCATGTGGCTGACAGGGTCTTGGTGCTCTGGCCAGATGTCAGGCCTGAGCCTCTGAGGTGGGAGAGCCGAGTTCAGGACATTGGTCCACCAGAGACCTCCTGGCCCCATGTAATATCAAACGGCAAAAGCTCTCCCGGAGATCCCCATCTCAACGCTAAGACCAAGCTCCACTCAATGACCAGCAAGCTACAGTGCTGGACACCCTATGCCAAACAACTAGCAAGACAGGAACACAACACCACCCATTAGCAGAGAGGCTGCCTAAAATCATAAGAAGTTCACAGACACCCCAAAACACACCACTGGACATGGTCCTGCCTACCAGAAAGACAAGATCCAGCCTCATCCACCAGAACACAGGCACCAGTCCCCTCCACAAGGAAGCCTACACAACCCAGTGAACCAACCTTAGCCACTGGGGGCAGACACCAAAAACAACGGGGACTACAAACCTGCAGCCTGCAAAACAGAGATCCCAAACACAGTAAGTTAAGCAAAATGAGAAGACAGAAAAAAAAAACAGCAGATGAAGAAGTAAGGTAAAAACATACCAGACCAAACAAATTAAGAGGAAATAGGCAGTCTACCTGAAAAAGAATTCAGAGTAATGATTGTAAAGATGATCCAAAGTCTTGGAAATACAATGGAGAAAATACAAGAAATGTTTAACAAGGACCTAGAAGAACTAAAGAGCAAACAAACAATGATGAACAACACAATAAATGAAAATAAAAATTCTCTACAAGGAATCAATAGCAGAATAACTGAGGGAGAAGAATGAATGAGTGACCTGGAAGATAAAACAGTGGAAATAACTACCACAGAGCAGAATAAAGAAAAAAGAATGAAAAGAATTGAGGACAGTCTCAGAGACCTCTGGGACAACATTAAACACACCAGCATTCGAATGATAGGGGTCCAAGAAGAAGACGAGAAAAAAAAAGGGACTGAGAAAATACTTGAAGAGATTATAGTTGAAAATTTCCCTAATATGGGTAAGGAAATAGTTAATCAAGTCCAGGAAGCACAGAGAGTCCCATACAGGATAAATCCAAGGAGAAACATGCCAAGATACATATTAATCAAACTATCAAACATTAAATACAAAGAAAAAATATTAAAAGCAGCAAGGGAAAAGCAACAATTAACACACAAGGGAATCCCCATAAAGTTAACAGCTGATCTTTCAGCAGAAACTCTGCAAGCCAGAAGGGAGTGGCAGGACATATTTAAAGTGATGAAAGGGAAAAACCTACAACCAAGATTACTCTACCCAGCAAGGATATCATTCAGATTCAAAATTAAAACCTTTACAGGTAAGCAAAAGGTAAGAAAATTCAGCAGCACCAAACCAGCTCTACAACAAAGGCTAAAGGAACTTCTCTAGACAGAAAACACAAGAGAAGGAAAAGACTTACAATAACAAATGCAAAACAATTAAGAAAATGGTAATAGGAACATACATATCGATAACTATCTTAATTGTAAATGGATTAAATGCTCCAACCAAAAGACATAGACTGGCTGAATGGACACAGAAACAAGACCTGTACATATGCTGTCTACAAGAGACCCACTTCAGACCTAGGGACACATACAGACTGAAAGTGAGGGGATGGAAAAAGATAGTCCATGCAAATGGAAATCAAAAGAAAGCTGGAGTAGCAATTCTCATATGATACAAAATAGACTTTAAAATGAAGACTATTACAAGAGACAAAGAAGGACACTACATAATGATCAAGGGATCAATTCAAGAAGAAGATATAACAATTGTAAATATTTATGCACCCAACATAGGAGCACGTCAATACATAAGGCAAATGCTAAGAGCCATAAAAGGGGAAATCGATAGTAACACAATCATAGTAGGGGACTTTAACACCCCACTTTCACCAATGGACAGATAATCCAATGTGAAAATAAATAAGGAAACACAAGCTTTAAATGAAACATTAAACAAGATGGACTTAATTGATATTTATAAGACATTCCATCCAAAAACATCAGATTACACTTTCTTGTCAAGTGCTCATGGAACATTCTCCAGGATAGATCATATCTTGGGTCACAAGTCAAGCATTTGTAAATTTAAGAAAATTGAAATCGTATCAAGTATCTTTTCCGACCACAACACTATGAGACTAGATATCAATTGCAGGAAAAAATCTGTAAAAAATACAAACACATGGAGGCTAAACAATACATTACTAAATAATCAAGAGATCACTAAAGAAATCAAAGAGGAAATCAAAAAATACCTAGAAACAAATGACAATGAAAACACGATGACCCAAAACTTATGGGACGCAGCAAATGCAGTTCTGAGAGGGAAGTTTATAGCAATACAATCCTACCTTAAGAAACAAGAAACATCTCAAATAAACAACCTAAACTTACACCTAAAGCAATTAGAGAAAGAACAACAAAAAAACCCCAAAGTTAGCAGAAGGAAAGAAATCATAAAGATCACATCAGAAATAAATGAAAAAGCAATGAAGGAAATGATAGCAAAGATCAATAAAACTAAAAGCTGGTTCTTTGAGAAGATAAACACCATTGATAAACCAATAGCCAGACTCATCAAGAAAAAAAGGGAGAATACTCAAATCAACAGAATTAGAAATGAAAAAGGAGAAGTAACAACGGACACTGCAGAAATACAAAGGATCATGAGAGATTACTACAAGCAACTCTATGCCAATAAAATGGACAACCTGGAAGAAATGGACAAATTCTTAGAAAAGCACAACCTTCCGAGACAGAACCAGGAAGAAACAGAAAATATAAATAGACCAATCACAAGCACTAAAATTGAAACTGTGATTAAAAATCTTCCAACAAACAAAAGCCCAGGACCAGATGGCTTCACAGGCAAACTCTATCAAACATTTATAGAAGAGCTAACACCTATCCTTCTCAAACTCTTCTAAAATATAGCAAAGGGAGGAACACTCCCAAAATCATTCTACGAGGCCACCATCATCCTGATACCAAAACCAGATGTCACAAAAAAAGGAAACAAAAGATGACACAAAAAAAGAAAACTACAGGCCAATATCACTGATGAACATAGATGCAAAAATCCTCAACAAAATACTAGCAAACAGAATCCAACAGCACATTAAAAGGATCATACACCATGATCAAGTGGGGTTTATCCCAGGAATGCAAGGATTCTTCAATATACACAAATCAATCAATGTGATACATCATATTAACAAACTGAAGGAGAAAACCATATGATCATCTCAATAGATGCAGAAAAAGCTTTCAACAAAATTCAACACCCATTTATGATAAAAACCCTCCAGAAAGTAGGCATATAGGGAACTTACCTCAACATAATAAAGGCCATATATGACAAACCCACAGCCAACATCGTTCTCAATGGTGAAAAACTGAAAACATTTCCACTAAGATCAGGAACAAGACAAGGTTGCCCACTCTCACCACTGTTATTCAACATAGTTTTGGATGTTTTAGCCACAGCAATGAGAGAAGAAAAAGAAATAAAAGGAATCCAAATTGGAAAAGAAGAAGTAAAACTGTCACTGTTTGCAGATGACATGGTACTATACATAGAGAATCCTAAAGATGCTACTATAAAACTACTGGAGCTATCAATGAATTTGGTAGAATAGCAGGATACAAAATTAATGCACAGAAATGTCTTGCATTCCTATACACTGATGATAAAAAATCTGAAAGAGAAAGTAAGGAAACACTCCAATTTACCACTGCAACAAAAAGAATAAAATACTTAGGAATAAACCTACCTAAGGAGACAAACGACCTGCAATGCAGAAAACTATAAGACACTGATGAAAGAAATTAAGGATGATACAAACAGATGGAGAGATATACCATGTTCTTGGATTGGAAGAATCAACATTGTGAAAATGACTATACTACCCAAAGCAATCTACAGATTCAATGCAATCCCTGTGAAACTACCAGTGGAATTTTTCACAGAACTAGAGCAAAAATTTCACAATTTGTACGGAAACTCAAAAGACCCCGAAGAGCCATAGCAATCTTGAGAAAGAAAACTGGAGCTGGAGGAATCAGGCTCCTGGACTTCAGACTATACTAAACCTACAGTAATCAAGACAGTATGGTACTGGCATAAAAACAGAAATATAGATCAATGGAACAGGATAGAAAGCCCAGAGATAAACCCATGCACATATTGTCTCCTTATCTTTGATAAAGGAGGCCAGAATATATAATGGAGAAAAGACAGCTTCTTCAATAAGTGGTGCTGGGCAAACTGGACAGCTACATGTAAAAGAGTGAAATTAGAACACTCCCTAACACCATATACAAAAATAAACTCAAAATGGATTAAAGACCTAAATGTAAGGCCAGACACTATAAAACTCTTAGAGGAAAACATAGGCAGAACACGCCATGACATAAATCACTGCAAGATCTTTTTTGACCCACCTCCTAGAGAAATGGAAATAAAAACAAAAATAAACAAATGGGACCTAATGAAACTTAGAAGCTTTTGCACAGCAAAGGAAACCATAAACAAGGCGAAAAGACAACCTTCAGAATGGGAGAAAATATTTGCAAATGAAGCAACTGACAAAGGATTAATCTCCAAAATTTACAAGCAGCTCATGCAGCTCAATCTCAAAAAAACAAATAAGTCAATCCAAAAATGGGCAGAAGACCTAAACAGACATTTCTCCAAAGAAGATATACAGATTGCCAACAAACACATGAAAGGATGCTCAACATCACTAATCATTAGAGAAATGCAAATCAAAACTACAGTGAGGTATCACCTCACACCTGTCAGAATGGCCATCATCAAAAAATCTACAAACAATAAATGCTGGAGAGGGTGTGGAGAAAAGGGAACCCTCTTGCACTGTTGGTGGGAATGTAAATTGATACAGCCGCTATGGAGAACAGTATGGAGGTTCTTCAAAAAACTAAAAATGGAACTACCATATGACCCAGCAATCCCACTGCTCGGCATATACCCTGAGAAAACCATAATTCAAAAAGAGTCATGTACCACAATGTTCATTGCACCTCTTTTTACAATAGCCATGATATGGAAGCAACCTAAGTGTCCATCGACAGACAGATGGATAAAGAAGATGTGGCACACATATACAATGGAATATTACTCAGCCATAAAAAGAAACGAAATTGAGTTATTTGTAGTGAGGTGGATGGGCCTAGAGACTGTCATACAGAGTGAAGTAAGTCAGAAAGAGAAAAACAAATGCCATATGCTAACACATATATATGGAATCTAAAAAAAAAAAAAATGGTTCTGAAGAACCTACGGGCAGGACAGGAATAAAGACTGAGACATAGCTAATGGACTTGAGGTCACTGGGAGGGGGAAGGGTAAGCTGGGACAAAGTGAGAGAGTGTCATGGACATATATACACTACCAAATGTAAAATAGATAGCTAGTGGGAAGCAGCCACATAGCACAGGGAGATCAGCTCTGTGCTTTGTGACCACCTAGAGGGGTCGGATAGGGAGGGTGGGAGGGAGATGCAAGACAGAAGAGATATGGGGATGTATGTATATGTATAGCTGATTCACTTTGTTATACAGCAGAAACTAACACACCAGTGTAAAGCAATTATACTCCAATAAAGATGTAAAAAAAACCAAAAAACAAAAGAGTGGCCCAGAAGGAGTGGACTAGAAAGAGAGGTGGTGTTAGAGCAAGATACTTGAAATACCTAGAATACCCTTTGAGAGGAACTGAAATGTTGTCAGGAAGCAAGAAGATGCAGTGCTTAGGACTGCTGGGCAGGACTGAGGAAAGCTTTAAAGCTATTTGGCTAAATTCTACTACTGATGTGTTATTTTCTTTTCTAGATTCATTTATTCTCGATTTTTCAATTTTAAAAAATGTTCAAATTCCATAAAATATTTCATGCATAAACTAAATTCTGTACTCACCAAACATATTACACTTTGTAGTTTACACTGTTTTGCCACTTTAGCTTCCAGGCAAGTGGCTATGTAGAATGACAGAATTGTTTAACCCAAGTTTGAATCTCCATCTTTACAACCACTGTGCTATGATTTATTTTGAATCCACTATTTAAATGCAGGTGTATGTGGTACCTTAAGCCATGGAGATGCTATATGTGCCCAAAGTGAGCTCAAATGCTTCCAAACCAAACTGTTAGGAACTTACTTTGGAAGTGAGCATGTGTAGCCGAGTGGGCCAACCCAGTAATGGGAGTTCTCCAAATTAACTTCCATGTAGAATGTAATGTTTACTAAAGGACAAATAAGAATGTGCTACTTGAAGCATAAGGATCTTGAGATAGACTAACTGAACTGTAATTCTACAATTGTTTAGAATTTAGACCACTAGGAGATTTTACCTGGGTGAAGTGTTCTATCACTAACATTGTTTATGATTGATAGGGTATGATGGTAATTAAAAAGCACTGACTTATTTGGTCTTATTTTTGTATTTAAACTCTTTACAGGCAATGCCCCTGACTCTGGTTCTAACTCCACTCGGCTGCCTTTTTGCTGTTTCGCCTCCTGGATGTAGATGCACATGCACAAGATAACAATGCCCTGGGACTTAAGGTGTCTTCTTACCTTGCTGTAGGGAGCTGGGTGAAGTGGAGATGATTGGCAGAGCAAGAATTGGGGGCAGGCTGAGGAGGAGGTGGTACCAGGCTAGGGCAGGGTAGGAGTTATGGGGTGGAGGATGGAACAATAATGAAGATTCAGGGTCATCTGATTTAGAGGAGTCTTTTCTTCCTGCTCTTGGAACTTTGTCTCTTTAGTGCCTCAGGGTCCTTCCCCCAAGCTTCCCAGTTGTTTCCCTGCTCTCCTTTGACATTCCTTTTCCCCTGTCCTGCCCACCCCCAAGACAAGATTCCTTCAAGATAAACTGAGCTTTAATAGATCAGCAAGGCCCAGACCCTCAGCTAGTAATGGCTTTGGAGATCCTGGAGGACTCACCAGCGTCACTTCTGCTATCTCCTAGGCTCCAATATATGGTGTTGGCAGGGAGTAGGTGACTCAGTAGGTCTAGATGCTCGGGTTACGAAGGGGGTCTTATAATAGCTTCTAAAAAGCCTCCCACAGTGCTCTGCCATCTCTCCTCCTCTCTCCGTGTTGGACTGCAGTGATGCACATGGCAAGGGAGAAAATGTTTCCTGCAAGCCATTCCCCATGACCACCCCCATATCATTGTTCATTCTGTTGTCATGACCTTAAAGTGCTCCAAGAAAATACAGACTTATTTTCCAGTCTCAGTGGAGATGTGAACCACCTCACTTGTCTCCAACAATTTTCTTGTATGCCCCTTGAACACCATCCACTTCTTGCTACCAAGCAACTTTCAGATCCCATCTCCTTTTCCCAGTGTCCAAGAGCTCAGTTTTGCTTTCTAGTCTGAAATTACTGCCTTCAGAATATCAAGACTTCAGTTAATAAACTTGAAATAGTCATCTCAAAAGATGCAATAGCCAGACTTGGGTTTTCTTGGTGGAGAGGGCTGAGGGGTAAGCATTTTGTTTTAGGCATCATGTTGGGTGTCTTTACAACCCAGGGAGAGGGTTGGCATAATCAGAAGCAGGCCTTACAACAGAAGTTTTTCCCAACACATGTCCTCACCTACTAAACATGCTTCTCACCTTATTTTACTGCTGGGGCTGTTAGCAGGTTACCTCCTTTCCTCCTTTTCCAGGGCTTCTAGATAAACAGGGCTATGGGAAGGACACTGATGGGGAGCATTTTTACACACAGCTATAGCAAGCTTCTAGGATTCTTAAGAGTTGCTTTGTGATCAAGTCCTGTCTATTTAGCGCTCAAGGTAGAGCATTTTCATTAGGGTTTGGGGCTAGGAAAAGAGGGATGGTGTGGTTAGCCTCTGCATGAACTTCAGAGAAAGCCTAAAGGGTGTCAAGGCTGATGAGGCATGAAGACCAACACTCTAATCCAGCAGACTGCAGTCTCTGCTCAGGGCTCCCAACGGGAAGTTTAGCCACAGCTGTTTTAGATACTCCTGGAGAAAGTAAACTGAAGATTGACAATGAGGGAATTCCATCCATGTTTCCCAGTTCTCACTGGTGGAAGTGGCTTCATTTCTCACCAGTTGAATGGACAGTCTGTGGAGGGCAAGATTCACCAGGTCCTGGTGTGGGGAGGGTGGAAGCAAGGAGAGATGGTTCATTTTGGGAACCATCCAAATATGGCCTGGTGAGTGGACTGAACAGACCAGGAGGGGAATGCAACAAGAACAGAACTAGAAGAAAGGACTTCAGAATGCTGGTAACTCACAAATTCTTCTGTATTAGAAGCCTGATGATGGAAGATGGCAGTAGAGGATTGGTTGGATCCATTTTTGGCCCAAATGTAAAACTTTCTAGGTACAGAGAAAAATAGATGAAAGACAGGCAAGGAAAAGGGGAGAAGACAGAAAGAAAAGGGAGGCAAGAATATGCATGGAGGGCCAGAAAGGAGGAAAAAGGGGTAGTCAGAAGTAAAACAGAAGAAATGACAGTAAATGGAGAGAATAAAACAGGAATAAGAGAGAACAGAGATGAAAGGGAAAGAATAAACCCAGGAAGTGGAGCAGGATGCGAGGAAAGCAGCAGGGAGCTCTAGATGGGGAGTCCTAGCTTGCCAGGAAATAGGAGAAAAATGTGTGGGAATGGGAAGGATTCTTCCTTACCCTTCAGTCCTCATTTCAGGCTCCTCTTCCCCTAGTAAGCTTGGTTTGGGTGGCTAGTGTTTTGTCAGCACTCTCTACTTGCCCTTCTGGCTTCTTCACCTCTCATCTACATTTGAATACACAAGCACAACAGTGCAAAGACCTGGTACAGGGGATGAAGATGACTAAGAGGAGAAATACTGAACTAGGGATGGAGGGGAGGAGACAGGACACTTCCTCTATTGGAGGAACCCTATCTTTGTCTGAGCTTTCCTCACCCATCACATACACCCCACAAAGCAGCACATAAGAAGCCAGGTTCTACTGAGAGCAAATCAGATTTCCCTTTATTTCCATCTTCACCAGGGGGTGAGCCATAAGGAGTGGTCCAGGTGCCTGGATTCTAACCTCCCACGTTTGCTTGGACCTTTACCTGAGCCCATGACATCCCTGCCTGATTTTAAATATTTCTTCCTTTTCTGGGTATTTACTCTGCAAACACCTTCATTTCTTCCGCAACACACCAAAGGCCAAGGTGCACGTATCTCTGCTACAGCCTGGATGATAACCTAGTTATATCTGTAAATCTGCGATTTTCCGCAAGCATTCGGCAGCAGGGCCTGTCCCAGGGAGACCCCAGGCAGAGCCCGCTCCTCCGGACTAGCGCGGGCAGTGCGCGGAACACCCTCCGGCTACACGCCAGGAAGGAGGACGTGTGGGCACGAAACGCAGCTCTCGCGGACAGGAGCGACCGGAGGGCGGCGCGGATCTCAGCAGTCCCGGTGGTCCGGCGCTCGTCTCGTAGGTCCGCGCCCTCCCGCCTGAGCCGGGTCACCTCGCGCGCTATCTGGTTGAAGAGGTCCCGTTCCACCACGTACAGTATGACCACGGCGTCGCTGGACAGCTGCTGCTTCAGCACCTGGAACACAATGTCTCCCTGCGACCGGCGTCCTGTGCTCCGCCGCGCCCCCTGCCGCAGCGGCCGAAAGCACCCCTGCTGCTGCAACATTCCCGACGACGAGTCTCCCGGGAGGCGGCCTCCTTCTCCTTCATGTCCTCAGCCCTCCCGGGCTGGGACTTGGGTCTCCAGACGCAGGGCGGGCGAGCTATCCTGCCACGAGCCGAAGCGGCCCGCGTCTCTTATCTACTGTCCCGCCCCGCCCACATGGCGTCACGGAGGGCAGTGGCGGGCCACGCTCGGGTGTGACTGTCCGCAGAACGCAGGCACCGCCCGCTGATGGTCAGGGGGCGAGGACAAACGGGACAGGGCTCCTGGAGATGCTAATTGGCTGGAGAAAACAGATGCCGGACGTTGATTGGATGAGGAGGAGACAAAGGGTGGGAGGAAGGGCTCGTGCATAGACTTGGGGCCTGAGAAGGTCTAATCCTGTCTGTGGGTCTCATGAAATTTGGGGCATAAACTGCCTGTGGAGTGCTCCTTCTCCACTTCAAATGAGCCGTCTCAGGATTTCGGATCACCGGTTTGTTACCACGCTGTAGCAGTTTGGCTCTTCTTGGACCAGGGGAGTGGAAGGTGGTTTTTCTATTTAGAGAGAAGATACTGAGAACTAAGAGGATACAGCAGTATTATTAGATATGGCTTTTCCCAAGGCAGGGGATAAGGAGGAAGCTAGGGTGCCATCTGGAGTCCAGGAAAAATAAATGTCATGAGGATAAATGTAATGTCCCCCACATGGATCCCTACGCCTAGCTCACAAGTTCTTCATAGGGAGACTTAACGAACTTAATGTGAAAAAAGAATTGGCAGTTTCAGGAGACTGTAAACTCTGTGTAACTCAACAGAGCTAAAGCTACAAAAAGCTCAAATTTAATCTTAACCTTTGCAATGGGGTGATAAAATGGAACTCTTAAAGTCTCATGTTGGGCTAAGGTATCACTAAAGGCAGAGAACAAATATAGAGAATCCCCCCTTCCCCTCCATGCCAAAGAAGTTAGTGCTTATCTTCAGGATTTATTACAAAGGATGAGGCTTGGCTCATCCCTTACTTCAATGATGTAAGAAATTGAAGAGAGGCTGAGAGAAAAAAAGAGGATTTCTTTGGAGGGGGTTATTGGAGGATTAAGGAGTTTAGAGCTTTATTATTTTGAACAGTATCAGACTGACAGAACCAAGAGTGTTCTTGGGTCTCAAATCAATAAAGGACTTTTTGTTATCTAAGAGTAACCAAGAATTATGGAACCTGCTTGTGATTTCATCCATGGGACAGAGAAATTAGGATTTTGCAGATGTCTAGTAAGGGACCATGAGGGGAAAGAATAAAGTCTTTTTTTCTGTTTGTCCCCTGTGGAGTCCTGTTCTTTTGATTAATGAAGGATCTTCACTAATTAGTAAAGTATCTGGAATAAGGTGGGTGATCTTTCTTCCAACCTTATACTGGGCAGACAAATATCATGTTGAGTCATTGGTACCACAATTCAAGAGTATGATATCGACAGGACATAGTGGCTTCATCCTAAAGGGTAGCTTATGATCGGACAGCATGTCATTTGGGCTGTTTAGGCCACAGAGGAGAAGCTTGGGATAGCCGACAATCATCATATACGAACAACAAACACACAAGCAAATAAGTTCCTAAACTGATTTCAGAGAACTATGAGTGCTATGAAGGAGAAGGAAGAGGACACAGTGGGGCAGAGAATGACAAAAAGTATCTGAGTAGGTGATCTTGGAGCTGAGATTTACATAAGAAGGAAACAACCCCAAGAAGAGCTGGAGAGTGGGTGCTCCGGAGAGAAGGAACTCCCTCCAGCATGCTTGGTACATTTGAGAAGTAGCAAAAAAGTGGGAATAGTAGGACACAGTGGACAAAGTGAGGAAAGGTGGGGGTGGCTGAGAAGCAGCCAAGGGCCAGACCATACAGGCCTTGAGGCCATAGTAAGGGTTTTGGATTGTACTGGTAAACATGAAAGGTTTTAAGCAGGAGATTTGCTCCTTCCTGCTTTGTGAGGGTGAGAGTGGAAAGAAGCAGATCAATCTGGCAAACACTTTGCACATGTGATTCTTTTAGGGTATTGAGTTGGAGAGATTATTTGGATTATCTAGGTTGGTCCAAATACCTTCACAAATGTCCCTATAAAAGAGAAGCAGAGGGAGATTTGATACAGACAAAAGAGGAGGTAGCAATGTGACCGGGGAGACAGAGATTGGAGTGATGTGGCCACAGGCCTGGGAATGCCAGGTCATCATTAGAAGCTACAAGAGGCAAGGAAAGGATTTTCCCCTAGAACTTTTACCGGAAATATGGCCCGGATGACAGCTTGATACGAACTTCCGGCCTCCATAACTATGAGTGAAAAAATGTCTGCTGTTTTTAGCCACCAAGTTTGTGGTGATGTTACAGCAACCACAGAAAACTAATACAGGTGACTTGGAGTAAGGTTTTAGCAGTGGAGAGGGCCAGAAGTGATTGGATTCAAGATATATTTTTACAGATAGTATCAGCAGGACTAGCTGATGTATCAATATATGGTGTTGGTATTACAGAAGAAGAGTCAAGGATCATTCCCAGGTTTTTGTTCTGAACAAGTGGGTGGATGATGGCAACATTTACTGAGATAGGAGAGGGGCAAGGATTGTTAAGTGTTATGTGTTGGCCACACTCATGTTTGAGAAAATATCAACTAGCTTTTGTCACTGCTATGTGCCAGGCACTGTTCTAGTTCTTAACTCAATTATCAGTGTAAAGTGGGCAGTTAGATATGAGTCTGGAGCTGAAAGAAGGCTAGGCTGGAAATACAAACTGGGAGTCATCAGTGTCCTGTATTTAAAGCCATGGGGCCAAATACATCAAACAAGAAGAAAGAAAAGAGAAGACTTGGTCCAGAAGAGAGAGGACTTGGTCCAGGGACAAAGCCCAAACCAGAGGACACTCAATCTGTTTTGCCTAGACAGTGGATGAAGATCCAACAAAGGAAAGGAGGAGCCGATGAGGAGGGAGGAAAACCAGGAGTGTGTTAAGTGACAGAAGCCAACCTGTAGTGGAGGTTGGGGCGTTGCATGGAGGGAAATATCTACATTGTCAGATGTTGCTCTAGGAGTAGAGAGGCAGAGAACTGACCACTGCCTTTAGCAAAGTGGCTACCCCAAGTGGCCTTGACAAGCGCCATTCCAGTGGCTCGGTGGAGAGAAAAGCTCCATGCTAGTCAACTGAAAAGGGAATGAAGTGCGGAATAGTCCGCAGCAAATCTAGGCAACTTTTCGGATGACTTTTGACGGGGAACAGAGGGAATGGGCCATAGGTGGTGGTTGCCTTGAGGGTCTGGAGAGAGCTCTAATTGGTTTTAAAGGTGTCTGATTCTGCAGCACGTGTTTGCTTCTTGGTGGCAATTGGGAGAGGGAAATCGAAGGTGAAGTACAAAGTAGGAACAACTGCAGAAGCCACGTCCCTGGGCAGATTGAAGGGGCTGGGGTCGGTGCACGGGAGGAGGGCTTGGTCCTACTTATTCCATTTCCCCAAGCCTTTGGTCACCAAGCACAGGCGGTCGCCGCGGAAGCGACCCGTCCACAGCCGCCGCAGGGCTCAGCAACGAACCTGAACACTTTGTGTGGGAACCAAGGCTCCCAGCAGGCGTTGCGCTGGGCGGCTAGTGCGCAGGCGCGCGCGGTCAGCCTCCGACTCTCCCCTCCCAGGCAAGCCCGGGCCCCAGTTCCAGGCTGGAGCCACCGACGCGAAGGGGGACGGGTTCCTCTTAAAAGAGAAACGGAGGCGGCGCGCGCGAGGTGGGCCCCTGTCCTCCCGCCGCTCTCCGGGCCTGCGCGCGACGCTGGGGAGGCGCAGGCGCAGTCGGGATGAGGGCGGGTGGGGGCGCTCAGGTAAGGCCAGGGTGGGGGTGGGCCGCGGCGGGAGCTCTGGGCGGCCTGGGAGCTGCCTTAGGAATTGGCCCATCCGACGCAGTGTGAGTGTTCAGTGGCGCGGCCCGAAACTGAGTGGGGGGCGCCTTCCAGACCCCCGTTCCCCGCCCCCCTGTCCCGGCTCCACCCACAACGACCGAACTATGAGGAGCTCTCCCAATGCACACGACCTCTCCTTCCCTCATCAACCAGTAAAGACCCATGCCCTTTTGAAGATGAAACTGTTACCTTACCCTCTGCCCCTTCCTAGTCGAAATTTCCTTACCCATAGCTCCAGTTCTTCACGTTAGTGGGCCCAGGATCAGGCCATTCTGACTTTGATGCAGTCCCCCTACCTCCCACCCCCAAGATACCCACCCCATAGCGCTAATTTACACGCCCTGTAATGGAAGCAGAGGTGGTTTGGACCCAGTGGCAGCGAATGCTATTGCAGTGGTTTAGTTCTGCCCCAATTCACCGTTGAGGAAACTGAGGCCCCAGCGGAGGGTGGAGCCGGGGCCCCTGGCCCCGGATCAGGCCAGCCCACACGCGTGTCTCCCCGACCCCGCAGGCCCTGGTACTCATGGCTGCCTCCCCTGCGGACGCGTCCCGCAGGCGGCGAGAGAAGCGGCGGCAGCTGGATGCGCGCCGCAGCAAGTGCCGCATCCGCCTGGGCGGCCACATGGAACAGTGGTGCCTCCTCAAGGAGCAGCTGGGCTTCTCCCTGCACTCGCAGCTGGCCAAGTTCCTGTTGGACCGGTTAGGGGCCGGGTCAAGGGTTCTGGCGGAGGGCACCCAGGCTGCAACACCCAGCACCCTACCCGCCCCCTTTCCCCCACATCAAGTGCTGGCCTGCTGCTCCTTCCCACTGGCAGATTTGTCACTTCAGCAGTAAAGCCAGTGTGATTTGTGGCCTCCCAGGGTCTCCCCCCACCTCTTGGTCCAGAGAATAGGGGACCCCCTAAGTGTGTGAATGCCCAGAGCTGAGGGCAGTTGGCCACATGGGCCCCCACCTGACCTGCCTCTTGTCCCCCTGGCAGGTACACTTCTTCAGGCTGCGTGCTTTGTGCAGGTGGGTAGGGAATGGCTAGGGGTAGAGGATTAGGAGCCAGAGAGAGGAAGAGGGGCAACAGGGAGTGGTGTGACCCAGAAACACCCTCCCTAACGGGATTGGATTAGAGGGAGCCTTGAGTGAGTTTGGGAAGAGGTGGGGGAGTTGGGGAGCCCAAGGAGGCAGCCTGTCGAGAAGGGAACAATATCTCAGAACCCTGGGGTTTGGGCTCTGAAGAATGGTAAACTGGATTAGGGACCAGGGTTGCCCAGGGGGTGGGGGTACAGGGCTGTCTGAGTGTGGCTCTGCAGGATGAGAGGAGAGGACCTCCCAGCTCACCCTGACTGTTGCTTTCACTGCTCTAGGTCCGGAGCCTGTGGCCCCCAAGGGTCTGCAGTATCTGGTGCTCCTGTCTCATGCTCACAGTCGAGAGTGCAGCCTGGTGCCTGGGCTGCGGGGACCTGGGGGCCGAGATGGGGGGCTTGTGTGGGAGTGCTCAGCCGGCCACACCTTCTCCTGGGGCCCCTCTTCAGGCCCCACATCTCCAGAGGAGCCCAATCCGGTCCCCCTTGCAAGTACTGGCCAGAGAAGCTGGTGCCCAGAAGCCAGGAGTGGGCCGGAGCCCGCAGGTAGGCTGGGGGAAAGAAGAGTTATGGAGAAAAAAGAGGGAAAAGTGTTCTTGTCCCTGTAGCTCAGAACCCCATTCTTTAAAAATGATCCTTTCTCCATGGAAAAACTCTATGGTGACAAGGAAATATATCCTCAAATATATTTTTAGGTGTGAAAAGCAAAATACAGAATTGGATGTATGGTATATTACCGTTGGTGGAAAAATAAGAGGAGAAAGGAAAATATTTGTATGTACTTATGAATGTATAAGATATTTCTGGAAGGGCATGTAGGAAACCAGGTTACCTGTAGGAGGAACGAGGTGGCTGGGGTATAGTATTGGAAAGGAGACTTTTCACAGTGTACTTTTCACATGGTTCAAAAATAAAACTTTTCTTTGAACCATGTGAATGTACCATCTCTAAAATAAAACAACCCCTCCCACTCCAGTAGCCTCTGCCCCCTCTTCCTCCTTCCTAAGAGTCTTCCTACCACTTCAGACCTTAGAACTCCACCTGTCCTCATCCCTCCAATACAGAGTTCCTTCCCCTTTGACCCTACCTATGCCAACAGGTTTGGAATCTAAGCATGATGAGAGGACTGAGGAGGCCAGGTTGCCCAGGTGAGTTTGGGGTTGGGGGGGACAGGATAGACCTGGGTGGACAATGGGAGTGAGGGAGCAGGACCTCATGCTTGCCTTCCTTGGACCTGCAGAGGGGTGGAACCCCCGCCGGAGGCCTTCCCATCCCTAGGAGAAGAAGACGGGGAAGAGGAAGATGAGGATGAAGAGGAGATGCTCAGTGATGCCAGCCCATGGACCTACAGCTCCTCCCCAGATGAGCAAGTTGGGGCTGAGGGAGGATGCTGAGCAGAGCAGGAGGAGGGAGGGGGTGACTGGCTGGGGCACCCAGAGCTTTGCAGACTTGAGGGAGGGGCTTGTTGGTGGAGAGGGCAGGGTAGGCTTTGGGGAAGGCAGAAAGAACTAGAGGCTTTGGATTGGGTGGAAAGGAAGTTAGGCTCTGGGGGAAAATGAAAGCTGAAAGTAGGTATGAACAGGGAGCCTGTGGTAGGGGTAGGGTTGTTCTGAGTTTGGGATCTTTGCAATTTAGGGGTTGGGGTTGGGCTGGGGCTGGCTGAGAATCCAGGGAGATAATGCCCTCCTCCTCTTCATTCTCCTTTCAGCAGTGAGCCAGATGCCCCCAGACCACCCCCTTCCCCTGTCACCCATGCACTTAAGGATGGGGAGATACCCCCGGCCCCTGCAGCTGTCCCAACTCCTCTTGCTTCGCCATCCTCATCAGCATCCTCATTGGGTTCTGGAGCTCCTCTGCCTGTAGAAGTCAGGATACAGCCAGAGCTCAGTGGGACCCCTCAAGCAGACCAGCAGACTGAGCCCCTGGCCAGGTAACCTGATGGCTGAGACAGAGGGCAGGGGCATCCTGGGACATGGCCCTCCCTCGAGGCCCTCTGCTCCCTCTTTGCTGCCCGTAGCCCTGGGAGTCAGGCTCAGTCTGCTCTGGCCTCGGCATGGGATGAGGACACTGCTCAGATTGGCCCCAAGAGAATTAGGTAGGACTCGGGGAAGTGGCTCTGGGTAGGGAAGGGAGCGGAGGGAGGTGGAGGAGAGCCTGCACAAGTCCTCATGTTTCCTATTCTCCTCCCCCAGGAAAGCTGCCAAAAGAGAGCTGCTGCCCTGTGACTTCCCTGGCTGCGGGAGGATCTTCTCAAACCGGCAGTATTTGAATGTGAGGATGTGAGGGGTACAGGTTGGGTTCTGCGTAGCCTCTTGGGTGGAGGAGAAGAGCTGAAGGAGAAGCTGAGGCAAAGAAGCCTAGGGTGTGGGGGGAATTCAGAGCCAGGGAGAGAAGAGTTGGGATGGACGTGCAGAGCTTGCCTACAGTTAATAATCACTAATCCAGATGACTAGCAGATAAGGCAGAAAACCAAGCCTCAGGTGCACAGCTGCTGCTCACTACTGCTTGTTACACAGGCCCTCTGATGACCACATGGAGATGATGGTGGCATTCCTCAGGCTTTTGGGGTGCTAGTGACTATTCTAAGCACTTGATATGTGTCAAGTCTTTTGATCTTCTCAGCATTCCTATGAAGTGGGTGCTGGTACTACTCCTGCTTTGGAAACCAAGGAAAACAGAAAGGTTAAGCATTGCCCAAGGCTTCTCAGCTAGTGTGTCATGGTGCTGGGTTCCTCACTCCATCGGGCTGCCTCTCCCTGCTGGCTCATGTGGGTGGTCCTTACTCCAGGAGGATTAGGAGACAGACCTGTCCCCAGCCTCACTGCAGGAGAGGTTTGAGGCACAGAGAGAGAAGAGTCCCAGCCCCACACTCAGCCAGAGCTCTCACAGGGTTCTGAGGCTGGGGGGAGGACCCAGACCTGAGGGATGGTGAAGTCTGGGTGGATGGGATTTGGGAGAGGGGGAAGGTCCCCAAGTGGTGGTGAAGCTCTGGGCTTCTGAGAAGAACATTCAGCAGGGCTGGTCAAACATACTTGCGTCTATTAATGGAGGAGACTGAAGTAGCCCCCAGCAGCAGTTTAATTATGGGAAAATGGGATCATGGAGAAAGGGAAAGCGCATGCAACTTAGTGAGCCAGGATGTGAAACTAGACCAGATAAAAAGAGAAATATTTCCCAGAAATACTTGGGGAGTTAAGGTTGAAGAACACACTATCCTTAAAAGTGTTCCAGGTTGAGAAAGAGTGTGTGTGTGTGTGTGTGTGTGTGTGTGTGTGTTTCCAAAGCAGATTTAGGAGAAAACGATATAATCCCATGGTGAGCTATTAATAAAAAGTAGGCCATCTGAGTGATATTGTTGTACATTGATATTGATATCAAGGAGAATAATCATACCCACCAAAAAAATATGTTCCCATCCCTGGCAGGTGGCAAATCCATAGTTAGGGAACCAAGAGTGTCACCAGAAGTGCACTTTTTTGAGGGACCTGGGCATTGCAAGGTGAGCTTGTGACAAGGAGGTGAGATAATGGAAGTTGAGGGCAGGATAGGGTGAGGGCAGAGTTTGGGGTCAGAAAGAGCTGGGATTGGGGTGCTCGTGTATAGGTGAGGACTGGCCAGGATGATGTGAGCTGGCGGTGACAAGGAGAACTGTTGTGGGAGAGGGCAGAAGAGCCTGCCTGCTGGGTCAGCTCTGGTGGTCGCCCTGAGGAGACCATGTGCTTCCTCCCCTAGCACCACAAGAAGTACCAGCACATCCACCAAAAGTCCTTCTCCTGCCCAGAGCCGGCCTGTGGGAAGTCCTTCAACTTTAAGAAACACCTGAAGGAGCATGTGAAGCTGCACAGTGGTGAGTGGTGGAAATGCCTCCTCACCTCCCCACTGTGGGTCCTGTCACCTCCCCCTGTGAGTCCCTTCACCTCCCTTTGTGTGTCACTTTACCTTCCCCCGTGGGTCCCTTCTCCTCCCCCTGTGGGCCCCTTCACCTCCCCCGTGGAGCCCATCATCTCCCCCTGTGGATCCCTTCCCCTCCCTTTGTGAGTCCCTTCACCTCCCCCATGAGGCCCATCACCTCCTATCTGCAGGTCTTGTCACACTGCTCTGGGATAACTCTCACTCACACGCTCATCCTGCACTCTCTGTGTGTTTAGATCCTGCCTGCTTGAAACTGTTCTAGGTGCTGGGATACAGCAGTGAATAAAGCAGGCAGTACTCACCTAAGATGTCCACTCTAGTGAAGGGCTACAAAGAGCTGTGAAAGGTGCTCTGAGCAAAGACCTAAGTGAAGGGAGGAATGGAGGCTTCGCCACATCCACAGGCAGCACATGAGAGGACCCTAAACTGGCATCTGAGGGCATGTTCCAGGAATGGAGAGGAGGCCAGGAGATTAGAAAGGAAGGAAGAGAGGTCAGATAGGTGGTAGGGGCCTGCAAGACCACCATCGGGTTGGCTTGGCTCCTGGCCAAATGTGATGGGCACCAGTGCGGTGGAGGGAGGGACAGAACTGATTTTAAAAGGAGCACTGTGGCTGCCATATGGAGAATAGGGGATAGCAGGAATGTGCAGTGCACAGCGATAGTGACCTGGACAGTCGAGTTGGTGAGAAGTGGCTGGAGACTGACAAGAGAGTGAGGATGGAGCCAGGGCTACTGTGGGAAGAACGGATTGTCCATGGGTAGGACTGTGGAGTCAGGGGTGACTTGGAGGGTTCCAGCCTGAGCAACTGGGCAGAAGGTGATGTGATTTCCTGAAAATGAGGGAGAAGCAGGCCTCAGGAAAGGGACATGACATTTTATTTGGGACATGCTACTTAGGTATCCCAGAAAATGTGCATCTGGTGTTCAGGGGAGATGTTGGGCAAGAAAGAAGTGTTCATCATGAGCACATGTGTGGTGTTTACAGCCATGGGTGGAGTGTTCCTACAGGGAGAGAAGAGGTCTGAGCAGGGCAGGTAGGAAGGGCAGCTACAGAGGGGCCGGTGGGGCAGGTGAAGAGAGTGGTATCTGAGGACCCAAGGGGAGAAAGTGCTCCAGGGAGGAGGGAGGGGTGAGACCTGCCAGTGCTGCAGAGCTGAGTGAGATGAGGATGCACACAGGCCCCCAGACAGGGTGGTGGGAAGCCATCCTTGACCAGACGACAAAATGGCATGTGACAAGGGAGATGACAGCCGGAATGGAGGGGGTTCAGAGCAGAGACCAGCTAAGGAAGTGTAGACAGCAAGTATGGACAACTCTTTGGAGTTCTCCTGTGAAGACAAGCAGAGAAATAGGTGTAAGTTGGAGGGCTGTGAGCCTGAGCACAGAGATGGGAATGATCCCACAGAGAGGAAAGGCTTGCTGATGCCAGGGTGGGCTGAGCAACCTTAAGTCGGTGAGGAGGGGTGTATCTGAGCACAGTTGGAGGGCAGCCACAGGGAAGCAGGGACTATTCACATATATGGGCACAGAAGCAAGTTGGCTGGTGGATTAGGTGGGGGGAGGATGTGGGCATTCTCTCCTGGCTCCTCTCTTCTTGGTGACTTATAAAACGAGGTCACTGCTGAGTGAGGTTGGTAGAAAGAGGAGGTCGTGTGGAAAATGCCCTTCTGAACTCTAGAAAGTGGGAGAGTGAACTGACCAAGGAGTTGCAGAGGCATTGTGTGTGTGCGGCGGGGGTGAGGCTTGACACTTGTAGTTGTGTATGAAAGTAAAGCTCAAAGTGGGGTGAGAGTGGGGGGTTGTAGGTTGTGTTTCTGCCCCCCTTGGCACACGTGTGCCGGCCTGGAGCAGGCCAAGGGTTGTATTTATCCTGAGTTGGGTTTTAACCAAGCAGGCACAGCTGAGGAAGAGAGGGACAGGTGAGTTGGTAGTGTGAGTGAAGGAAGGCTACAAAGATGCCCTGGGGCTTCCCTGGTGGTGCAGTGGCTGAGAATCTGCCTGCCAATGCAGGGGACACGGGTTCGGGCCCTGGTCTGGGAAGATCCCACATGCCGCGGAGCAACTGGGCCCGTGAGCCACAACTACTGAGCCTGCGCGTCTGGAGCCTGTGCTCCGCAACAAGAGAGGCCGCGATAGTGAGAGGCCCGCGCACCGCGATGAAGAGTGGCCCCCACTTGCCACAACTAGAGAAAGCCCTCGCACAGAAACGAAGACCCAACACAGCCATAAATAATAAATAAATAAATTAAAATACTTAAAAAAAAAAAAAAAAAGATGCCCTGGAAATGAACTGGGCAAAGAGAGGGGAGGGGGACAGTGGGAAGGCAGTGGGCTGCTGGACTGACAGCCTGGATAACTGTAACAGGACAAGGTAGGGGGCCCTGGCTGGAACTGGGATGTCTGAAATTGTGATTTCAAGGTGGTGCAGTGATGGGGCATGACCTGGGAATGGTGGCTGAGAAGGGTTGTGGGGGGCGGCCAGGTCAGTGAAGGCCAGGGAACAGGGGAGGGGAGTGCTGGACATGTAGAAAACGAACTGACAGCAGTGGTGGTGGCTGAGGAGAGGGCCTAGAGCCAGAGCTGTGTGGAGTGCAGGAGCGTGATGGGGATGAAGGCTGTAGGGGTGTGTGTGTGGTCTGATGGCAGGGTATACAGAGCAGCGGTGGGACAGAGGTCTACAGGATGCCATGAAAAGCAAGGCTACCTCCTCTGCTGCAGGAGGTGTAGGAGAAAAACCACAGCAGGCCTGTGAGAACTGCTGGAGATGGGCGATGGGCAGGTGCTGTTAGAGCTGGCAGGGGGGCAGGTTCAGGGAGAAAGGAGAGGGGATTGGCTCTTGACACCCACAGGGCGTCTGACAGGTCACACGGCACTGTTGGGGGTGGGGTGGGAGGAGTGAGATATGCAGGCTGAATAGGGACAGTACTCCTTTGGGGGACAGTGGGGGTGGACCAAGGAAGGGCCTCAGCTTGGGGATGGATGCTGGGCTGTCCCCCATGTGCCCACAGATACCCGAGACTACATTTGTGAGTTCTGCGCCCGGTCTTTCCGCACCAGCAGCAACTTGGTCATCCACCGGCGCATCCACACTGGAGAGAAACCCCTGCAGTGAGTGTGGGGAAGAGAACCCGGGGTGGGGGGAAATGGGGAGGTGCTGGCAGGACATCTGGGCAGTTGGGACCAGGAGGAACCCCTGGGGAAGTCAAGATGGGCTGAGGCCCCTTTCTTCCCTCTGCTGTCCCTGGCTCAGGTGTGAGATCTGCGGGTTCACCTGCCGCCAGAAGGCGTCCCTGAATTGGCATCGGCGCAAGCATGCAGAGACGGTGGCTGCCTTGCGATTCCCCTGTGAGTTCTGCGGCAAGCGCTTCGAGAAGCCAGACAGTGTCACAGCTCACCGCAGCAAAAGCCACCCCGCCTTGCTCCTGGCCCCGCAAGAATTAGCTGGTCCACTGGAGTCCTGTTCCAGCATCTCTGCCCCTGCATCCCTGGGGACCGACGAGGGATCCAGGCCCTCTCTGGCTCTTCAGGCTCCCACACTGCTCCCTTAGCAGTGAGCATTCCCCAGAATTTGGGGAGCCAGGGACTGGAAAGGAGCAAGAAGGGCCAGATGACTGGTCCCTGGGGACTAGGGTGATGGGGAGTGCAGGGCAGGGGCAAGACTGTGCTCTAGGGGAGCCAGGCTACTTTAGTCATCCTAAAGGACAGAATAAACCCAGTATTTTACATGGACGTGTGTGAGCAGAGCGAGTGTTTTGGCACCTGAGGTACAGGAATCTTGATTCCTTTGGAAGCAGTCTCTCCTGGAATGTGCCTGAGTGCACCCTAAGTGCAGGCCCTATTCTTCTCTCTGCAAGCCCCCATCTGCACCCACCCTTAAGACCCAGCTTTCTTTCCCAATTTGCTTTGGCACTCCCTCCACTCTTGCATTCAAGCAAGGCGCTAGGTAATTCCAGAGGGTTGGGCTGGAGTAGGATTAGAGGTATGTGTCCCTGGGCCACATTTGTACTCTCCACTAACCAAGAGAACCAAATGTATAGGGGCCTCTGAAGAGTCTTCCCTTCCAGTGCAAAAATGAGGGGGCTATACATGCAAGATTGCTGAGCTAACTTGGGAAGGGACCAGAGACCTTGGAATTTTGAAAGGGCCTGTCTCTTGGGTGACTCCTGAAGTCTGCAAATACAGCAGCCTCAGGTTTGACAAAGGGAGCTCTTGGCATCTGGAACTCAAATAATTCTTTATTTCACCACCTGCAAGCAAAACAATCGCTGGCCAATTACAGGGAATTTTCAGCCCTGCACTGTGGCCTCTGTGGAGCTCAGTTTCCTCATGGCTCCAAGCTTAATTTGTGTATAGCGTTCTTACTGCACTTGTCAGTGCCCAGCTTTGTGGACCCATGTGGTCTTGACTCAGGTCCCAGGGCTGATGTCCCCCACCTGGAGAACACTGTCCTGAGGCACCTTAATCTGTACACCAACAGGCCTGTCCCATGGGACAGGTGGGCAGCCATGCCGAGAGCTCCTGCCCACCTTTACATGGCGTGAAGCACTTCTCTGGGTGCTTCTGGTGTGGAGATATCTTTCAGTGAAGTGAGCTTTGCCACTCTCTCTCTGCAAATTTCCCATCTCTCAGAAGCTGAGGGAGAAAGCAGCAGAGAGACTAACAGTCAAGTGAAAGGAAGAGGCAAGAAAACCACAGGGCCTGTGGGATGTGACTCTGGCCACATCTGTGGTCATTACCTGAAGAGGCAGGACACCAAAAGTATCTGGAAAGAAGAGGTAGAGGAGACTCAGGCTGGAAAAAGGAGATGGGACAAGAGAAGACAGAATGCTGATGGGAAAACAGGAAACACCTGAGAGCACAGCAGCAGGGATGGGACACACCAATACCTGGGCGCTCTTCCACGCGTGGGGTCTGAGAGGTTCTCCCTGCACCTACACCTCAGAGGGGGAGGACGGACTGAGAACAGGCAAAGAGCTGACAGGGGAAGTAGGTGTAGGGGTGCAGCGAGAGGCCAGGTGAAGTGCTACCAACAGAGATGGAGAAAGGTAATATGCCACGCTGCCCTTCCACAGAACTCCATCTGCGAGTTGTCCGACCCGTCCCTATGGCACTATAAAAGTGCTTATCTAGCCCACTCCGGAGAAGACGCTCAGCAAGTCTTTCTCAACTGAGACACAAAAAGCCCTTGCTTTTCCTGTCCTGCTTGCCCAGCAAAGATGAGGGCAGTGCCTGCCTTGGCCTGAGTGGCACCGGCAGCTGTAGCTGCGGCGGCGCGAGCACGTGTGTGGGCCCGCTGGTGCTGCGACAGGGAGCGGCTGTGGCTGAAACACTTGCCACACTCCGCACATTCCGCCGGCCGCTCGCCCAGGTGCGTCTTGCGGTGTAGTGCCAGCTTGGAGCCCACACTGAAGGCTTTGCCACACTCAGGGCACTTGTGGGGCTTGTGGCCAGCATGGTTGCGCCGGTGCACGTTGAGGTTGGACACACACGTGAAGTGCTTGCCGCACAACTCACAGCGGTAGGGCTTCTCGCCTGTGTGTGTGCGCCTGTGCTTTGTGAGGTCCGAGCGGTCGCTGAAGCAGCGGCCACACTCGGTACAAGGGAAGGGCCTCTCGCCTGTGTGGATGCGCTGGTGCACCACAAGGTCGGAGCGCTGCCCAAAGCCCTTGCCACAAGTGGCGCATGCGTGTGGCCGCTCTCCCTGGTGGCTACGCCGATGGCGCAGCAGCGTCGAGCTCTCGCTGAAGCGGCGCCCGCAGTCGCTGCAGGCGTAGGGCTTCTCGCCCGTGTGCGTGCGCTGATGGCGCACCAGGGTGGCGCTCTCCAAGAAGCCCTTGCCACACTCCGGGCATTTGAAAGGTTTCTCACCCGAGTGCGTCTGCAGGTGTCGCGTTAGTGTGGAGCTCTTGCCAAAGCTCTTGCCACACACACCACATTGGTGTGCGTCCGAACTGCCTGGCTGCCGAAGTGTGGAGTCACCAGGGCTCCTGGCCGTGTGGACACGCAAATGGCTCCTAAGTCCCGCACCGCTGCGGAAGGCCCGCGGGCACTGAGTGCAGCGATGGAGCGTGTCAGCGGGCACGGCCGGTGTCCCCCACGGGTGTGCCCGTGCCTGGTGGAAGCGCAGTGCGCTCTGGCGGAAGGCACGAGGGCACAGCGGACAGCGGCGGGGCCGCTCGGGAGGGTGCCAGTGGCGCCTGTGCAGCAGCAGAGCCGGGAGGTGTGGGAAGCAGCGGCCGCAAGCTCGGCAGCGGCAGGAGCGGCTGCGCCGCCTGTGCGCGCTCTGGTGTAGGTCAAGGCGGCCGCTGTGATGGAAGCTCTGGCCACACTCATTGCAGATGTAGAGTGTCTGGCCCGCATGAGCGCGTCGGTGCGCACGGAGGTCTGCGGCCTGTGCGCAGAGCTCGCCACACTCTAGACAGCGGAAGCGGCTGTCGCCACCATGGGTGCGCTCATGCCGCAGCAGCACCGAACTGTAGCGGAAGCTCTTTCCACACTCACTGCACCCATAAGGCCTGCCGGCTGCTGCCTCTGAGGCAGCGAGCATGATGAGGGCCAGCCGGGCGCCCTCAGGGTGCAGCGTGCCACTCACACTCTGGAGTCCACCTCCTCCAGCTGAGAGTTATTCTCAGTTTTCTTAAGGCCTAGAAAGGGAACGGTAGCAGAGGGAAGAGAGGGAGGCCTGGAAAACTGGTCCGCGGATTCCAGGGTTCCTTCTCTCACAGCAGGTGCTGTGGCTGTTTCAGAGGTGGGCTGCAGCTAGGTTTACCGTGTACCGTGAGCCCTGCAGGGAGAAGGTCACTGTGAGCCCCGGCAACATCTATGACAGCTACACCTTGGGGAATGGAGGGGCAAGCACAGGCTCCCTGTTTTCTGTACCTTCCTCAGCTAGACCATCTCTGGAGTTCCATTCTCCAAGAGGAGGCAAAGCCATGGGAGTCCTAGAAATATGGGGGGGGGAGGGGTCCTTGTGCCACCAGGAAGGGCAGGAGGGATTCAAGAGGGGAGCTTTCCTCCAGTACACTGCTCGGAAGGGAAGGAAGAGTGTCCAGCTTGTTTTATGACCTTAGACCAGGGACCTTGGCCTGGAGATGCACTAGGAAACGACCAAGGAGGGATTGGTAATGAGAAGTCCCCTGGGCCTAAACCACATCAACACCTTCCTCTGAAGACCCAGGGTTTCCTGAGTAACCAGTGTGAACCCAGCCAGGCCTGGGCTGGAAGCGGTGAAGCATAAACCTATCCAGCAGCAGCCTGGGCAAAAGGCTCAGGAAGGGCTGGGACCTGGGCAAGGGAAGGTATCTGAGAAAACCCAAAGTATTGCTCCTTGGCTTTGGACAGCACCTGATACACAATCACACCACATCAGTACACAGTCTCAAAGTTCCCTGGCCTAGCCTTGAGAAAGCAACTCAGGACCCAGGAAAGGGGTAAAAGGAAGCATGAATAATTCACAAAGAATATTATCAAAAGTTGATGGCATTATCGAAGAAGTGATTTTCACATTTCTAGGGAAGGCTGGGGAGAAGGAAGGGACATCCTTTCTAATGCTCAGGGCATTCAAGTTGTTTGCAAACATTCTGCAGACTTCCCTCATTGCCCCAGCTCCAGGGATCTGAGAACCTGGAGTAGCAAAGAAGCCCCTTTATGGGGGTGGAATCTGCGCTGCTATTTTCTTTATCTCAAATGGTATCCCTGAATCCTTCTGACAAGTTGGTCCGGGTGGCTCTCTGTGAGCAGGGTCAGCATTTGTGCACAGAACCTCCTGTGCCCTCTATTTAGAGCACATATTGGGCTGCTCTCCTCACCTGACTGGCCTCACCACTGACTGTTCCCCTCAAGATCCATGGATCTGTCCCCAGTTCAGTTTAGTGGGACACAGGAGACAGGTATAGTCACTATAAGTTATAGGCCATGTCACCCAACAGATCAGTGAGAGAAAGCAAACAAAATAGTCATCAGTCATTTTCTTATTAGCAGATGGAAACTCAAATACCCAGAACTGTGGTTAAAACACCCCATAGATGGGGTCCTCATCTTTTGGATGCAAATGGAGTCAACTGAAAAAAGCCTTTAAAACCACAGACCTGCAGGGGTGGGCTCTGAAGCTTCTGTTCCCCTCCTTCTTGGGAAGGAGTGGTGGATATAGCATGTTCTCTCCCTGTGCCTCTGGAGCAGGATGTGCTGTGCCCTGCAGGAAGGATAAAATAAGAGGGACAATGTGAATTTAAACTGAGCAAAGGGGACAGACGCAGGTAGAAGAGAAAGAAGGAAACATTTCTTGGAAGAGGGTATTTTTAAAATGGATATTTTCAAATATAAAAAATTAACAAGAATAGTACCACAAATCACTCACTCACCTTCAGCATCTATTTACATTTTGATATTTCGTTTCATCTATGACACTCCCCCCACCCTACCCCAGCCCATACACTTTTTTTGGGGGGGCGGGGGTCTGGAGTATTTTAAATCCTAGACATCTTATTCAAAGAGGATGAGTTCTAAACAAAATCTGCAAGCAGGGAGGGAGGGAGGGTGGGAGGGAGGGAGATGCAAGAGGGAAGAGATATGGGAACATATGTATATGTATAACTGATTCACTTTGTTATAAAGCAGAAACTAACACACCATTGTAAAGCAATTATACTCCAATAAAGATGTTAAAAAAAAAAAAAAAATCTGCAAGCAGGGGCAAGAGCCCCTCTGCAGACCTGAGAGCAGACTTTAGAGGGAGTTTCTTGGTTCTTCCAGAGAGAGTTTTCAGCCCAGACACTTGCTTGGGCTGCTAATTCTAGCTGGTCAAATTCAAAAGAATGTTTGCCCTTGTGTGAATAAAACCTTCTCTCAAGGGTCAGTGGTTGATCCCAAATGCCAAAGAGAGCAATGCTTATGTCCTAGTGAGTATTCCCCCTCACCTGAGTGTCTCTGGAGACCCTGGCACCTCTCAGGCCAAGTTTCTGGGATTACACCCTCTGCCAGGCTACTGCCTTCAAGGGCACATGTCCAAGGAAGGTAAGACAAATGCACAAATGAAAACACACACACATAAATGACATATAAACAAAGATACCATTTTGCCCCATCACAGACATGGAATAAGAGACCCTGGTCAAGGGTGCAGGTTTTGTGCTTGAGTGCCAGGGTGTATCCTTCAAGTCTCTCTTCTGTACCTCACCCCATGCTGGAGCTTGCCCTGGAAGGAAAGCGTTTATGCTTGGGAGGAAATCTGAAAGAAAAAAAAAATATTACTGTGCCAAAAGAAGAACGATTTCTAGACTGTCCTAACCATCATTTTCCTGATTGAGTTCTGAAGTTGCTATACCACCAAATTTCTTTGATTTTTGGAAAAAAATAAGTACAAGGGAGGCTTCGAAAGAGGGAAGGGGGTAATTATGTGTGAATTGATGAAAAGTCCTAATTGTTCAATACTTTAAAGTATTTTAGGGCTTCCCTGGTGGCGCAGTGGTTGAGAGTCTGCCTGCTAGTGCAGGGGACACGGGTTCGAGCCCTGGTCTGGGAGGATCCCACATGCCGCGGAGCAACTGGGCCCGTAAGCCACAGCTACTGAACCTGCGCATCTGGAGCCTGTGCTCCGCAGCAAGAGAGGCCACGATAGTGGGAGGCCCGCGCACCGCGATGAAGAGTGGCCCCCGCTTGCCACAACTGGAGAAAGCCCTCGCAGAGAAACGAAGACCCAACACAGCCAAAAATAAATTTAAAAAAAAGAAAAAAAAGTTTAAAGTATTTTAGTACCTTTCAAGTATTTAATACTTACAAACTTATTATACGTAACTAATAAAAGACAATTACTAAGAAGATAAGCTAATGGCAAAAATTAATATTCACAGTAAAGATAAATTTCTGTTTCGTATACCACGAAACTTGTTTCTTAATAGATATTGCAGGCATTTCATGCCATATCTAACTGTTCACAGGAGTGTTGGACTTAATCAGGATTTAGTACATTTACTAACAATCTACTGTGAGAGGAGTGTAGTTCTTTTTCTTCTGAGTTGTGTTGTTCAGTCAGTATAAAGATTTTCTTCCCTGGTTATCTTTTCTGCCAGGCCAACATTTCTGGGGCATGATGAAGAGGCAAGTGATCATCTCACAATTCCTCCATCTTGAAGCCAGAGTTGGATAAAACTGGTCTGGGCTGCAGGAGTGGGTTTGAGGGCTGTCTCAGCTGAGCTGTCTGCTACAGTAGCCACAAGCCACATGTGGCAACTGAAACTTGAAATGTGGCTGGTCCAAAGTGAGATGTGCTATAGGTCAAATACACTCGTAACTTCAAAGACTTAGTATGAAAAAAGAATACAAAATATCTCATTAATAATGTTTAATGTTGACTATATGTTGAAATAATAGTTTATATATATTGGGTTAAATGAAATATATTTTTAAATTTTATTTCACCTGTTTTTAAGAAAAGTGATGATTACAAATGTGGCTCACATTTTTGTTCTATTAGATAGTGTTTGCCAAATGGCCTTTCCAAATCCTGGAACAATGTACAAAGGGAGGCTGACCCACCTCACAGTCCCTGAAGGGGATTGCATGGGAAGAGGCCACCAACTGCCCTGACCCTTAGAGCCTCAGTAACCAGATGACAGCCACTCTTCTCATCTCCCAAGATGTGGGGCTCTGGCCACACCCTCCAGAGGGCCCATCTGCTCTTCAGGAAAGTGAATATCTGTACTGCCATCTAGGAGACCTGTTTGGGACTTGGGGTTATAACTCATGCAAAGCCTATCACTGCTACTCTCCAGTTATTACTAGCACCAATATGGAATGGCTCTCATATGTTTCTGTGTATGTACCCCTTTCATCCTCCCAGTAGTCCTTTGAGGTGGGTCCTACTGGTTACCCCTATGTGACTTGAGGTTCCCCTGTGGTGCAAGCTCATCCAGAGCCACAAGGACGGCAGGTGGGTCCAGGGACAGGAAGGGGACGGCAGGCTGGGAGGCCCGTCTCTGGCTCTCCCCGATAGTCCCCAACCCTTCCTGGCCCTGGCCAGCTGGCAGCAGTGCGGCAGGAAGCCCCAGGCAGCCCCAGGGACCACCATGGGACCGGGGCTCACTCTGTGTACTCTGCAGTGGATTCCTTTGCGGTCCTGGTAGAGGAAAGGAAACAGTCAGCCTAAGAAGTGGTTTGGGGAGCAGTAGCTGCATTCGGGAGAGAAGATTCTTCTTCTGGCCTCTCTATATATACTTAACCCCCACCCTGGTCCCAGTCCTAAAGTCTGTTGCCCAGCCCTAATGACAATGTAGTCTCCAGGACTCTGAGACACCCCTAGAGGCTGCTGAAATTTACATCCATCTAGAAGCAAATAACCCACTTCTCACTGTTGGGAGGAGGAGGGGGGAGGAACTAGATGGATGGAATAGTTTCCCTGACCCTCTGGAGCCTGCTTTGGGGCCTTTCCACTTGTAGTTCTTTCTACCTGAAAGCCCTTTCTCCTCCTTCATTCAGGGCTCTGCTCCAATAATCCCTCCTCAGAGAAGCCCTACTGAGCACCTTCACTCCTCCAAAACAGTGATTCCCAATCTACTCTGGAAAGGTTTCGGTCTCTTTTCTAGGTGAGCATGGGGTATGAAATCCAGAGCACCAGAATGGCCACTCCTCACTTCCCTTTTTCCCATAACAGAAACAAGGTCCAGTACTTTAAAAGACATTGCCCCTTCCAGCTTCAGATCCAGTCTGACATGTTTAAGGAGTTGGTGGAAACAGGAATGACAGCTCCCTCCCCGTTCCAAGTACCCAAGCCCGATCATGATCCAAACAGATTCTTTTGCAAGGTTTTTTCACAAAGATTTTCCTGTGAAATCTGGGAAGTGTGGAGAATGTATGTATGTTGACAGGGAGAGAACATAGTAGGATAGTTTATTCTCTATGTTCCTTTGACACATGGGCAAGACTACAGCCCAGAAGAGCCAGAGGAGCCCAGAACTGGGATGAGGAAGGGACTATATGGTACTTTGCACTCTTCCTAGGCCTAGCAAGAAGTTGGGCACACATAAGGCATCTAATGCTTTTTTAAAATGATGTATTAATCTGGAATACAATTCTTTCAAACGTTAGGTCCCTGGAGGAGAGGGCCTCTCTCTAGTCATCTTATCCTCCACAGCCCTATCCACTGCATATACTGCAAATACTCTGACTTGGTTTACTAAGTCCTTAACTGCAACCTGTGTAGGAGACCGGAGAGGCAAGTGTCCAAATTCTGGGTCTTCCATTACCAGCTGTGTGACCTTGGACAGGAGACGTGGGGTGTCTAACACTCCTGCCTGAGAAAACTCAGTAAAGGAAGCTGTAATAATGTTTCCTATGAAAAGAGGGAAGGTGTTAAGTCTGAGAACTGCAGTTGCCGAGTTTTTAGGATTTACTCTCCCCTGGTAAGTTTTATGGAACCCTGAAAAAGAGGTCTGACTGTTACCACCTAAGCATCCTAAACGTTCTGCAAGACCTTTTTTAAGTCTTTTCCCCCCGACACCCCCCCCCCCGGCCAAAGAACCCTACTTAACAGGATTAGAGCAGTGTGGGGCTTTCGTAGACCCTCCCCACACACCGGCAGCTTCGAGAGTAAGTAGTGACATTGGTTACTCATTTTAAGACTTGGTGCCTAGTACTTAACGGGAGCTGAGCACAACTATTCGAGGAATGAGGAACGCCCCACCTGAGCAGGTCGCCTTCCCTGGCCCTCCCGCAGCGCAGCCAATCCCGGGTGCAGTCAGTTTTCCTCACGAGTTACTGGTCAGATTCTCCTTGCACGAAACTTCCCACCCCGGGCCCACCCCAGCTCTTCACACTTGGCGCCAGCCCACGCGAAGGGCAAGATAGGGCACCAAAAACGTAGTGGAGAGTAGGGGGCGTTTAACATCGACCGAGCCCAGAGGCTGCCGCTGCCCTTTTAAACTGACTCAGCCTGGCGATGTCCGCGTCGTGGGGCCGCCAGCCACGAAGGTCACCAGGGGAGGACTGGCGAGGACAGACGGAGGGCAAGGCCTGGGAGGAGCAGGCCGCGAGGCAGCAGCGGGGGTGCGCCGGCCAATCGCTTGCTCCGCGGCGCCGCCGCGTCACTCGTTGCCTGGGCGTCGTTCCCGACGGCTGCAAACGCTAGCCGCTCGGAGCGGAGGGAAGAAGCCGGGCGCAAGTTGGGGACCACTGCCCAGCGCTAACCCTCCCTCCCAGCCCTTCGGTCCCCTCACCGGTCGCCGACTGGATCCTCGGACACCGCGCGGCTCCCACTCAGCTGGCTCGCCGACCCCAGCCTCCCGCACTGCGGGACTGGGACGGGGAAGGGAGAGAAGGAGCTGGCGGAGCGCGGGGCCGCAGAGTGGGGGGAGCTGGGAGGCGCCTCGGGATTGGGGGGGTCACGCTCCAGCCCCGCTCTCCCGGGTTGGCCAGTGGTCTGCCTCATGAGGGCCGCGTCACCGGTTGCTGGGAGGACTAGGAGACGTAAGAAGGCTCCACTAAAGGTTCAGGCTCGCCTGCCCAAGCCAGAATCCCAGTAAGGGGGCGGAGCTAAAAGGCGGCGCCTAGGGAGACTCCGGTCCCGCCTCCCACCCTTGTCAAGGCCCCGCCTTCTTCCCAGGCTTAACCAATCCCTGCCTTCTCCTTTGTCCACGTCCCCTCCCCGGGCCTCTTCCAGCCCAATCAAAGGAAAAGGCGCTGACCCACGTGCACCGCCTCAGCATCCAGTGGCGGGGTCCGGATGCTCTATATGGTGTTCCTGCGGCTCACAGGCGGCCGCTGGGTCGCCGAAGGGGGTCCTCGCGCGGGTGCCCGGCGCTGCGTGGCCTTGGGGGCCACCCGCCCGAACAGTCCCGGCAGTAAGTTGTGACTTCTTACAATGAGGCCAGACTTGATACCTATTATCTTACTCCTCGCCACAGGTCTGCCAAGGAGGCACCCACAAATTAATGACCCATCCAGGGTCGCACTGCCAGGGTTGGGGGTACTCCTGGCCTGCTTGCCAATTGTCTCTACAAGAGCTTACTGGCTGAGCTCTCTGTGCAATGTCTTGTTCCACTGAGGTGTGCTTTTAGTGTTGGTTTCCGGAAACGCTTTTGGGAATGTGACCATCCCCTCTTCAGGGCTGCCTATCAGACTCTGGATGATGGCTCTCAGGACCATTCTTTACCAGTTCTAATCTTCCTTTCAAGGTCACTTAGTACCACGCATCCTGCCACTCATCCAGAGCTTCAGCCCCTCTTCTCTGCTCAGGGGTTCCCTAAATCAGTGTACACTTAGATCCCTCAGACCTTCCCCTTGCTTTTTTATAAGCTAAACAAACCCATGCATAAGCACACATATTAAGAAATGGAATATTTCCAGAACCCCAGAAAACCCTTTGGCCCACTTCTTGTCTCTACTCCCACAGAAAGAGTAACCATAATCTTGACACCATAAATTAGTTTTGGCTAATTTATAGTTTTGACTTTATATACATGGAATCATACTATATGTACTCTTTTTGAGTCTGATTCTCTTGCTTAACTTTACATATGTAAGGTTTATTCATATTGTTGAGTGTGGTTGTAGTTAGTTCATTTTTGTTGCTGTATAGTATTCCATTGTGTGAATATACCATACTTGATTACCTGTTTTACTGAATAAATACAGCTGATGGACATTTGGGTTGTTTCTAGTTTGGGGCTTGTATTAGTTTCCTAAGGCTGCTGTAACAAAGTACTACAAACTGAGTGACTTAAGCAACAGAAGTTTATTTTCTCACAGTTCTGGAGTCTAGAAGTCTGAGCTCAAGTGTCAGCAGGGTTGGTTCTTTTGGAAGGATATGAGGAAGAATCTAATCCATGCCTCTCCTCCTAGCTTGTGGTGGTTTTGGAATGCAATTGAACTCTGCTTTGAAATCCACCCATTCTTAACAGTTTAGTCAAATGCCATCTCCATAAAGCTGGAGATGCCTATGCTAGAATGTGCTCTTCTCCCCCATAGTTTAAGGGAAGGGCTTTGCCCCACTCACAAACAATGCCCTGAAGCATGAGCACAGTGCCTGCTCGTCACAGATACTCAATGAATGTCTGCTGATCCATGTATAGCATCACGGTGTAAGGAGTACAAGTCTGGCAGCAGGAGGCAAGTAAGTGGAAAACAGACACAGGATGCAGGCCTAGGGTGATGACAGCCTGAACCAGGAAGGAATGGAGGTGGGAGATGTAGATACATTTTAAGGTAGCATTGTGTAGAGCAGTGGTCCCCAACCTTTTTGGCACCAGGGACCTGTTTCGTGGAAGACAATTTTTCCACAGACCGGGGTGGGGGGTGGGGGACAGTTTCGGGGTGATTAAAGAGCATTACATTTATTGTGCACTTTATTTCTATTATTATTACATTGTAATATATAATGAAATAATTATACAACTCACCATAGTGCAGAATCAGTGGGAGCCCTGAGTTGTTTTCCTGCAACTAGATGGTCCCATCTGGGGGCAATGGGAGACAGTGACACCCGAAGTGTGTTGCTTATGTCCAACCTACTCCGTAATCTCGTTTTGGTCGCTGTCACTGCAGAAAACCCTGCTTCACAAAGGTAGGATGCTGGAAATGGAAGCAGGCTTTTCAGTGCTTTTGTGGCAATCTCAGGATATTCTGCCTTGACTTTAATCCAGAATGTATGGAGATTTTAAGTTGTCTCAAACATACTTTTAGGGGCACTGTCATTTGCAATCTCAAGCAGTTGATCCTCTTCTAGCATGAAGTCGATTCACCTGGCTTATTCACAAGTGGGTCGCGGATCCATTCCTTCCCAGTTCGGGGATCTTTTGTGGTTGGGAAGTAATGCACAAACTCTTTTGAAAGCTGAGACAGGTGATCATGCACCAGCTGGGAGAAAGAAGGCCCTGGCTCAGTCTCTTTCAAAATCTCTGCTAATATTTAAATGTCAAAAATCCCAATGTTCACTCATCACCCCCTTAATTCCAGTTTGGCTTTGAATGCAGCCACTTTATCTGCTGACTTGAAAACAGTTGTCGCTCTCCCCTGAAGTGACAGATTGAGTTCATTGAGCAGGTTGAATATGTCACACAAGTAAGCAAGTTTTGCAACGCATTCTGTGTCACTGAAATGTGCTGCCAGTGGTGACTGTTTTTCTAAAAATCTCTGGAGCGGCTCTCATAACTCAAAAATTCTGGCCAGTGATCTATCTTTAGAAAGCCATCTCACTTCTGTGTATCAGAGAAGACATGTATGCTCTGAGTCCATCTCCTCACAGAGCTGCATGAACAGACGTGAGTTAAGGGCATGTACTTTAATGTGGTTGATGACTTTAATCACATCCTGCAAAACGTTGTTAAGTCCAGGTGATATTTTTCAGCTAGCCAGCATTCTTCTATGGATGACACAGTACGTAGACTCACATTCAGAAGCGAACTCTTTGACCCAGGTAGTGAAACCAGAAAGCCGTCCAGTCATGGCAGCTGCTCCATCCGTGCAGATACCAACACAAAATGACCAATTCAGTTTTCCTGATATGTAATCATTAAAAGACTTGAATAGTTCTGCAGCTGTGGTGTTGGTTAGCAACAAAAGTGCACATAACATATCCTGATGCACATCCTCCTGAAAAATATATTGCACAAAAACAAGCATTGTTGCCTTGTTGTCAACATCAGTAGACCTGTCAACCTGGATTGTGTACCACGGTGACTCATTAACCCTAACAACTGTGCCTCAATATCCTCTGCTATTTCATCAATTTGTCTAGTTATGGTGCTAGCCAAAAGAGGAACACGTGCCACCTTTCGAACTGCAGCATCTCCTAAAAGTTCACGACAAATGTCCTTAGCAGCAGGCAGGATCAACTCTTCACCGATAGTAAAAGACTTCTTAGCTTTAGCAATGCAGTTAGCCACTAAGAATGATGCTCTCAGTGCAGAAACATTTGCTGAAGCGGTGGCCTTCAATAATTGCTTCTGTTCTTCGTGTTCACATTTTTCTCTCTTGAAAAACCCCAGAGGCTTGTCTTTTAATGCAGGGTGCTTGGTCTCCATTTGGCGAAGCAGTTTTGAAGGTTTCATGGCTTCGCTGGATAGCCAGTGGCCGCATATTATACAAAGCGGGCTTGGAGAATGTGAATCACCTGTTGCAATGAACCCATAATTTAAGTAGGACTCTTGGTATTTTCTTTTAAATGCAGCTTTCTTTTTGTTGGCGTCTTAGAGTCTTCTGCTGTCCCATCATTGGGTCTTTCCCCCTTTTCAAAGAAGCTCTCCAGCGACATTTGTTTTTTACTCATTTTGGCTAGGGTTAGCTTGTGGGCTTACCAAAACATGACTGAGACAAGTGTACAGTGTGGGAAAGAGGCGCAGATGGAAGTGGTAAATAAAATAATGGGCAGGCCATGCGTGGACTAAAATGTGTCCAATTCTGACTTAAAGTCTGCCAGCAGATGCAGCTGTACAATTGAAGTACATCAACTCACTTGCCACTATAAAGCCTGCCACCAGCTGCAGCTTAATTGTCACTTGCCACTCACTGATAGGGTTTTGATATGAGTCTGCAAGCAATTGATTTATTATGGTCTCTGTGCAGTCAAACCTCTCTGCTAATGATAATCTGTATTTGCAGCTGCTCCCCAGCGCTAGCATCACCACCTCAGTTCCACCTCAGATCATCAGGCATTAGATTCTCATAAGGAGCACGCAACTTAGATCCCTCACATGCGCAGTTCACAGTAGGGTTCGCGGTCCTATAAAAATCTAATGCTACCGCTGATCTGACAGAAGGCGGAGCTCAGGTGGTAATGCGAGTGATGGGGAGCAGCTGTAAATACAGATGAAGCTTTGCTTGCTTGCTTGCCACTCACCTCCTGCCATTTGGCCCAGTTCCTAACAGGCACAGACCAGTACCGGTCCGTGGCCTGGGGTTTGGGGACCCCTGGTGCAGTGGATGACTGGTTGAGAATAATTCCAAAGCTTTTCAAGCCAGATAAATGGACTAATTAGGATATTTCTGGACTCACTGTTCAGTACTGATGTCAGGTATTTAAGTGACATTGGCCAATTCCAGAGGAGTGACTAGGATGGTGATGGATACATCACATAATTGAATGGGCTGAGAATATTTAACCTGGAAAAGAGAAATTGTACATGATGACTGTACACAAGGTTTGACGCACTGTCATGTGAAAGAGGGCTTGATTACAGAACTTTCTTTTGTGTAGCTATGGAGGGAAGAACTCAAACCATGAAGAGAAAATACAGGAAGGTGTATTTTTGTTTCTTATGGGAGTCATTATAGAGGGGAATGATAATTGGAACAGTAATAATGAGTGTAGTGAGAGAAAGTTAGAAGGTCAAGAATAAAGTTATGGGCATATTTGTCAACTTGAAAATATTGGATCCAAATGGTTGTCTTTCCCTACAAATCTACATCAGTAAATAACTCCCAACATGGTTCCATAAATATTCAAGATATTTATGGAGGGCCTACTATATGCCAGGTAGTGTTCTAGGCATTGGCGAATACAGCTATGAACTGCCATATGAATTTCCCTAAAATAAGCTCTGGCTGTGTTGTACTCCTGCTCAAAAACTGTCAAAGGTTTGTATTAACCACTAAATGAAGTTTACTCTCCTGATATGATATTAAGTCCCTTTTTCACCTGTCCCAACCTGCCTTTCCAGTCTGTTCTCTCTAACTCTCCACTAAACTGGATCAAGTTATTTAACCTCTAGTTCCTTAATTGTAAAATGGAGGTACAATATACCTCAGTTTGTTGTCATGAGGATCAAATGAATAGATATAAACCGCTCAGAACAGTGCCTGGTACACGATAAGCACTGCATAAGTGTTTACTTTTTTTATTGTCAAATGACATAAGCAAGTCAGGGAAAATAATTTACTTCTGGAAAACCCAGTAGATTTAACAAGGGTAGAAATAATTCCGGCATTTGAGTAAAGGCTGTCCCTTTTATCAACCTTTATTGGTAGACTCTATTTCTGGGAGCAGCAAGTATTCAATCAGATTTTTTTAAAAAACAGCTTTACTGAGGTATAATTGACATACAAAATTTCAGATATTGAAATGTAAAGTTTGTAAACTTCTGACAAACGTATACACAAATCAAATCTTCATAACAATCAAGATAGAGAACACATCCATTACCCACAAGTTTCTGTGTGCCACTTTGTAATCCCTCCTACCACTCCCCTAGGCAACTACTGATCTGCTTGCTATCACTATACACTAGTCAACTAATATGTTTAATGAGCAACTGATGGTGGTATTTATTAAATATTTGACTGATAGTAGGAAAAAAACCATAAAAGGTAGTTTCTACTGGTAGAAAAATACAAACTAAAAAAGGTAGCTTTTAAACATGAAGATAACAGAGTTTTTGTATGAAGAAATTAAAAGTTACTAATAAAAGAGATGAGTTGTGATACTACCTAGTAATTGGTGATGTTACTAACATCTTTATATGGCTTTCATATTTTTATATTTCATTCATTAGTCAACAGGAGTTGGTTGGTCGTTTGTGTCAGGGACTGGAAGGCGGTACACTTGTGGTGGGGAGAACATTGATATTGTGCTGTCCAATATATTAGTCACTAGCCATGTATGGCTATCTTAAATTAAAATTTTAGTCCCTCAGTTGCACTAGCCACATTTTAAGTTCTCAAGCACCCCTCACATGGCGACTGACTACCATATTGAACAGTGTGGTTACAGAAATTAGCATCATTGCTCAAAGTTCTATTCTACAGAGCTAATTTAGAAGATTCTTGAGGTATATCATCTACAGGGGAGGTGAGGAAGGTCTAAGCTGAAGCAATGGCAATGAAATGGAGAGGAGGGATCTCTCTGAGATACTTAATGTGATGCAGAGTGAAGACGGGGGGATTCATTTAGGATGCCTTCTAGGTTTCTCCTTGGAGTAAATAGGTTGATGATTAGAACGATTCACCAAAAAAGTAAATATAGAAGCAGCAGCAGGATTTGGGAAAAGGGGATGAAATCAGATTTGTACTCAATGAGTGAGAGGCAGCCATGGACTGGCCATTGGTCTGAGAAGCTTCTGGATCTCAGAATGTGATCTGTGGGGATTCTGGGTAGAGACAGAGGTCCAAGGAAGGAGCAGTAGCCATGGGTAGGAGTCAGAGCCATGCACTTGGTTGAGGGCTTTCAGAGAAATTAGGCTGCATGAGGTAAGAGGCTAGCATCAGGGCCTGGGAAGCACTGACATTTAGGGCAGGGTTTTCAAACTGTGAGTGGCTCATGAAATCAACAGAATAGGTCTCCACCAGCATTAAAAATAATAGCATAGCAAATATTAATACGCTTTGCATAGAGTAAAGATCTTTTCCTGAAACTTTTGTTATGAATATATTTACATACATATATGTATACTAGGTTGCAAGGTAAAACATATTTCTGAGTTGTGATTAGTTTGAATATCACCAATTTATAAAATGAGCACCACAGACTATAAGTTACATGCTGCTAGTGCCTAGCATGTAGAAGACACTCAGTAAACACACTGTATGAAGGATTAACCAACAGGTCAGAGAAGTAAGAGGAAACCCAGGACAAGGGTGACTCAGAAGCTAACCTCTTGCTACCTGAAACATTATCCAAACTCAGCAGAAAAACCGCTGGGGATTATATTACAATCTATACATGATGAGATCATTTTTGCTCTTGGTGAGTGAGAGTTAACCCTGGGGGAGGCCATTGGAGACATCAGGGAGGCTACTGAACCTCAGGATGTGATCTAGGAGCAGTCTGTGCGTTACATGTATTTAAAATGTTTTCCCACCAAATGCAACAGATACGTGACAACTTGAAGCTCATGCCTGCTAAGGAATGAATGCACAGGGAAAAGAAGCTGTGGGACAAAATATAAGGATAATAGATATTGTAGTAGTGCTGAACAGGAAAGGTTTAGAAAATTCAGGTTAGGGTACACAGAAGATGGTAGGTTAAATGGAACCATTACAGTGAAACTCCAGTTTTGCAAAATTAAAGAGACTGGTAGACAACAAATAAGTAGTTTCTGATTTCTGTATGTAATTTTCATGGTTTTTGTATGGCACCTTAATAACAAAAAGGAATGTGATATAAGTCTGAGGCATCATTATCCATCAGATCTGTCTACTTAGAACTGTTACTCAGGGTCTCGCTGATTCACTGGAGAAAAATCACTTCTGGAATTTAAAAAATAAAATTTCCAATTTTGTTGAAAAACATCTTTTAAATCACTTAAAAAATATATTTGGCTCTACTTCTTTAAAAATCCTTTTTTTTTTTTCCCCCTGATGTGGTTATTCATGGGGCAAGGGGATGTAGGGAGGGGTTCCAAAGGGAAGAAGGAAAGTTCAGTCCATTTGACTTGCTCACCTCAGAGGAAGTTACGTCTTTTGCAAAAATAAAACATCCATCCTGAAGCCTTCCCCTTAGGTCTCTCCTGGCGACACTCATTAGTGGTGACTTTAGGTCAGGTCCTTTCATTGATACACAAAGCCATGTAACAAACTCCTCCTCCTCGCGAGCTTTTGAGCAGGGTGCACGAGAGCACTGAGTTCAGATTAACGAAACTTCTAATCAGTGCTCATGGGGTAATCAGTGACCCCACTGCAACGACGTTCAGTGGGACAGGGCCTGGCTCGGGAAGAGGCTGGCGAAGTGCAGCGCTGGGGCCATGGTGCGGACGCCGGCAGGAGAGATTTACCTATCAGGGCTGCCGTTTAGACCCCGTTACTAACGAAGGGCACCGCTGACTTCACTTGAGTGAAGACAGTCATTTCCGGAAAACTACGCCTCGTCCCAGCGGCAGAGTCCCTCGGCGCCTGCCTCGAACGACAAGAACTGCTACGGCGGGAAGCTCACAAGCCCACAAGCCCACTTCCGACTTCCTGGGCAAGGCCGGAAGTGGCTTTGGGCGTAACCAGAACCCAGCGCCGTAAAGTAAGATGGCAGCAATCTCTTTGAGGCGATTGTCCAATCTCCGTTTTATTTCTAGCACTTCCTTACTCACCAGGGATTCTCTACTTCCATTACCCGCCCTAGTTTTTCTCAGCACAACCCTCTCATATTGCAACGTCATTTATCAGTTGTGGAGGATGGGCCGGAGGCAACGTAAGGTGAGCGTCAGCGCTGTGAGGCACCATTTTGTACGGAAACCGAAGGCCGGGCGGGGATGAGTGCTGGGGAATCCAGATGTGGCCTAGTTAGCGGGCGAGCGTGAGGGGGAGGGGCGAGAGGGCAGGGGGGCGTTGCCACGGGATGATGTATTTCCGCTTCCTCGCGGCCTCGTAGTACTTGGTTGGACCGGCTTGTTGCGGGGAGGGCGGGGGAAGATTGTTCGCAGTAGAAAAGGTCCGCGCAAGGGAAGGTAAACTGAGGTAATGCCGAGAAGAGGGGGGCCTTTGCGCCCGGCTGCGTAGGAGGTCTGGGGCTAGGGTCCTTGGGATTTAGGAAGAGCGGGGTTGGAGATGGGAGGCTCGGATTGTCCACGGGGTTAGAGAGAGAAGAGGAGGTGGGGTGGGGCTGGGGGTTACAAGGTGATTTGCAAAGCTGGGCGGGGGTGGAATGGGGCGGCCAGAACAGAAGCGGGGAGGGTTGGGGGAGACGGTGGAGAGGATGAGAGTGCGGAGGGAAGTCTGGAAGGCGCTGGTGGGGGAGGGGCTGGGGCCCGAGAGCCTGGAACGCGGGAAAGAAGTTGAGGGGGTCGGAATGTGGGGGTGTGGGAGGAAGGGAGCGGAGTTCTTGGGAGGCTGAGGGGTTGGAAGGGGCTGGTGGCCGACGTTCAAATGCTGACCATGTACTTGGCCTTTGTTTCCCCTGCAGCTCCCCAGAGACTCTCATCCAGCAGCCTCTGCTCAGGCCCAGCCTTCTCTCTCCAGTTGCCACCACAGCCTGGAGGCGCCTGCCTCCGCCCTCCCGAATGGTGCTCCTCCTCGCAGGCCTCGGCCCAGGATCCAGGCCCCCTTTGCCTCCTACCTCGGAGCTGTTGCTCCGGGTCTCTTCTGGTGGACTCCCCGTGACGGGGAGGGAAGGACTTTTGCACATACAAGGCTATAGCTCTTGGGACCCCACCGGCAACTTGAATCTCGGCCTCTAACCGAGTGTGAGGTTCTTCCTGTGCCCTCTTTTTCCACCCTTTGAGAAGAGAAACCCTTCTTCTTGCCACCCAGAGCCCAGGAAGCCCCAAGCTGGGGCCCTGGTCCCAGCATGTCAGTCCTCTTTTTTGCATAGGGCTGTGCCCTCTCCCCGTCAGCATGGCTGAACTCAGGCAGGTTCCAGGGGGGCGGGAGACCCCACAGGGGGAGCTTCGGCCTGAGGTTGTAGAGGATGAAGTCCCACGGAGCCCAGTTGCAGAGGAGCCTGGAGGAGGTGGAAGCAACAGCAGTGAAACCAAATTGTCCCCAAGAGAAGAAGAAGAACTGGATCCTAGAATACAGGTGAGAAGACTGAGCTGGGGGAGAGATAGGGAGATTAGATTCCAGCTTTTCTGAAGAGCTGTCAGGTAAATGAGGGGTTAGACTTACTCTTTTCCCAGTGCACGGGCAGGAAAGGAAAACAAGTTTGTCAACAAATCATTGCAATATAGTGTGACAAGTGCGAAAAGGGTTGTGTGCGGTGGGAGTACAGAGAGAGGCCCGGCCTGAGTGCCTGGGGTGTGTTGCTGAAGGCTTCACTGATGAAGTGAAGTGACAAATTGACAGTAGATGCAGGAAGCACACTTTAGGTCAGTAGAGAGTAGAACTGTTGTTTCTTTTCCAAATAAGCAAAGGGGCTGTTGGCTCAGAGATGCAGCATGAGTGGGATGTGAGAGAAGATGGGTTTGAGATCGGGAGGCAGTTTTGAATCTTTTCCTCTCTCCCGCTTTCTCATCAGTGCCTCCCAGGGACATTCATATTTGTGAGAGGTGAGACCTTTCATGTCTTATAAAGGTGGCATCAGGCTTAGGCCTGTAAGGAAATCTGATGTATTCAGAACGTTGTATCAGTTGTGGTCAGTCCTTAATAATACAGATTTCTGGCTCTGAGGATGCTGGGTCAGTCAAATGAATGGAAGAGCTGATTTGTTGCCTTGGAGCATTTACAGGCTACTTGGTAGAAGGGCAGAACTTTGTGAAGGAGACCTCAGAGCAGTAGGGGAGGAGGGCAGGCACCATGTATAGTAGATGCATGGCCAAATGAGGCTGGATCTCAGTGTTTCTGGGCAGTGGCAGGGAAGGGCTTCCGGGAGAAGCTGTTTGGGCAGGTGAGGGCCAGGGTGCTCCTGTGTGTTTGGGGCCTGAGTCTGCCATTTGGTATGGTAGCATCTCCAAGATTCTGATGTGGAGGTGACTCACACCTGTGTAGGTGAGCAAGAGCATCCTGGGGCTCTCATTCCTGGGCTTCTCTGTCAACAGACCTTTATTGGATTACTTCAGTGAGTCAAGGAGATTTCAAAGCTGGCCCTAGCATCTTTCCTGCTCTCTCTTGGTGGGGTTTCCCAGGATGTGTGTGGAGAACCCGTGTCTGTGCTTACAGCGGAGCAGTAATGAGCCATTTGTTTACTGGCATGAGTCAGTAATTTATTTCTGCTGTGTTTCATGGGCATTGTATTGAGAACAGCTCAATTTCTCCTGCTAGTTCTATATAGATTTGTTGTCCACTGAGGAAACAAGTTGTGAAAAAAGCGTTGCGCTGAGATTCAAGCAGCCTCTGGCCGAATGATTTGCGATTTTCATGTAAGTTATGTAATCTTTCCAAGCCTCAGTTTCTTCATCTGTAAAGTGAAGGGTCGGTCTAGCTGATTTGCTCAACTCATTTCTGCTCTGCTCTGACATAGTGCTATGATTCTTTTCTTTCACAAACTCTTTTGCCTGTCTCTGATGAAAGTTCGTAGGTTGTGCTTTGGGAAAGAGACCTCTGTCTGTTTGTCAGGGAGGAGGGCCTGGCTGATGTCCTTCATACACCCCTCTGCAACATTCCTTGCCCCCCTCCAGAGGAGAATCCACTGCAGTTTCTTTGCTCAGTCACTCCTGTGTATTTTCCCATTGCCTACACAGGCAAAGGTGGTAGTATGAAAAGGCAGCTTTCATGTTGTGCTGTCCAGTAAAGTAGCCACTAGTTGCTTGTGGATACTTAAATCAGTTAGGAATAAATAAATATTAAAAATGCAGTTCCCCAGGTGCTGTTGGCAGTTGCAGATGTAGAACATTTCCATCATCATAGACAGTTCTATAGTATGAGCTCTGTGAGGGTTGGAGAATACTGAGCAGAAGTAAGATTCACCTCGCCTTCAGTGAGCTTGCAGTGTTACTGGAGCAAGAGGGGCAGGCGGACCTTAGTCTCTCTTGCTAAACTGGGAGGCACGTTGTGGAATGTTGTGGGCTACGTAGGGAGGCAAGGTCATGTTGTAGAGGCCTCCCTCGCTGATGAATCTGGGCCAGTGCTCTGACCTCAGCAGGCATTCAGCATCTTCTTGCCATGTGGGAGAGGCAGCTTGGTGTGAGGGGTACCTTTCATGGAGGAGGCTGGTGGCATTCAGACCTTCTGGGTTTGGGCTCTTCTGGATGAGAAAGACATTGGGGTATGTGTCTTTTGAGTTTCTTTTTAGTGTTGACAGTGTACAAGATCATGTTATCCTGATACTATATTTCAGCACTTTGAATGGATCAGTGCATTCAGTCCATCAGAGCCTACCAGGGAACTTTAAAAGCTCCCATTCCTGAGCTGTGCCCAGCTATGTGAATTCTCCTTCTGGGTGGGGCGAGAAGTGGTTCTAATTGTGGCCTGTGAGAGTCCACTGATCCAAGGATATCCCAAAGGTGGAGACCCTATTCAGGTATTTTCTCAACTCCCAGAAATGGTCCCTTAGGGCAAGGCTCTTTCTGATGTGCAGAGTGGGGATTCTTGGCAGGCAGGCAGCTTGTGCCTCCTTGTCTGGTGGGATCCTTCTGGAAGTTGGAGGGAAGCCAGGTAGAGGCCAGCTCTAGGCCTGCGTGGAGTGTGCTGCCCCCCAGGGAAGTCCACTGGATGTGTCTCTGTGTCTTGACCTCAGCATACTTCTCTGAGGCCTCCAGGCTGGTCCTCAGCTTTCTGAGAGAGACAGGGTCCCAGTGGCGGGAAGGAATAAAGGAGGGTTGTACTAGGATGGGCCTGGGTCTCCTCTCCTACGACTTTTCTCAGCCCCCTTTGTGACGGGCACAGTCTTTCCTCAGGTAAGTAGATGTGTTCACTCACCTGCTCCTCCTCAGAGTGACTTTGCAATCTTTGCGTCATCCGACGTGTCGGTTTAGCTTTTCCCTGGGCAGTCATTTTTACCTTATTTCTGAGTCTTTGGGTCATGTATCACCCTGGCCCTGCTGACTGACTGTGGGCTTGAGTGTTTTTCTTTTTACTTGAGATATAGTTGATTTATAATATTATGTAAGTTTCAGGTGTACAACATAGTGATTCACAGTTTATGAGATTATACTCCGTTTTGGGCTTGAGTGTTTTAATGGCTTGCACAAGTTGGGCAGGAGCATCTGTAGCCCGAGCGCCCGTGCCTTTGACTCAGTGGCCTGGCATCCTGGGAATGCGCCCGGTGTGCTCTGGGGAGGTCGCCCTCCCTGCTGGCTGCAGGCTCACTGATGGATGATGTACGCTGACTCAGACTTCATCCTCCTTGAATTCCATTTCAGCTGGGTGCCGGGAGTCCCCTGGTGGAGCTGGCCAAATGGAATGTGTTGCCAGCGGCCCAAAACAGAGCCCTGGCTGCTTGTTGGCTTCCTGCTCTGCTTTGCCCTGGGTCTGCCTCAGCCGGGCTGCCCCCATCCCCCACCCCCTTGCCCACCTTGCCCTCCAGCCTGCTCTGCTCCCCAGTCTCTTTGTCCTGTTAGAAAGAGCTTTGTGACTCCGCGGGGAAGACCTCAGAGTCAACAGGAGGCCTTTTTTTAAATTGCTGGAGGTGCTTCGTGGATATGAGTTTCTGTATAGAAAGACATGCCTGCTTCTGTGGGCCAAGAGCCAGAGCCTTTCACATTCCTGGATTTGTTATATGTTTCTTTCTTTGTGTTCTACCTTATACTGTAATTAGAGCACATAACTTGGTTTCTTAGATTCTTACTTGCCGACTCAAATTTTTTAGGGCTTGAGATGGGGTATAGAAATAGAAGGACTGAAGGGGGATCACACACTGGGTTGTTGGAAGGGCCGAATGAGGTGTGAGAGCAGTGATGGCAGTGTCGCTCACTACCAAGTGCAGGTTGTGTCTGGGCCATGGGCAGCAAGCAGACACCATGCTGGCTACTGCTGGCCTGTCCAGGGGCTGCAGGGCTCCTGGAGGAGGATCCTGTAGCCGAGCATCAGGCATCTCTCTGGGTATGGCTCCTCCTCAGGAGTGTCGTTGGCTCCCTGGACCCCAGGAACTTGACCAAGGGGAGGGGAGGATACTCAAGGCCAGCACCCTCCCTGCTCTCTGCCGCTGAAAGGCCTGGGTGGCTTGCTTCTTTTGCCAGCCCTGGGACCAGTGAGGCGTTCAAGCCAGCATGTCTGGTGACTTCTTCCTGAGCCTCTCCCTCCCTCCCTCCCTCCCACAGAATCTACCTGGGGTCCTGTCACCACTGCCCAAGCAGGCCTAGAGGCCTCTTGAACCATGCGTTCTTCTCTAATCTTGACCTTAATTGTCCACGAAGCCCTAATGATTTTGCATCCTGTATTTCCCTAGGATCTGCCCTCTCCTCTCCCACCTGGAGAACTACAGACAGCCTCCACTTTTGTCTCCCTGGCCCCTCCAAGCTTTCCCTACATTGCCCAGCTCTGCCTTCCTAAACCACCAAGTGGCATTAGTCTCTGAGGGGTTCCCCCTGCCACTGGGAGAAGCCCTAGTATCCTGTCCCTGTGCCCCAGCCTCTCTGGCTTCTCACCCAATAATCTGCCTGCCCCGGGCACCTGCTCTCCTTTTGATTCCCAGCCCCTACCATGCCCACCCCTCACGTGGCTCCTCACACCACTGGGGGCCTGTTGCTTACTTATTAGGCCGGAGCTGCCACCTCTTTGTGTTCTGAATTCTCCGGTCTCATGGTGCTGAACTGTGATAAGTGTGTAGTAAAAGTATGCTGAGTGAGTGGCCCAGGGGGGTTGTCCTGTCTGGGACAGAGACCGTTAGCTCTGAAGGAGACTCCTCCTGGCTGGAGTACGAGGAGGAGGTGGTGCAGTCTGGTGGAGAGAGCACAGGCTTGTTGCCACTTTGCTGTGTGCACAGGAGTTTTCCATACTCTGAACCTCAATTTTCTCATCTTTAAAATGGGGGTTTAGAGGTGGAATTGTGAGGATTCCAGGAGGCTATATATGATTCTGTCTCTGACAGGAGGCATTTGACAGTGACCTCCTGCTCCATTTCTTCGCTTCCCTGGTTGGCTGGGCTTTCCCTCTGTGCACTGTGCTCCTACCCTGCCTGGTTCATGTGAGGCTGCTTGCTTCCCCTGCTCTAACTTTCTGCCCCTCTCTGGCAGGAGGAGCTGGAGCATCTGAACCAGGCCAGCGAGGAGATCAACCAGGTGGAGCTGCAGCTGGATGTGAGTGTTGCTCCTTTTCCTCACACTCTTGGGCTGTTTCCAAAGGTGTTTTCATCATTTTCCCTCTTTCAGTACAGTGGCAGGGGAAGAGGCATGTATGGAAAACAAGAGGGGCTGGGACCCACACACATGCCTCCCTCTGCCCATGTCCCTATCCTTTTGCCAGGAGGCCAGGACTACCTACCGGAGGATCCTGCAGGAGTCAGCAAGGAAGCTCAACACGCAGGGCTCCCACTTGGGGAGCTGCATCGAGAAGGCCCGGCCCTACTATGAGGCTCGGCGGCTGGCTAAGGAGGTATGACCCACATTCTGGGGTAGGGGGCCGCATGCAGAGCCTGGCCCTGTACTCCTCTATCTCTGTATGGGGTGTGAGACAGATCACCATTCTTTTCCTCTTCTGTTCCCCTTGGTTCATGTCTCTCTTTTCTTTGTTCGCTCCTCCACTCCTTTACCCATTTCCTTCTTTTTAAATTTTTCTTTGCACAAATAATGTGGGCTCACTATTGGAAGGCTGTAATTGTAACCTGAAACTATAAAACAAGGTAGGAGAAGAAAACCGATATTTCCCCAAATCCAACCACGTGCATGTTTCATGATTTTTGTACCTGGGATTTGTTTAGTCAAGTATGGTAAGGTGACAGACACAGAGACAGCTGCCTTCAAAGAAGAATTTATTACTTACAGTTCCTAAGAGAAAAGGACCTGCCACATCATGCAGGGCTACATGGGGAAGGGCTACATGGGGAATGGGTGAGGAGGCAGAAAATGTGAGGGGAAAGCTTGGCTTAGAGCTTTTATTGTAGAGCCTTTATTGTGGTTTTCATGGGACGGAATGGGTAGGGCAGAGTAGGCAACTTTGAGCCAATTTAAGATTGGCTAGTTTGAATAATTGAGGCAGGTTCTGGGCTATAGGGGTGGTCTCTAGTTTTCTGGTACCTGGCCCTTCAGTGATTTAGGGCAGGGGAAATACTGGCTTGCTGTGTGACAGATGGGCTTCGGATTGGTTGATTTGCATATGAAAAGTGTGCTCACATTCCTAGGAGTGTGTCTCTAGGAATTAGCCAGCAAGGCCTCCAAGATATCAAAGCATCATAAAACATAGAAAATAAAAAACGTGATTAATATAGCACAAATAATTCCTTAAATTTTTTTTTTGTATATATCCTGCCAATATGGGATCACATATGTACAATTTTTATTCCTTTATTATATTAGGACATGGTTCCATGTCAGGAAATACCCATACATGCCATTATTTTTAAGGGCTTCTTAATATTTCTTTATATTAGATGTACTATTATTCGTTTAACCAGTTCTCTGTAACTGAAAACTTAGGTTTGTTTCCAGTTTTTTGTTTGGTAAATATGGTTGTGATGAATATCTCCAAGCACTTGTCTGGTTATTTCATTCAGATTACCTGCTGGATTGGAGTTGATGGTCTCAACCATCAACTAACCATCTTCCAACTAAAGGTTGTGGATTTTTCTCTGTTCTCCCTAGGGCAAAAGGCCAGCAGCCTTCGAGAGTGCTGGATTTTACACACTCACCCTCCACTGGCAGTATCCTTCTTTTTCTACATATATTTCTTCTCTGAGCTATATCCTTGCAACATATTCTTCATAGAATTTTACTTCCTCAGCATTTATTCTTAGTGCAGTTTGGGAAGTGAAGCCAACATTGCAGTGGGCCTTCCTCCCTCTCTTGTCCTTGCCCAGGGCGGGTCTCCATGGGCAGCCGGGGGTCCTTTGAGGCTCCCTATCCTGATGGTCCTTTCCCCCCAGGCCCAGCAGGAGACACAGAAGGCAGCACTGCGGTATGAGAGGGCTGTGAGCATGCACAACGCTGCCCGGGAGATGGTGTTTGTGGCTGAGCAGGGCGTCATGGCTGACAAGAACCGGCTGGACCCCACGTGGCAGGAGATGCTCAACCACGCCACCGGCAAGGTGAGCCAGGCAGTGCCAGTAGGTCCCTCCTGCCAGTTCCTGTACTTCCTTTCCTTTCCCTGCATCCTGTCACCTTCCTTAATCCTTTCTCTCCTCCACTCCAGACTTCCCTCCTTTTTGATTCTGTTTCAGGCAAAATCTGGTCCTTGCTCTCTGCCCTGTTTGGCCTCCACTGTGTCCCATATACACTTCCTTCTGACTTAGAATGTCTTTCTGGGCTCTTCTTGAACCTTTGCCTCCAGATGTGGGACTAACCCAAATAGTTCATTCCTGCTGATTGCTCTGGATTCAACACTCTTTTGTTATGTTTAGCTGTGACCCCTTGTTTCTATTTGCTGAATGTTCTCCCTTTCTTGCTTTTGAGCTCTGCCAGTGTACCTTGGTTTTTGAAGTACAATTTGTGTATTATTTCCAAGCTACTCTGGCTACCGGGGAGCGGGAGGATCCCTGGCATCAACTCTAGTCTGCCACCTTCACCTTGTAAAGGGCAAGTGTCTTAGTCTATTAGGGCTGTTACAATAAAATAACAGACTGGGTGGTTTAAACAACAGATGTTTATTTTTCACAGTTCTGGAGGCTAGGAAGTTCAAGATCAAGGCATAGGCAGATTTGGTGTCTGCAGCGGGCCTGCTTCCTGGTTCCCAGATGGCCAGCTGTCTTTTCACTGTGTTCTCACATGGCCGAAGGGGCTAGGGAGCTCTCCAAGGCCTCTTTTATAAGGAAACTAATTCCATTTGTGAGAGCTCCCCCCTCTTGACCTAATCATCTCTCAGAGGGCCCACTTTCAGGGTTAGGATTTCAACATAAGAATTTTGGGGGGACAGAAACATTTAGTCTGTAGCAGTAAGTGTCAGCTCCTGAGGAGTAGTCATGTCTTGAGGTTCTTTGTGTGCTCCTTAGTCCAGGCCCATGGCCTCACGCAGAGCAGGAGCTCCACTTCCACTCTGGAGCTCACACAGAGGAGAGCATGACACCGAGGGAGGGGTTGTTGAAACTGTGTGTAGGCGGGGTCAGCCCCTTGGTCCTGGTAGATGAGGTGGCTGGAGCCCCTGCCTGCTACCTGCTCAGGCACAGAAACCTGGAGAAGTCAGTGCAGAGCTGTGGCTCCCCGCAGTGAGGCTCCTCCCTTCCCCCAGCCCTAGCCCCCAGCACTGAGGGCGCTCTGAGGACCATGGCTCTGGCAGATGTGCTCACAGGTGGACATTCCCTACGTGCTCACAAGTGGTCCAGAGGGCCCCGGCACCTCTTGGTAGCAACGAAGCTGAGAGGCGGGTGGTACAGGTAACAATAGGCAGGTACAAGGCCTCACTGTTCTCTTTTGTGTCTTGGGAGCTCAGTGCTCTCTCCCGGCTCTGCAGTGGGGGCTCTCCCCCAGGGTAACATTTGGAGTAGCAGCCTGAGCAGGCTATGGGGGCAGGAGGGCGGGACCGAGTTCAGTGATGTGTGCCCTCCATCCCACCTGGGCCAGGTGAATGAGGCCGAGGAGGAGCGGCTTCGTGGTGAGCGGGAACACCAGCGGGTGACACGGCTGTGCCAGCAGGCTGAGGCTCGGGTTCAGGCCCTGCAGAAGACCCTCCGGCGGGCCATTGGCAAGAGCCGCCCCTACTTCGAGCTCAAGGCCCAGTTCAGCCAGATCCTGGAGGTAGCTGAGTGGGAGAGGGGGAGGGTGAGTGGACGGAGGATGGGGGAGGGGGCAGGCGTAGAAAGGGAGGGCAGGTAGAGGGGACACCAATCTGCTTTTCTGGGCCATCCACCAGGCCAGTGCGGTGGAACAGGTGTGCTCAGAATGACCCCGCAGGAGTGGGAGGTGGGGTTAGGGAGTGAGTGCTGGCAGAGAAGGGAGGTAAAGGAGAAAAGGTGAGAATTGGGGGAAACCAGGAAGAATGGGGCAAAGGAATCGGCCAGATAGGGAAAGGGAACAATGGGGAGAGGAGGAAGAGCGGGTGGGAATGAAGACCTGGGAGGAAGGCCCTGGAAGGTCAGGCAGGAGCAGGGAAGGTTGCTGGGGAAGGAGGGCCCCAGGAGGAGGAGGAGTGGAGAGGGGCTGGGTGGAGCACTGCAGATGAGTGGTTGGTGGTGAGCAGAGCCGAGGGCCTGGGAGGGGAGAGCCCAGCGCAGAACGCTGAGTGGGCCTGACAGGACTTGGCAGCTTCAGGGGCCTCGGATAGTTGCCCAGAGGGTCACCTGACTCTGACCCTCCCTCTGCAGGAGCACAAGGCCAAGGTGACCGAGCTGGAGCAGCAGGTAGCCCAGGCCAAGACCCGCTACTCAGTCGCCCTGCGCAACCTGGAGCAGATCAGCGAGCAGATTCACGCGCGGCGCCGGGGCCAGCTCCCTCACCCCCCGGGCCAGCTGCGCTCTTCCCCGGTGGGGGCCGAGGCCGGGCCTGACGGTGGCGAGGATGGGGACAGCGGGATCATCGAGGGGGCCGAGGGCGGGGGGCTGGAGGAGGGTATCAGCCTGGGGCCTGGCCCTGCCCCCGACACGGACACGCTGAGCCTGCTGAGCCTGCGCACTGTGGCTTCAGACCTGCAGAAGTGCGACTCCGTGGAGCACCTGCGGGGCCTCTCGGACCACACCAGTCTGGATGGCCAGGAGCTGGGTCCCCGGAGTGGGGGCCGTAGCGGCCGCCACCAGCGCAGTATCAGCCTGTAGCCCTGTGCTCAGGGTGGCTGGTGCAGTCTTACCACCACTGGCCCGTGGAGGGCCCTGCAGGCTCCTAGCTCCCTCTCCTCGGGTCCTCGCTTCCCCCAGAGAGGTCAGGTTGGCTGTGTCTTGAGTCTGTCCTGTCTTTCTCACCCTGCCCTGCCCCCCACAGGTGGCAGCTCTCTTTGCCTTACCCTTTCAGAAGGCTTGTCTTTGGCTCTCACATCTCCCCTCCGCCTGCTGGCCCCTCACAGTCTGATACCGTTTGCTGGCCTCTTTTTGACTTCTTCCATCTGTCTGGTTTTTCCCCTCAGGGAAATTTGTGTAGAAGGCACAGGGACGCCATCAGAGAAGGTGGGCGCTGGACCTGGGTCCTGGCATCTTGGCCCCCCCAAGCTTGAGTGAATGGACGGGTGCCCTTCCCACCTACCCATCTGAGTGGTCCCGAGTGGCAGGGATGCTGCCGAGCCCTCCTAGCAGCCCAGCGCCCCAGTCCTCTGTCCCAGCCTGCCTGTGTGTAACATGTAAGCTGCACTGTGGGACTGTGTGCCTCTGGAAGACACCACCCATCCCTTTAGTGCTCCCTCCTCATGACCTAAGCCACTTTGCTATGCGTGCCTCAAAGCAGGACTTGAGGGTTACTGGTGTCAGGGAAGGTGAAACCCAATCTCATCGTTGACAAAGGGGGCACCACCAACTCCAAACAGACTCCCGTGTGTGTGGTGTTTCCCCAGCTTGGCTGGGTCCTTAACATTGCCAAGGTGCTAGTGAGTCCAAGTTGGGGGATGGAGATGTAGTGAGGTCCTGATGGCTGAAGCCCTTGCCATTCCTGCTGCGGAGTTAGGTTTATTTACTTTTTCTGGGTAGAGGATGCTGAACCAAATCTCAGCGTCCTCCTGCAGGGTAGAGTTGGGGAGTTTGGTGCTCAATTGCTCTCCCTCGCTCTTCCCCAAACCAAACAATACCTAGTCCACGATCCCTTGGGGGATGCTCAGGTTTGGCTGCAGAGCCTCCGCTGATATGGGGAAGGTTTGGCCTGGGGTGAGGGAACCCCCCCTCCATCGGGAGCTGCTTCAGGTGTCTGGTGGTACTCCTGTGCTGCGTGGGGCGGGGGAAAGGTAGGGAAGCCACACTGGATCTAGGTGCCTTGGGAGCACCGATCCTCCTGTCCCACCCCAGGAGGGCTGAGAGCTGGACTCCGGACAGGAGAACTTGTGCCTAGGCCTGTGTGCTGCTGCCATTGACTGGGGGAGGAGCAGGCCTTCGAATAGGAGGTGTCTCCCTGTCCCAGGGTTGAGGCAGTTTGGTCATGATGAGAACCGCCAGGTTTGAGGTGGCCATGGGGGGAGGGAAGAAGAGGGAGGATGTGGGCGTGCGTGCGTGCATGCATGTGCCTGTGTGTATGGGGGGAAAGGGTCTGCCCCTGATTTTATTTAAATAAAATAGTTTATGTAACAGTAATGTTTATTGTCCCTTTCAGGGAGGGAAGAGGAGAAAGGGGTGAGGATGGAGAGTGGGGAGGAACAGGGTGAAGCGGGACGCTCTTTTGATGGGGTAGTCAGAGGAGGTCTCTTGGGAGGTGAAGGATGAGGTGGATCAAACCCAGGCAATGAGAGGAGGGAAGGCTTATGGCCACAGGGCTGGGGTGAATGCGCACCAAGTTGGTGGTGCCCTGCAACCCCCTACCCTTCCAGCTTACTGGCCAAGGAGGGTTCTGCAGGGTGGAGTGGGTGTTGTCAGCCACTGGTGGTGCAGACAAGATGATGGTGCCATTCCTGGATGTGAGCATGAAGAAAGGGGAGGGACAAGTAGGGTTGTGGGATTTAGCAAATAATACAGGATGCCCAGTTAAACTTGAATTTCAGATAGACGATGTTTTCGGCCCCTGCAGTGTTAAGGACATACTTAATACTAAGTTGTTTGTCATCTATCTGAAATTAAAATTAAACATAGATAAAAGGTGACTCCCAAGTCAAGGCTTGACCCGTTGGTGGGTCAGGAGGGGTTTGAATACATTTGGACCCACTGCTTGTGAAACATCTGGTGGAATCAGGTTGGGGAAGAGATGAAAACTTCAGGAGCTGAGGAAGTGGAGAGTGAAGGCTCTCGACCAGACCTCACCAGGGGTGCACCTACATTTATAGCCAGGTGAGGAGGGAGTCAGCTAAGGGATGGAGAAGGTGCTGCCAGGGAGGAGGAGGGAGAGACCCACTGGAAACCTGGTGGGAAAAGGGTGTCCTGAAGACCTTTAAGGGGCCATGTGAAGGCCAGGAGTTGAAGGGACAGGAGGGCAGAAGAGTGATCCTGGTGACCTGAGGTGGTAGATGGGCCATTAGGAGCCACTGTGTACCTTTTGACAAGACCGTCCAGGTGTGAGACTGCCTTTCCTGACCTGGCTTATTAATTGAGAAATAAGCAAAGTGTGATAAGGCAGATGGGTGCCAAAATACTTCCTTTATCACTGGAAAAGCGCTGTGAGTGTATGTGTGGCTGGTGTCCTTGGGCAAGTGGGCTTTCTGAGATGATTCCCCAGGGTCATACTTCCCTACCCAGTCTGTGGCAGTGTGGAACCTGTAAGGCTCCTGGTGCAAAGGAACCCCAGAAAAGAAGGGCAGGCTGTGCCCACCCAGTTTCTCCATGCAGAATCACCTACCAGAAAAGGCAATAGTGGAGAGAGAACAGGAGGGTTGGCGCTAATGGCTAACCATGGCAAATGTGCCCCCTAGCCCTATTGTAACAATAGTGGATTGCACTCACCCAGTTTGTCTCACGTGCCAGGTATATGCATCGATCCATTTAGTACCCATAACAATATTATGGGGTAGGTAGCACCACAGTTGCTTTTTTCCAGGTGAGAATACAGGCATAGTAGGGGTGCCCAGTCTGCCCTTAGCCTTGTAGAAGGTAATGGAGGCAGTTGGACTCTAGAGTCTAAACTCTTCAGCCCTTGAGTGAAGCCCCTCACAGGAGCTAGAGGTGAGAAAGTAGAGGGAGTGTGTGAAGTCAACTCTTAGGAAGTTTTACTGGGAAGAGGAGCTGAGAAATAACAGGATGGTCAAGGAATTTTAAAGTAAGCAAGAGATGGTCAAGTTATGGGGGATGTGGAGTCTCTTCTCCCCATGTCATATGTCCTAGTGGTAATGACTTCTTTTGAGCTGTGTCCCCCTCAAGTGAGCAGCTGGGCCTCAGTCTCCCTGGCACCTAGCTCATGCCCAGCACCTAATAGATGCTCAGAAAATGTGCTTTTGCATCTCCCTTCTCCCTGCCCCGATCCAAATCTATACCAGATTATAGGTTGTCCCTGACCTATGATAGTTTGACTTGATCTTTTGACTTTACAATGATGAGAAAGCAGTACACATTCAGTAGAAACCGTACTTCACATTTTGAATTTTGATCTTTTCCTGGGCTAGTGATATGAGGTACAATACTCTCTCATGATGCTGAGCAGCGACAGCAAGCTGTAGCTCCTAGTCAGCCACACGATCATGAGGGTAAACGACTGATGCACTTAGAACCATTCTATACTCATACAGCCATTCTGTTTTTCAGTTTCAGTACAGTATTCAATAAACTATGTGAGATATTCAACACTTGATTATAAAATAGGCTTCGTGTTAGATGTTTTTGCCCAACAGTAGGTTAATGTAAGTGTTCTGAGCACATTTAAGGTAGTTTAGGCGAAGCTATGATGTTCAGTAGGTGAGGTGTATTAAGTGCATCTTAAAAAAAATATTTATTTATTTATTTGGCCACGCCGGGTCTTAGTTGTGGCACACGGGATCTTTAGTTGCAGCATGCGAACTCTTAGTTGCAGCATGTGGGATCTAGTTCTCTGACCAGGGATTGAACCCAGGCCCCCTGCATTGGGAGCACGGAGTCTTAGCCACTGGACCACCAGGGAAGTCCCCTAAGTGCATTTTTGACTTAGGGTATTTTCAACTTACAATGGGTTTGTCAGGATGTACCCCCATTGTAAGTCTAGGAAGATCTGTACTTTGTTAGTACTGCAGTTAGGAGATAAGATCTGTATCCACAGTCCTAGGAACTCCATGCCTCCAAGTGGGGAGTTCCCAAATTTCTCTATGCTTCAATTTTATGACCTGTATGATGAGAAAATCTGGATGTGCTTAGCACGATGCCAGGTTGATAGCCACAATGATGCATGTTAGCAGTTCTCTGAAGCTTCAGAATGCAGTGAAGTTCATGAAAGGAAGCCTCATCCCATCTTGTGCTAAACAAGGAGGCTCTTTGTAAAGACCCCACTGAGGGCTGGGTTTCCCTCTTTGGATATGATTTTGGAAGTCTTCCTTACTCTGCCTTGTGCATGGAGGGGAGATGGGCTTCTAGTGCTGTCATGGTCCTGCTCTGTCGGCAGGGGGCAGCAACCACCAGAAAGCAGGCGAAGTGAGATCTGGGTCTCCAGCTCTGTGGGCATTACTGTGTTAGTCCTACAGGACTACCAGGTTCACCTCTTGGACACTGGGCAGCAGGGCCTGGGAGCACGGTGGGGTGTGGGTTAGGGTCCATACTCCAGAGTTGAACCCTGTCTGTCCCCACACAGACAGGGGCCTCTTGCCTCCCTGCATGTCATTGGAACCATCAGCTGTGTAAAAGCTGGGCCAGGTCTGCTGGGGCTGGTGTCATTTGAGACCAGATGTTCTGTGCCTGTGGTGTGCCCTGTCTCTTCAGAGCTCACCTTCTTTATTGACCTCACTAGTATCCTATCCCTTTCCCTTCCTCACCCTCCTTCCATATTCCCCTCTTGGGAAATCCCATTGACTTCTCCCTACCACCACTCCTGAGCCCCAGACTACCACCCTGTGCCATAGCCTGAACTAAGGACACCAGGGGACCATTTCACAGGCTGGCGAAAGTATGTGTGATTTATTAAGAAATATTTACCAGGATCTTTCAGATTGCAAAACACCGTGGTAGGGCTTGCTAGGAACACCAGAAAATATAATACCATGGGTGGGACATCCAGGTAAGGAACACGGGGGTGCACATAGCTAATAGGTGATGCAGGGCAGCAAAAAAATAGATAACTAAAGAGGGATGCAATCAAGAGGGCTCTGGGAGGTTATTTGAGCTGGGGATACTCTCTGAAGCTCTGAACCAGCCCCTGGCCTTAGGCTAGAGAGGTGGTAGCAGGAATCCCAGTTCCTCCCCTGCCCCTGCCCCCGCCCCCCATGACCCCCACCTCCAAGTCCTCCTGTCCCCATGCTTCACTCTTCTGAAATCTGGCATGAGCTCTTCTAGCCAAAGCCTGTGTCTGCCCCATCTTGGTATTCTCGGGGCCTGGCATATGGCACTCTCCACCAAACATCTGCCCACAGACTTGCTTTCACTTGTGCTACTCTTGGCACAAGTTTCCCCCCTGCTTAACCTGTTAGACTTCTGCCTGTGGCTTGAGGCCCAGCTCATGTGGAATTTTGACCAAAGGCCTTTCTGGTTCCCCAGCTCTCCAGCCAGGTCTGAATTAATCCCACCACCCAAGTTCCCGAAGGCTCATTTGACTTATTGTGGGGCTGGCCCAATGTCACCCCTGGGGTCTTCCCTGACTCCATCTTACTCAACACCTAACATGGTACAATAGACATTGTGACTATATGTCACTTAATACAGTGACTATATGTCATGTATGGTCTAAAGTGGGACACTTGAGGGAATTCCCTGGTGGTCCAGTGGTTAGGACTCCAAGCTTCCACTGCAGGGGGTATAGGTTTGATCCTTGCTTGGGGAACTAAGATCTTGCAAGCTGCGTGGCCAAAAAAAAAAAAAAAGTGGTACACTTGAGTGTGAAAGGGGACAGATGTAACTCAGGACTGAAACGCACTGACCACACTATCCAGAGGGCTGTCATTGACCTGCCTCTGCCACAAGGGGGTTGTGTGCACATTGGATGAGCCACTCAGCTCCTCTGGGCTTTGGTGTTCCAGTCTGCAAGAAGTGGGGCTGAACTGGGTAGATAACCTCTGAATGTTATCTAAAACACTAAAATTATATGGCCAGTGGAGGAGGTTGGGGCCTGTCAGGTGTTTTGGTGGAGAATGTGAGATAGTGGATGTGTTTGGGGTCAGAGCATGAGAACACCAAGGCTAGGGTTGATTAGGGCCCAGCCCAGAGGCAGTGGAGGGCTGCTGGACATTTCTGCTTTGGGCATGAGGTGATGACTGTCCACTGTGGTCAAGGAATTTGGAATGCTGGGCAGTGGTTTCTCCCTCCTGATGGCAGGCAGGTGGTGGTCACGACACATCAGGGATATACCAGCTTATTCATCAGCATAGCTGGGAAGAGGTGGTGGCAAAATGAGTTTCTTTCCCATTTAGGACAGAGGAACATTTTGATCTAGGATGGAATGAAGATCAGGGCCATGGAGTTTGGCAAAAGAAGACAAACCCTTCCTTAGTTGCTGCTTCATCTCACATGCCTTGTGTGCCACCATGTTCCTTTTCCCCTCTCCTTATGATTTCCATGATAACATGCAGAAGGGAAGGGTCCTCTCCACATCCAACAGGAGGGAATTTCAGTCATGCCTTCTCCAGAGGTGATGCAGGAATTCTTACAAGTGTTGGGGGGACTGGGGGAGGAGTGAGGGAATAGTGGAAGCTCCTGGCATGAAGGGCTTCCTGGCAGGAGGCTCTTAGGGCCTGCTGCTATTTAGGGGAGAATGAGAGGCCCTCACTTAACATCACCTCTCTCTCCTTCTTCTAACCTCAGTGTTGCCGCTGTGGTTTCAGCCTCCCACTCTCCTCAGAGAGAGAGGCCAGGAGCCCACCTGCCCCTGCACCCCAGGGTGGGAGTGTGAATTCCCACTCTCCTCCCATTTGGCCTTCCTCCAGCTGATCCTTACCCAACCTCTGTTTCCATGTTGGACAGGATTTCCAAAGCCTCGAATCACAAGCTATTGCTTCTCTCTCAAACAGTTGCACTTAGCAGAGGGACTGTGGCTACCCAGTAGGAAGGGACCTGTCAATAACAAGAAAGTCATGAGGGCTTAGAGAGAGGAAAGCTATGTCTTCACAGAACCAACAAAAACCAAACTCAAGGTTAAAAAAAGAAAAAAAATGCAGCCAGGTATTTAGTTAACCAGCCATCTTAGGTATACTATTCATTTTTGCTCTGAATTGAATTATTTTTTAAAAATCTATTTTAAAGACACATCCAGAGAGAATGTGACAGGCAAAAAGGCAGAATCTGAAAGACAGGAAAATTGATCTGGACACATACATGGAAAGGGATAAGAGGAAACACTGCAACTAGAGAAACCACAGGAATTGGAGAAAGTGAAAGAAGTGGAGTAGACGAGAGGAAGAGAGATGTGAAGATAGCTGTGTGCACTCAGCTGGGGGAGGGACCACAAGGATAAGAAGAGGAAATCACCCCCAGGTGACTGAGCTAGTAGCAAAGATGGTGCTCAGAGGTGCCTGGACACTAATTGAGCCAAGTCAGATTTATAGCCCTCCCTTATCTTGACCTGTCTTAAGGTTCGTAGGCGTGGGACCATTCCTGGCGCTGCCTACCTTCTGTAGCCGTCTGCTGGCCAGAGGTTTATGGCTCTGACGTCAGGGAAATTACTGATAAATCTTGTATTAGACATGCACCACCCTCCATTGGCTCCAACAGTGTTTGATACCCAGTAATAGAAAACCAGATCCTGTGAGTTGTTAAAAAGCAAAATTCAACTGAGTAAATTTTAAAGACCGTATTCAATGATTCATGAATCAGGCATCATCCCATCTAGCAGACGGAAAGGAACTCCAAGGAGCTGTACAAATGAAAGACTTTTATAGGCAGAAGGGAGCAGGAGCAAGGAAGACATATTAGCAAAAAATGGACTGGTTGTGGCAAGGTCACCTTCCTTTAGGGGCTGCAGAGGTCTATCAGGCGGATTACTTCACTAGTGCTGACCAGGTAATTCCTGGTTGGTCTAAAAGTCCATTCCTGGGAGAGGCCAAAACTACTTTAAGTCCTTGGGGTTTAGCATAAGTGACTATATTTGGGGCCTGTTGTCTTGCTTTTAATAGAGTGAATTCAAGACATAGGCAGGGCCCATGGAAGACCTAGGGGAGAGGGGTTGCCATCCTAGGAAATTCTTGAATTCTTTCTTGGAAGTAGCTATCCTATTACCAGGTAGCAGAGGACCAAGGGGAATGTGCCTTAGGACATGCCCAAGGACCTCTTGGCAGCTCTGCACCGTTAATTCCGTGAGGATATGTGTGCCGGGAACCCAGCCAAAGCTGAACAAGCCTCTCTAATCAAAATATTGTTGTTTTCTTGAGGACTTGTGGGTTCTGAGAATTTTGTGCTTCTTTGTGGGACATACTCTTTCAGTTATGAGCATGAAAATCTCAGTGCAATGAGGACAGAAGAAATATTTGCTTCTCACCCATCCTTCATCTTAAACATGGCTCAGTAGGGAAGCATCGCCCAGAGACTCTGGCCCAGAGAAGATTCTTCTAGAACCCTGGTTCCTAAAGTATATTCTTCAGACCAGCAACATAAACATCACCTGAAACTTGTTATAAATGCACATTCTCAGGCCCCACCACCTTACACTAACCCCACCACTCCAGAGGTACTGGATCAGAAATTCTGGGGTGGCACCAAGGACCTGCTTAACAAGCCCTCCAGGTGATTCTGATGCTCACTGGAGTCTGAGAATAGGCAGGTATAGGGGATGTGGGAAATGCATACGGGGCACCTAAGACTTGCACTTCATTCACTTTTTATTTGCCAAAGTGAGTTACTTGGCCTAACTTCAAAGGAGTGGGAAGTGCAACTTACAATGTGCCCTGGAAGAGGGAGTTCTGGGTATTTTAGGCCATAGATAGTGTTAAATAACGAAAATTAAACCGAGTAAATTTTCAAGATCTGATTGGTTTTATTGAACGAGTCATGAATGAGGCATCATCTCATCTAGCAAGTAGAAAGGAGCTCCAAGATTGGAAGAACTAATATTGTTAAAATGGCCATACTACCTAAAGCAATCTACAACTTTAATGCAATCCCTATCAAATTACCCATGACATTTTTCACAGAACTAGAACAAATAATCCTAAAATTTACATGGAACCATAAAAGACCCAGAATTGCCAAAGCAATCCTAAAGAAAAAGAACAAAGCAGGAAGCATAACCCTCCCAGACTCCAGACAATACTACAAAGCTACAGTAATCAAAACAGTGTGGTATTGGCACAAAAACAGACATATGGAACAGTGGAACAGAATAGAGAGCCCAGAAATAAACCTGCACATCTATGGACAATTAATCTTTGACAAAGAAAGCAAGAATATGCAATGGAGAAAAGACAGTCTCTTCAGCAAGTGGTGTTGGGAAAGCTGGACGGCGACATGTAAATCAGTGAAGTTAGAACACACCCTCTCACCATACACAAAAATAAACTCAAAATGGGTTAAAGACTTAAATATAAGACAAGACACCATAAAACTCCTAGAAGAGAACATAGGCAAAACTTTCTCTGACATAAATCGTAGCAATGTTTTCTTAGGTCAATCTAAGAAAACTTCTATCGCTACTTCCAAGGCGATAGAAATAAAAGCAAAAATAAACAAATGGGACGTAATAAAACATAAGCTTTTGCATAGCAAAGGAAACCATAAACAAAAGGAAAAGACAACCTACAGGCTGGGAGAAAATATTTGCAAACAGCGAGACTGGCAAGGGCTTAATTTCCAAAATATACAAACAGCTCACATAACTCAATAACAAAAAAAACCAAACAACCCAATCAAAAAATGGGCAGAACACCTAAACAGACATTTCTCCAAGAAGACATACAGATGGCCAATAGGCACATGAAAAGATGTTCAACATCACTAATTATTAGAGAAGTGCAAATCAAAACTACGATGGGGTACCACCTCACACCAGTCAAAATGGCCATCATTAAAAAGTCTACAAATAATAAATGCTGGAGAGGGTGTGGAGAAAAGGGAATCCTCCTACACTGTTGGTGGGAATGTGAATTGGTGCAGCCACTTTAGAAAACAGTATGGAGGTTCCTCAAAAAACTAAAAATAGAGTTGCCATATCATCCAGCAATCCCACTCCTGGGCATATACCCAGACAAAACTATAATTCAAAAATATACATGCGCACTATGTTCATAGCAGCAATATTTACAATAGCCAAGATGTGGAAGCAACCTAAGTGTCCATTGACAGATGAATGGATAAAGAAGATGTGAGATATATATATATATATATATATATATATATATATATATATATATATATATATATATATATATACACACACACACAATGGAGTACTACTCAGCCATAAAAAAGAACGAAATAATGCCATTTGCAGCAACCTAGAGGTTATCATACTAAGTGAAATAAGTCAGAAAAAGAAAGACAAATACTATATGATATCACTTATGTGTGGAATCATGACACAAAAGAACTTATCTACAAAGCAGAAACAGACTCATAGACATAGAGAACAGAACAGACTTGTGGTTGTCAAGGGGGAGGGGTTGGGGAAGGGATGGATTGGGAGTTTTGGATTAGCAGATGCACACTATTATATATATATATCATATATATATAATATATATATGATAAATATATATATAATTGAATCATTTTGCTGTATGCCAGAGACTAACACATTGTAAATCAACTATACTTCAATGAAATATATTTTAAAAAACATTACAAAATTAAAAAAGAACGGAGCTCCAAGGAGCTGTACAAAACGGAAGGCTTCTATAGACAGAAGGGGGAAGTGATAAGGAAAGAGCAAATTACGTCTTCCTTTTGGAGATGGAAAGGGTCTGTGTGGCAGATCACCTCATTGGTGCTGACCAGAAAATTCCAAATTGACTGGTTAAGACTACATTCCTGGGGAAGGTTGAAACTGCGATTAGGTTAGGTATTAAGCCATGGTTTGGTGATGTGGGCTTAGCACAAGAGACTCCATTTTAGGCCTGTTTTTTTTTAACTGTAGGAAAAAACAGTAGCCATGAACATTATCAGGGGAGGTGGCAGAAGCTTGGATTTGCTCTTTCTATTTTCATAATGCATTTCTGAAAAATAGAGCCTTTGGAGCATAAGCACAGTGTCATTATAATTTCTTGGTTTTATCTATTAGGCCAAATTAAAGCTTCCTCAATTACCTCATAAATACCCCATTTACAGTGGGTGGTCTTCAGGGTCCAAACATTGCACTGGGGATGTTAAGTGGCTTTAGTCTAGTCTGTGTTTCTGAGGTTGTCATTTCCACGGATCAAGTGGGGACATTATTAACACACTGTGGAAAAAAATTTTCCACAGTATTTTATGGCAAGACAAGAAAAATTTAAACAAAAAAATTTCTCTGCCCTTTGGCCTCTTCTCTCCCCTCTCTGTGCATTGTGTATCTGTGTTATGCATCAACCAAACCTCTCCCATTGGCAGAAATACCTGCTCAACCCTAAAAAGCAACATTCTCCTAGCATCAACAAGACAACTGCTTAAAAGATAAACCACTTTCTTGATTTTGTAAGGGGTCACATGACCCACTACTTCATACTTGCAGATTTGGATTGTGTAAACTGTCGATAATACGTCATTTGATATACAGCCCTCTGTCTCAAAAAACTTACATAAATGTGCTTTGGCTTCTATTGGGCAGAGCAGTTCTCAGAGCTTTCTGAGATGCTGTTCCTAGGTTATAATCCTCAATTCGGCTCAAATAAAACTTTCCATTTCTTTCGTAGAGTGACTGATTAAGTTTTCGTCGACAACACAGATTCTGACTTAGTGGGTCTGGGGCCAGAGTGTCTGTGTCACACTTGGAAGAGTGAGGCCTTAAGTCCTCTCCAGAGCCCTATTGCAGTGCATGCAACAAAATTCCTGCTGGCAAGGAGCTTCCACCTAGCTGTGCACCATACTGCATGGTTTATGTTATTAAAAAGACCCAGGCCTGGGGAATATATTTGTGGACAAAGAATGTCACCTGCCATTTCAGTAAACAAAATATGTTGTGGCCATAAAGTCATCAGCCACTGCAGCTGCCCCGAAGGTGCACCCTGAGGGGAACTGGAGAAAAACAGGACAGTTAAGGTGCATATCAAAGGAATAATTTCAATGAGCACAGACTTTTACATCTTCCCATATACAGAAAAGCAGTAAAATCATTAACTTGAGATGTCTGTTTTTTGTGATTAGCAGTAATATTTTGATGTCCGACTACATTTTTTTTTTCCAGCAAAAACTATATATCCTGGCTCCTTCCTTACCTTTTTGTAACAGTTTCTCAGAGCTATCTGAGAGGCTATATCTTGGGCTTAAAGTCCTCAGTAAGTCTGCCAAATAAATCATGATTCTCAGCTTTTAGGTTGTGCATTTTTTTCAGTCAACATATTGATTTTGGCTTTTGTGATATTGTGATTTATAAAATATATAGATATACATTGGTCTTCCTCCTGTTCCTGGCACAGAGCTCCTAAAACTCTTGGAATTTCCTAAATGATAAGCGCTATAAACGTGTCTTTCATTATATTGATGAGGTGACTTTTGGAAAGCCTCTAGGTAACTCAAGGCCGGGGGCTGGTTGCCAGGGGAACCAACCATGTGATTAAAGAGTTGGAACTTTTAGTCCACCACCACCCCCACCCCCAATCCCCTAGGAGGAGAGAGGGGCTAGAGATTGAGTTCAATCATCAGTGGCAAACCATGGCTATGTAATGAAGCCTCCATAAAAACCAAACACAATGTTTGGAGAGCTTCCACGTTGGTGAACATGTGGAGTTTTTGGGAGAATGGAGATTCCAGAGAGCATGGAAGCTCTGCACCCCTTCCCACATACCTTGCCCTATGCATCTCTTCCATTGGCATTTCCTGAGTTATATCCTTTTCTAATCCAGTAAGTAAAATATTTATCTGTGTTCTGTGAGCTACTCTAGCACATTAATCAAGCCCAAGGAGGGGTCATGGAAACCCATCTATAGCTGATAGGTCAAAAGCATGGGTGACAACTTGGACTTAGGATTGGTGTCTGAAAAGAGGTGGGGGCAGTTTTGTAGGACTGAGCCCTTAACCTGTGGGATCTGGTGCTGTCTTCGGGTAGATTGTGTCAGAATTGAGTTAATTCCTTAGTGATGTTGGAGAAAAATACATATCAGAGGGACTTCCCTGGTGGTCCAGTGGTTAAGACGCCATGGTCCCAATGCAGGGAGCCTGGGTTCAATCCCTGGTCATGGAACTAGATCCTTCATGCTGCAGTGAAGATCCCTCACATGGCAACACAGATTCCGTGTACTGAAACTAAGACCTGGTGCAGCTAAATAAATAAATAAATAAATATTAAAAAAAGAAAGAAAGAAAATACATATCAGAGGTTTGTTCCTCTAGAAATTACATTTTGATTTAGAAGAAGCCTAAAATTTTGCAAAACAAACTGATATATTAATAAAATTCTTAGAACCATATTGATTCATTAAATAACTAAAAAAAAAACACCCCAATTTCTCGAATATATAGCAATATACTATTATTAAGATCCTTATTCTAGAAGACTTCTAATTTCAACTCAGACATGTAGAGAACTTGGAGTTCTTACAGTCCTATCCATACACCAAGAAAAAGCTGGACAAACTGAAAATCAATGACTTTTCTTGGACTCATCAGAGAACTGAGTTTCAGAGAAAATTGCCAACCCCAAATCTGGAGAGACAGGCAAATCAGAGGACATAGCCAAGATCTGTTAACCTGGAAGGCACTTGAGCCATAATCTGGTAGAAACACTTATATGGTATTTTTGATGAATTGCCTGAGTTTGAGTGTGAATCAGTGTGAGATTGAGAAACTCCTAGAGCCACAATCTCAGGGAACCCCTTACTCTTACGGGCTTCAACTCCAGAAATCCCAAGAGGTTTGCCCAGGGCATTCTACATAACAGACTACTATCCAGGGAAAACACATTACCAGAGCTTATTCCACCAGGGGAAGGACATTTTTCCAACCCCAGCCCTTTCTAGTTTTCCTATCTCACCTAAGGAGGGAGGGTTTTGAAGCTATAAAAGAAGAAACATTTGTGAAGGTCACAGGCTCACTAAAAGACTAAAATTTAATTGGAAGATTATAGAATGCTTCTCCTCCCCACACCTTGCAACCACACCAATGTGCTCCAATATACTAATCGTGAATTACAGTTAAAAGAGCTACAAGACAAAGGCTCTCTCTGAGGAGGAATACTTAGTAATAATAATAAAGTAATAAAGTAATTTAGGTCACAAATTTAGGACCGAAGTAATAAAGGTCACAAAAACAAGGAAACTAGTGGAATTTGAAGCCTCTAGTATCTATAAATTTAGAATACATTAAACAAAGCCCAACTCCAAAGCCCAAATCCTAGTCAGGTTAATTCAAATCCTCATACTAAAGGATTTACCTCAGTTCCTATTACTGGATAAAACATTTTAAGGTTTCTACAAAATATTACATATCATGCAAAAAGGCAAAAAAAGAAAAAAAAAAAAACAGTCTAAAGGGACAAAATGAGCATCAGACCAGACTCATATGTTGAAATTATCAGAGAATTTAAAATAACTATTATTAACACATTAAGGGCTCTAGTGCAAAAGGTAGACATCATGTGAGAAGAGTTGGATAATGCAGAAGAAAGAGGGAAACTTAAGAAAGGATAAAAAAGAAAGGCTAGATGTAACAGAAAATCCAGGAGAAAGAATAAAAAGGGAAAGTGATGTAACAGAAATAAAGAATGGCTCCTCAGTAGTCTTGACAGGGCTGAGGAAATGTGATCTTGAAGATAGGTCAGTAGGAATTTCCCAAATTGAAATGCAACAAGAAAAAAGAATTGAAAAACATCCAGAACACCTAAGAACTGTGGGACATTTTCAAAGCATTTAACATATGCATATTTGGAATACCAGAAGAAAGAGAAGAGAAGGAGACTGGTGCAAAATAAGTACTTGAAGTAATAATGGCCAAGAACTTTCCAAAATTAATGGCAGACATTAAATCATAATTCCAAGAATCTCAGCATCAAACAGAATAAATACCCAAAGTAACTACACTTAGGTATTATATTCAAATTGCAGAAAATTAAAGAGGAGAAAATCTTGAAAGAAGTCAGGAAAAAAGAAAACAAAAGCCAAACCTACCTACCTTGACTATAGAGAGACAAGGTAAAGAATTACAGCAACTTCTAATCAGAAACCATGTAAGCAAGAAGAGAGTGAAGTGAAATATTTAAAGTTTTGAAAGAAAAAAAACCCCTAGCATTCTATATCAACAAAATTATTTTTCAAAAGTGAAGGATAGATGAAGACTTTCTCAGACAACTGAAAACTGAGGTGATTCACCAGCAGAAATGTTAAAAACATTTTCTCAAGGTAGAAAGAAAATGATAAAGGATAATGAAGGATAATGAAACTTGGATCTATATGCAGAAAACAAGAACACTGCAAGAGAAATATATTAAATTAAAAGAAATCTTTTCTTGTAATTTATCTAAAATATAACAATTTGTTTAAAACTATAAAAGAGCAACAATATATTGGATGATTAAGCATATGGATAACTCTGTCATCCATGCTCCTGCACTATGTATAAAGTGGAATAGTGTCATTTGAATGTGGATTTAAATTATTTAAAAATGTATATTGTAAGTTCTACAGCTAATTTTTTAAATATTTATTTATTTTACTTATTTATTTTTGGCTATGTTGGGTCTTCATTGCTGTGCATGGGCTTTCTCTAGTTGCAGTGAGTGGGGAGCTACTCTTCATTGCGGTGCACGGGCTTCTCATTGCAGTGGCTTCTCTTGTTGTGGAGCATGGGCTCTAGATGCATGGGCTTCAGTAGTTGTGGCATGCAGGCTCAGTAGTTGTGGCTCACAGGCTCTAGAGTGCAGGCTCAGTAGTTGTGGTGCACGGGCTTAGTTGCTCTGCGGCATGTGGGATCTTCCCAGACCAGGGCTCGAACTCATGTCCCCTGCATTGGCAGGTGGATTCTTAACCACTGCACCACCAGGGAAGCCCCAACAGCTAATTTTTTAAGGAAGTAGAAATGAGAGAGAAGAGATCAAATAGAATTATTTCAAATGCTCAATTTACACCAGAGAGGGCAGATAAAGAAACCTCTAGCAATGAATAGAAAAAAGTTACAAACATGGTTGATATTAATTTAAATATGTCAATAATTACTTTAAATGTGAATGATCTTAGTATGCCAATTAAAAGACAAAATTATCTTTTGGATAAAAAAAAACACAACAAGACCCAAATATGTACTTACAAGAAACTCTTTTTAATATAAAGACCCTGATGACTTACAAAGTTAAAAGTAAAAGAGGGAGAAAGATATAGGATGCTAACACTAATCAATTGAAAGCTGGAGTAGTTATATAAATTTTAGACAAAGAGAATTTAGGACAATGAAAATTATCAAGAATAAAAAGGAGTACTATTATTAATAATGATAATGGGGTCAGTTCTCCAAGAAGAGAGCAGTTTTAAACACGTATGTTACAAAAGAGTGTCAAAATGTGTGAAATGAAAACTGATAGAACTAAAAGAAATAGACAAATTCACTTTTATAGTTGAGATTCCAACACCTGCTGTCAGTAAGTGACCAATCAAGCAGGCAGGAAATCAATAAAGATATATTTGACATGAATAGAACTATGAAGTAACTAGATCTAAGTGGCATTTTTTGAATACTCCATCCAACAACATGTCAAACTTGGGTGGAATATTCACTGAAAAAGACCACTTCTGGGTCATAAAAAGTACCTTTCCAGCAACTCCACTACTGGGTATATAGCCAAAATAATTGAAAGCAGGATCTTGAAGAGATATTTGCACATCTGTTTTCAAAACAGCACTCTTCACAATAGCCAAGAGGTAGAAGCAACACAAATATCCATTGACAGATGAATGGATAAACAAAATGTGGTATATACAATACATACAATGGAATATTATTCAGCCTTAGAAAGGACATTCCGGCACATGATACAACACGGATTAACTCTGAGAACATTATGCTGAGTGAAATAAGCCAGTCACAAAAAGACAAATACTGTCTTATATGAGGTACCTTATGTGAGTAGACAAATTTATAAAATCAGAAAGTAGAATGGTAGTTTCCAGGAGATGGAGAGAGGAGAAAATAGGGAGTTGTTATTGAATAGGTATAGAGTTTCAGTTTTGCAAGATGATAAAGTTCTGGAGATTTGTTGCACAGCAATGTGAATATGTTTAACAAAACTGTACTTTACACTTAGAAATGGTTAAGATGGTAACTTTTATGTTATGCACATTTTAATACTAACAAATTTGAAAGGTTAGAAATCAAAGTATAGTTTCAGACCACAATTTGTAATTATCAGCAATCAATAACAGGAAGCTGGAAAATCTTCATATATTTGAAAATGAAACAAAAAACTTTCACCCATAAGGGAAGAGAATCTGAAGAAGAATATATATATATATTCTGAATTGCTGTGCTGTACACCTGAAACTAACACAATATTGTAAATCAACTATACTTCAATTAAAAAATTATCATTTCAAGAAAACAAATAATCAATGTATTAAGAAGTCTAAAGAGAAATCAAAAATGTTTTTGAAATAAATGAAAATAAAATTTATCAAGTTTTGTGAGATGCAGTGAAAGTAACGCATGGAGGGAAATTTATAGCATTTAATGTATATATTAGAAAAAAATCTAAAATCAATAACTTAAGGTTTTCCCTTAAGAAACCAGAACAGACAAGCAATAGCCTAAAGCAAGCAGAACAAAAGGAATAATAAACTATAAGATTAAAAATAGGAAACCAGTAGAAAACAAAATCAAAGGAAACCAAACCTGGTTCTTTGAAAAGATCAGTAACATTGATAAACCAGGCTAACCAAGAAAAAAAGAGAGGAGACACAAATTACCAATATCAAATGTTCATTACTGATGATCCCATGGACATCGGAATGATAATAAAATGATACTATGAAAAACTCCATGCTCAAAAATTAGATGATTTTAATGAAAAGAACCAGTTTCTTGAAAGATACAAATGGCTAAAACTCACAAAGGAGAAATAGATAAGCTGAATAGTTCTATATCTATTAAAGAAATGGAACAAGTAATTATTAAACTTCCAAAAAAGAAAGCACCAGGCCCAGATGGTTTCACTGGTGAATTCTAACAAACATTTAAGAAAGAATATATAACAATTCTCCACAGTCACTTCCAGAAAATAGAAGCAGTGGGAACACTTCCAAACACATTCTATGAAGCCAGCTTTATCCTAATACTAAAATCAAATAAAGATATCACAAGAAAGGAAAACAACAGACCAATATCTCTCTTGAACATAAATTCAAAAAATCCTCAATAAAATAGTAACCTATCAAATCAAACAAGGTAGTTATACACCACAACCAGGTGACATTTATTCCAGGTATGCAAGGCTTATTCAACATCTTAAAATCAATGTAATTATTCACATCAACATACTAAAGAAGAAAAATCATATGATCATATTAACTGATGCAGAAAAACAGACAAAATCCAACACTCATTCCTGATAAAAATTCTCAGCAAATTAGTAATAAAGTAAAACTTCCTCAGTTTGACAAAGAATATACAGAAAACTTACAGCTAATATCATACATAATGGTGAAAACTGGATGCTCTCCTAAGAGCTGGAAGAAAGTGAGGGTGTCTTCTCTTAGCACTCTTCTTCAAAACTGTACTGGAAATCCTAGCTAGTGCAATAACACAAGAAAAAGAAATAAAAGGCTAAATATTAGAAAGAAAGAAATAAAACTATTTGCAGAAGATACAATTGTCTATATATAAAATTCCAAAGAATTGACACACAAAAAAACAAAATAATACAAAACAATTCATGGAACTAAGCAAATATTGCAAGATCACAGGATACAAAGTTAATATACAAAAGTCAATTACTGATCTTGAGGACATTATACTAAATGAAATAAATCATTCATAACAAGACAAGTATTGTATGATTCCACTTATATGAGGTACCTAGAGTAGTCAAATTCATAGAAACAGCAAATAGAATGGTGGTTACTAGGGACCTAGGAGAAGGGAAATTGGGAAACTATTACTTAAGTGTATAGAGTTTTTTTGCAAGATGAAAAAGTTCTGGAGATTGGTTGCAGAACAATGAGAATATATTTAACACTTGAAAATGATTAAGATGATATTTTATATATTTTACCATAATCAAAACATAAAAATAAATGGTATTAAAAAAGAATTACATTCTATATACTAGCAACTAACAATTGGAATTTGAAATAAAAAATTCCATTCACAATAACACCCTAAAAAAGGAAATAGGCATAACTAACAAAATATATTAAGGATCTATATGCAGAAAACCATAAAACACTGATGAATAAAACAAGATCTAAATAAATGGAGATATATTCCATATTCATGGATTGGAAGTCTCAATATTGTTATGTCAGGTCTTCCCAATGTGATCTTTGTATTCAATGCAATTTCAATTAAAATCCCAGCAAGCTATCGTGGATATTAACAAACTGATTCTAAACTTTATGTGGAAAGGCAAAATATCTAGAATAGACAGCACAATACTAAAGAAAAAAAACAAATTTGGAGGACTGACACTACTCAATTTCAAATCTTACTAGAATGCTGCAGTAATCAAGATAGTGTGTTGTTGACAAAAGAACAGACACATAAATCAGTGGAACAGAATACAGGGCCCAGTAATAGACCTGCACAAATATAGACAACTTATCTTTATCAAAGGAGCAAAGGCAATTCAATGGAGAAAGGATAGTCTTTTCAACAAATGATACTGAACAAATTGGACATTTATATCCAAAAAAAAAAAAAATCACTTTGACAAAGACCTTACTTTACACAAAAGTTAAATCAAAATGGATCATAAACCTAAATGGAAAATGCTAAACTATAAAGCTTCTTGAAGAAAACATAGGAGAAAATGTACATGACTTTGGGTTTGATAATGTGTTTTTCAATACAACACCAGTAATACCATCCATGAAACAAAAAAATAAAAATTTTCCTGTTAAAATTAAAGCCTCTGCTCTGCTAAAGACGTTGTTCAGAGAATGAACAAATTTTACCCAAAGACTAGAGTAATATTTGTAAAACAGATTTTTGATAAAATATTTGTATCCAAAATATACAAAGAGCTCTTAAAACTCAACCAGAAAATAAACAACTCAATTTAAAAATGGGCAAAAGATCTGAACAGACAGTTCACTGAGAAAGATGGCAATTATTTGAACATATGAAAAAGTGCTTAAGATCATATGTCCTTAGGGAACTGCAAATTAGAACAACAATAAGATACCACTACACACTTATTAGAATAGCTAAAATGCACATAACTGATAATACCAACTAATGGAAAGGATGTGGAGCAAAAGGAACTCTCACTGATAATGAGAATGCAAAATGGTACAGCTTCTTTGAAGACAGTTTGGCACTTTCTTACAAAACTAAACGTAATCTTACCATATGACCCACGATCATGCTCCTAGGCATTTACACAACAGATTTGAACATTTATGTCCACACAGGAACCTGCATGTCAATGTTTATAGCAGATTTATTCATAATCACCAAAAGTGGGAAGCAAGCAAAATGACTTTTAATAGGAATGTATAAACAAACTGGTACATCCATACAGTGGAATATTTTTCAGTGATAAAAAGAAATGAGCTACCATGCCAGGAAAATAAATGTATAAATCTTAAATGCATATTGCTAAGTGAAAGAAGCCATCCAGAAAAAGCTAAATAACAAAAATTTCCAATTGTATGACATTCTGGGAAAGGCAAAATTGAGAGACCTTCAACAGATTAGAAGTTGCGAGGGATCTGAGGGAGGAAGGAAGGGTTGAATAGGTAAAGCATAGGGAAATTTTTAGGCTGGTGAACTTCTGTGTAATATTGTAATGGTGAATAAAAAACAGTAAGCATTTGTCAAAACCCATAAAACTTTATAGTACAAAGAGCAAACCTTAATGTATAAAAAATTTAAAAAATAATTTAGGAGATGAGGAGAACCCCTAAAAGACATTAAGATTGTTACAAAGTTATCTAAATTTATTATAAACATATGAGGCAACATCATTGAAGGGGGTGGGGGAATAAGGTGCTGACCTAGATAAGTAACTTCAGAAACAGGTGGAGTCTGTAAGCCTAAGGCAAAAGGAACTGTTCACAAGCACTCTACTCTAGTTGATAAAGCGATTTTTCATAGGGATAACAATTCCAATACCGCTATACATGTTTATATTAGAACTGAACAATTAAGAAAAAGGATGGCCAATGGTGGGAGTCCTGTTGTTGGACTAGGAGCTTACAGTTACAGATAAGAAAGGGAAAGAGGCTAGTATGATCTACGTGTTAATGGAGTAGAATTTGAGACATCGGTGTGAACTCATGTTTAGCTTAATATAGGTACTGACAGTTACGTATAGAAATATTTATGGATATATGTATATACATGTGTTAGTATACCACATGTATCTCCTTGTTTTGTTAGCTGAGAGAGTCTAGTAGCAATGACATGCCAGTATTAAAGCAGAGTCACTCACTGGTGAGACTCTAGATCTTGGTATGTTCCTTCTGATGCATGAGCTATCCTTGAGGTATAAGATGTAGAAAATGACACATACATCAGCACAAGACTCCTGGCTACATCCTCTATTCTGACGCAGCTTCCCCAGAAAATTCTCCATCCTTAAAGTGAACTGAAAGCCTGTCATGTGTACCTCACTCCCATCCCCATTGCTTTACAAGAGAAACAGCTGCCTATATATCTTGGCACCAGCTTACAGAGGGATTCTGGGATGAGACAATGAGAAAAGCCCTTTCACCAACTCACTCAGCACCAGCTCAGGCAGGAAAAGGAAACTGCTCAGTGGGAGCTTCTTTTCACATTTTAGCTGAAGCATCCACTCTAGCAGATATCACAGAACAAAGAACTTAGAAGTCTTAGTTAGTGCAAGAAAACTTCTCATGGCTTTTAAGTGACATCTTTTAACTTCTATCAATTAAAGATAAATAAAACCTGAGGGTCAAATACCTGCAGAGCACCCTGTCATAAACATTCTGCAAGGAGGCTCCAAACTGTTGATTTTTTGTTGGTATTATTTTCCTGCTAGGTAGTGCTCTAAGTGGTTAGAGGGAAATTTAACATCTCCACTGTCATTGTGGAAGACATCCAGGAAAAATATGGGAAAAATTAGAATCTATGAGGACACTTGGGGAAAGCACCACATTTGCTGAATCCCATATATTTGGTATGTTGTGTGTTCATTTTCATTTATCTCAACTATTTTCTAATTTCTCTTTTGATTCTTCTTTGACCCATTGATTATTTAGGAGTTTGTTGTTTAATTTCCATGTATTTGTGAGTGTCCCAAATTTCTTTCTGTTATTGATTTCTAATTTCATTTCATTGTGGTCAGAGAACACACCTTGTATTATCTTTAGCTCTTTAAATTTATTGAGGTTTGTTTTATGGTCTGGCATATGGTCTATCCTAGAAAATGTTCCAGTGCACTAGAGCAGAATATATATTCTGCTGTTGTTGGTGGAGTGTTCTATAGAAACCTATTAGGTCTAGTTGGTTTATAATGTTGTTTAAGTCTTTTATTTCCTTGTTGATCTGTCTAGTTTTTCTATCCACTATTGAAAGTGGGGTTCAAGTAGAAGTCTCCAACTATTATTGTTGAATTGTCTATTTTTACTTCATTTCTGCCATGTTTTCGGTGCTCTGTTGTTAGGTGCATATGTGTTAATAATTTTTATATCTTTCTGATGGATCGACCCTTTTATCACTATAAAATGTTCCTCTGTATCCATGGTAATACATCTTGCCTTAAAACTTACTTTGTCTCTTATTAGTGTAGCCACTCCAGCTTTCTTTTGGTTTCTGTTTGCATGATATATCATTTTCCATCCTTTTACTTTCAGTTTCTTTGTATTTTTGAATTTAAAGTATGTCTCCTCTAGACAGCATATTGCTGGATCTGTTTTTTAAATCGAGGCTGATGATCTCTGCCTTTTGATGGTATTATTCAATCCAATCATTTAATTTTATTACTGATATAGTTGAATTTATATCTGCCATTTTACTTTTTGTTCTCCATATGTCTCATATCTTCTTTGTTCTTCTATTCTTTTTTACTACTTTATTTTGCATTAAGTGAATATTTTCCAATGTAGTATTTTATTTAATGAATTTTTCACTACATATTTTTCTGAATTATTTCCTAAGTTGTTGTTATAAGGCTGCTTATGTACATCTTAATTTATCAGAATCAGCTTTGTATTTGTGCTAAATTCCATTGATCATAAAAACATTACTCCTATGGAAAAACAAATACCATATGCTAACACATATATATGGAGTCTAAAAAACAAAAGTGGTTCTGAAGAACCTAGGGGAAGGACAGGAATAAAGACACAGATGTAGAGAATGGACTTGCAGACATGGGGAGGGGGAAGGGTAAGCTGGGATGAAGTGAGAGAGTGGCATGGACTTATACATACTACCAAATGTAAATAGATAGCTAGTGGGAAGCAGCCACATAGCGCAGGGAGATCAGCTTAGTGCTTTGTGACCACCTGGAGGGGTGGGATAGGGAGGGCGGGAGGGAGACACAAGAGGGAGGAGATATGGGGATATATGTATGTGTATAACTGATTCACTTTGTTATAAAGCAGAAACTAACACACTATTTTAAAGCAGTTATACTCCAATAAATGTTAAAAAAAAAACACACACACAAAAAACATTACTCCTATGTAGTTCTACTGTGTTTTACCCTCATTTTGAGGAACTACTGTTATATGTATCATATTGACAAGTGTTAGAAACATAACAATACATTTATATAATTTTTACTTTGTATAACTTCATATCCTTTAAAAAAGGGAAGAAATGAGAACACGTACATATTTATGTTTTATCATTTGTTTCTCTTGATTTGTTCTTGTAGATTTGAATAGCCATCTTATTACATTTAGGTATGTTATAGGCACAATAATACATTATATACATATTGTTTTTTTTTTTTTTTTTAGAAAGGAAGTTATTTTATTTATTTATTTATTTATTTTTGGCTGTGTTGGGTCTTCGTTGCTTCACAGGCTTTACTAGTTGTGTTGAGCAGGGGCTACTCTTTGTTGTGGTGCATGGGCTACTCATTGCAGTGACTTCTCTTGTTGCAGAGCATGGGCTGTAGGTGCTTGGGCTTCAGTAGTTGTGGCACGTGGGCTCTTGAGTGCAGGCTCAGTAGTTGTGGTGCTTGGGCTTAGTTGCTCTGCGGCATGTGGGATATTCCCAGACCAGGGCTCGAACCGATGTTCCCTGCATTGGCAGGCGGATTCTTAACCACTGAGCCACCAGGGAAGCCCTACATATTGTTTTATACCATTGCTTTTTAAATGACTTCAGAGAAAGAAAGGAAAATAAATATGCATTTTTACTTTAATAATTACATAATTACACTTACCACTGTCCTTTGTTTTGTTTGTTTGTTTTTTTGTATGGATTTCATTAACTGTCTGGCATCATTCGCTTTCATCCTGAAGATCTTTCAGTATTTCTTGTAAGGCTGGTCTACTAGCAAAAAATTCCCTCTGTTTTTGTTTATCTGGGAATGTCTTTATTTTGCCTTCATTTTTGAAAAATAGCTTTATTGAACATAAAATTCTCAGTTGACAGTTGTGTTTTTTTCTTTGAACATTCAAATATGTTATCTCACTGCCTTAAGCCTTCTATTTCTTCTGATGAGAAGTCAGCTGGTAATCTTATTGGGGTTCCCTTGTAAGTGACAAGTAGCTTTTCTCTTGCTACTTTCAAGATTTTTCCTTTATCATAGTTTTTCAGCTTTTTTTTAAATTTAATTTTTAATTTAATTTTTATTTTTTACTACTATATGTCTGCTTATGGATCTCTTTGTGTTTATCCTACTTAGAGTTCATTAGCTTCCTGTATGTGTAGATAAATTTTCAAAAATAAATTCAGGAAATTCTGGGACTTCCCTGGAGGTCTAGTGGTTAAGACTCTGTGCTTCCACTGCAGGCAGCATGGGTTCGATCCCTGGTTTGGGAACTAGGATCCCACATGCCATGTGACCAACCAACCAACCAACCAACCAACCAACCAACTAATAAATAAATAAATTTAGAAGTTTTCAGCCATTATTGCTTTGAATATTTTTTCTGCTTCTTCCTCTCTTTTCTCTAGCTGCTCCCATTATGTGCATGCCTGTGTGCTAAATGATGACCCACATTTCTCTGCTACAGCCTTCATTTTTATTTATTTTAAAATTGTCTTGATATTCAGATTGCATAATCTCTATTGATCTATCTTCAATTTGCTTTCAACTTTGGCCAGTTCAAATTTACTGTTGAACCCCTCTTGTGAATTTTTTCTCTATTGGAGTATAATTTCTTTACAATGTTGAGTTAGTTTCTGCTGTACAATGAAGTGAATCAGCTATATGTATATGTATATTCCCTCCTTCTTGGACCTCCCTCCCACCCCCCTATCCCACCCATCTGGGTTGTCACAGAGCACCGAGCTGAGCTTCCAGTGATTATAGCATGTTCCCACTATCTACCTATTTTATGCATGGTAGTGTATATATGTCAATCCTAATCTCCCAATTTATCCCATGCTCCCATTCCCCCCCGTGTCCACATGTCCGTTCTCTACATCTACATCTCTATTCCTGCCCTGCAAATACTTTCATCTGTACCATTTTTCTAGAGTCCACATATATGCTTAAATATAAGATACTTGTTTTTCTCTTTGTGGCTTCACTCTGTATGACAGACTCTAGGTCCATTCACATCTCTTCAAATGACCCAATTTCACTCCTTTTTAAGGCTGAGCAATATTTCATTGTATATATGTACCACATCTTCTTTATCCATTCATCTGTCATTGGACATTAGGTTGTTTCCTTGTCCTGGCTACTGTAAATAGTGCTGCAATGAACACTGGGGTACACGTGTCCTTTTGAATTATGGTTTTCTCTGGGTATATGCCCAGTAGTGGGATTGCTGGGTCATATGGTAGTTCTATTTTTAGTTTTTTAAGGAACCTCCATACTGTTCTCCATAGTGGCTGTATCAATTTACATTCCCCCCAACAGTGCAAGAGTGTTCTCTTTTCTCCACAACCTCTCCAGCCTTTATTGTTTGTAGATTTTTGATGATGGCCATTCTGACCAGTGTGAGGTGATACCTCATTGTAGTTTTGATTTGCATTTCTCTAATTATTAGCAATGTTGAGCATCCTTTCATGTGCCCCTTGGCCATCTGTATGTCCTTCTTGGAGAGATGTCTATTTAGGTCTTCTGTGTATTTTTTGATTGGGTTTTTTACTGTTTTGATATTGACCTCCATGAGCTATTTGTATATTTTGGAGATTAATCTTTTGTCTGTTGCTTCATTTGCAAATATTTTCTCTCATTCTGAGGGTTGTCTTTTCATCCTGTTTATGGTTTCCTTTGCTCTGCAAAACCTTTTAAGTTTCATTAGGTCCCATTTGTTTATTTTTGTTTTTACTCATTACTCTAAGAGGTGGGTCAAAAAGATCTTGCTGTGGTTTATGTCAAAGAGTGTTTTTCCTATGTTTTCCTCTAAGAGTTTTATAGTGTCCAGTCTTACATTTAGGTGTTTAATCCATTTTGAGTTTGTTTTTGTGTATGGTATTAGGTAGCGTTCTAATTTCATTCTTTTACATGTAGCTTTCCAGTTTCCCCAGCACCACTTATTGAAGAGTCTGTCTTTTCTCCATTGTATGTTCTTGCCTACTTTGTCACAAATTAGGTGACCATATGTGCGTGGGTTTATCTCTGGGCTTTATATCCTGTAACCGTTGATCTATATTTCTGTTTTTGTGCCAGTACCATACAGTCTTGATTACTGTAGCTTTGTAATATAGTTTGAAGATGGGGTGCCTGATTCCTCCAGCTCTGTTTTTCTTTCTCAAGATTGCTTTGGCTGTTCAGGGTCTTTTGTGTTTCCATATAAGTAGTAAAAATTTTTTGTTCTAGTTCTGTGAAAAATGCCATTGGTAATTTGATAGGGATTGCATTGAATGTGTAGATTGCTTTGGGTAGTATAGTCATTTTCACAATATCAATTCTTCCAATCCAAGAGCATGGTATAACTCTACATCTGTTTGTGTCCTCTTTGATTTCTTTCATCAGTATCTTATAGTTTTCTGTATACAGTTCTTTTGCCTCCTTAGGTAGGTTTATTCCTAGGTATTTTATTTTTTGTGTTGCAATGGTAAATGGGATTGTTTCCTTAATTTTTCTTTCTGGTCTTTCATTGTTATTGTATAGGAATGCAAGAGATTTCTGTGTATTAATTTTGTATCCTGCAACTTTACTAAATTCATTGATTAGCTCTAGTAATTTTCTGGTAATGTCTTTACGATATTCTATGTATAGTATCATGTCATCTGCAAACAGTGACAGTTTTACTTCTTCTTTGCCAATTTGGATTCCTTTCATTTCTTTTTCATCTCTGATTGCCATGGCTATGACTCCCAAAACTATGTTGATTAATAGCAGCAAGATCAGACACCCTTGTCTTGTTCCTGATCTTAGAAGAAATGCTTTCAGTTTTTCACCATTGAGAATAGTTTGCTGTGGGTTTGTCATATATGGCCTATATTATGTTGAGGTAGGTTCCCTCTCTGCCCATTTTCTGGAGAGTTTTTAATCATAAATTGGTGTTGAATTTTGGCAAAAGCTTTTTATGCATCTATTGAGATGATCATATGGGTTTTATTTTTCAGTTTGTTGAGATGGTGTATTACATTGATTGATTTGCACATATTGAAGAATCCTTGCATTCCTGGGACAAATCCCACTTGATCGTGGTGTATGATCCTTTTAATGTGTTGTTGGATTCTGTTTGCTAGTATTTTGTTGAGGATTTTTGCGTCTATGTTCATCAGTGTTATTGTCCTGTAATTTTCTTTTTGTGTGTGTGGTATCTTTGTCTGGTTTTGGTATCACAGTGTTCGTGGCCTCGTAGAATGAGTTTGGGAGTGTTCCACTCTCTGCAATTTTTTGGAAGAGTTTGAGAATGATAGGTGTTAGCTCTTCTCTAAATGTTCGATAGAATTCACCTGTGAAACCATCTGGTCCTGGACTTTTGTTTGTTGGAAGATTTTTAATCACAATTTCCATTTCATTACTTGTGATTGGTCTGTTCATATTTTATATTTCTTCCTGATTCAGTATTGGGACATTGTCCTTTTTAAATAATTTGTCCATTTTTTCCACATTATCCATTTTATTTGCATATAGTTGCTTGTAGTAGTCTCTTATGATCCTTTGTGTTTCTGCAGTTTCAGTCATAACTTTTCCTTTTTCACTTCTAATTTTATTGATTTGACTCCTCTCCCTTCTTTTCTTGATGATTGTTTCTAAAGGTTTATCAGTTTTATTTTCTCAAAGAACCAGCTTTTAGTTTTATTGATCTTTGCTATTGTTTTCTTTGTTTCCATTTCATTTATTTCTGCTGTGATCTTTATGATTTCCTTCCTTCTGCTAATTTTGGGTTTTGTTTGTTTTTCTTTCCCTAGTTGCTTTAGGTGGAAGTTTAGGTTGTTTATTTGAGATTTTTCTTATTTCTTGAGGTAGGATTATATTGCTATAAACGTCTCTCTTAGAACTGTTTTGCTGCATCCCATAGGTTTTGGGTTGTCATGTTTTCATTGTCATTTGTTTCTATGTATTTTTTAAAATTTCCTCTTTGATTTCTTCAGTGATCTCTTGGTTATTTAGTGGCACACTGTTTAGCCTCCATGTGTTTGTGTTTTTTACAGTTTTTTTCCTGTAATTGATATATAGTCTCATAGCGTTGTGGTCGAAAAGATACTTAATATGATTTCAATTTTCTTAAATTTTCCAAGGCTTGATTTGTGACCCAAGATGTGATCTATCCTGGAGAATGTTCTGTGTGCACTTGAGAAGAAAGCAGTATTCTGCTGCTTTTGGATGGAATGTCCTGTAAATCAAGGGTCTTTATTTTAAAGTCTACCTTGTCTGATATGAGTACTGCTACACTTGCTTTCTTTTGATTCCCAATTGCATGGAATATCTTTTTCCATCCCTACACTTTCAGTCTGTATGTGTCCCTAGGTCTGAAGTGCGTCTCTTGTAGACAGCATATATATGGGTCTTGTGTTTGTATCCACATTCAGCTAGTTTGTGTCTTTTGGTTGGAGAATTTAGTCCATTTACATTCAAGGTTATTATTGATATGTATGTTCCTATTACCATTTTCTTAATTGTTTTGGGTTTGTTTTCATAGGTCTTTTTCTTCTCTTGTGTTTCCTGCCTAGAGAAGTTCATTTAGCATTTGTTGTAAAGCTGGTTTTGTGGTGCTGAATTCTCTTAGCTTTTGCTTTCCTGTAAAGTTTTTGATTTCTCCATCAAATCTGAGATCTTGCTGGGTTGAGTAATCTTGGTTGTAGGTTTTCCCCTTTCATCACTTTAAGTATGTCCTGCCACTCCCTTCTGGCCTGCAGAGTTTCTGCTGAAAAATCAGCTGATAACCTTTTGGGGATTCCTTTGTAGGTTATTTGTTGCTTTTCTTTTGCTGCTTTTAATATTTTTTCTTTGTATTTACTTTTTGTGAGTTTGATTAACATGTGTCTTGGTGTGTTTCTCCTTGGCTTTATCCTGTATGGGACTCTCTGCACTTCCTGGACTTGGGTGGCTATTTCCTTTCCCCTTGTTAGGGAAGTTTTCAACTACAATCTCTTCAAATATTTTCTCAGGCCCTTTCTCTTTCTCTTCTTCTTCTGGGACCCCTATAATCCGAATGTTGGTGCGTTTTATGTTGTCCCAGTGGTCTCTGAGACTGTCCTCATTTCTTTTCATTCTTTTTTCCTTATTCTGCTCCTCAGCAATTATTTCCACCATTCTGTCTTCCAGCTCACTTATTCGTTCTTCTGCCTCAGTTATTCTGCTATTGATTCCTTCTAGTGTGTTTTTCATTTCAGTTATTGTGTTGTTCATCTCTGTTTGTTTGTTCTTTAGTTCTTCTAGATCTTTGTTAAACATTTCTTGTATCTTCTCGATCTGTGCCTCTATTCTATTTCTGAGATCTTGGATCATGTTTACTATCATTACTCTGAATTCTTTTTCAGGTACATTGCCTATTTCCTCTTCATTTATTTCATCTTGTGGGATTTTACCTTGCTGCTTCATCTGCAACATATTTCTCTGTCGTTTCATTTTTTGTAACCTACTGTGTTTATGGTCTCCTTTCCACAGGCTGCAGGGTCGTGGTTCCTCTTGCTTCTGTTATCTGCCCCTTGGTGAATGAGGTTGGTCCAGGGGCTTGTGTAGGCTTGCTGGTGGGAGGGACTGGTGTCTGCACTCTGGTGGTTAGAGCTGAGTCATTTTCCTCTGATTGTCAGGGCCACGTTAGGTGATGTGTTTTGGGGTGTCTGTGAGTTTAGTACGACTCTAGGCAGCCTGTCTGCTGATGGGAGGGGCTGTGTTCCTGTCTTGCTGGTTGTTTGGTGTGAAGTATCCAGTGCAGGAGCCTTCAGGCAGTTGGGTGGAGCCAGGCCTTGGTGTTGATATGGAGACCTCCGGGAGCACACACACTGATTAATATTCCCTGGGTCTGGGAATTTTCTGACGTTCTAGCCTCCTGGACTTGGTGCTTCCACACTGGAGGCCTAGGCCTGACCCCTGCCTGGGGAACCAAGAGCCTGAAAGCTGCACATTGTGGCCAGAGAAAAAAGAAAGAAAAGAAAGGAAGAAGAAAAAAAGAAAAGAAAAAAGAACTGAAAAGAAAACAAACAGAGAAACAAAACCGAGGACAAATAGCAAAAACCAAAGCAAACAAACAGCAGCAACAACACAACACACACACAGAGGAAAAAAATGAGAACAAACAAATAAAATAATTAAAAAATAAGAATGGTCAATATGGACTAAACCAACAAACAAAAAATGAAAAATAAAACAAAAACAGAATGCAAACAAAAAAAAGTGAAGAAAGCATAAAAATATACACATAAAAACCATTAAAAGAAGAAAAAATAAAATAAGAAACAAAGAACAAACACAAGAAAAAAACACAAAACAACCAAAAATAAAGTAAAAATAGAAAAATAAAAAATATATATTAAAAATAATAAATATATAAAAAATATTAAAAGCAACAACACCAGCAACTGAACAAAATGAAACAAACAAAAAAATAATAGTAATAAGAATATTTTTCTGGGCCTCTTCAGTCAGTGTCCTTTTTCCCACAGTGAGCCAGAGCCAATCCCTGCCTCCCCAGGAGGCCTTCCAATACCTTTAGGGAGGTCTCTGGCCCTACCATGGGCACTGTGGGACCAGCTCAGACTCTGACCTGACCTGACTCCCACGTGTACTTGCCCCTAAATTCCACTGCTGCAAAGGCTAGACCGGTCTCAACTGTGGGAACATTCATTGTCTATTCAGGTATTTCACAGACGCAGGATTTACCAAGCTGATCTCAGGGATTTAATTTGCTGCTCGTGCAGCTGCACGGAAAGATTTCCATTCCTCTTCCTTAGTCACACTGCCCTTGCATCTTAGCCCCACCTCTGCATGTACACCACCCTCAGGTGTCTGTTGCTTGCCCATGCAAGAGGGAGAAAAAACATCGGCTGATAAGTACACACTTACTCAGGCCGGGGAGAGGTATGGTGGCCACAACTGGGGGGCAGCTACAATTGGGGTGTGTGTGAGTTGCCTGTGGCAGCCTGGACCAGTAAGCAGTTGCAATAGACTGTGGCACACTCGCGCTGGTGGGAGTCCTTCCCAGTGCCTGCAGAAGCAGGAGCTGGCGTGTGAGGGTGATGGCAGCCCCACCCACCGTGTGCCACTCAAAAATGGCACCTCACTTTCCAGGCAGACCGTGCTTCCTCTAGGGGCATTCCTGGCCATGCATGACCTCACTCCAGTCCCCTCTGCTGTATCCGTGCAGCTAACAGCACTCCTCTCCCTGGATCCATTCTCCTAACTGCATGCTTTAGCACTCAGCCCCCACCAGCACTGGAGGACTCCCGCCCCAGGCAGGGGTGCCCAGGGCTGATTCCTAAGGAGGCTTTGGGATGGGTGGCCCTCAGGCCCCCAGAGCCCATGTGGGTGGAGGAGACCCCAGCCCGAGGGCTGGGTGGCCCCCTCATATGGGAACCCCTCCCAGTGGCTGCAGAGGGTGAAGAAGCTGGCTGGTGGAGAAAGGGGTTGTAATGAGAGCCTTGCCCCTTGCACGCTACTCAACAATGACAGCTTGCTTCTGTGGTGCTCCGGACTTTTTCCGAAAACTTTCCTGGCTGTGGAGCTCCTTACTCCTGTCCCTTCAGGCTGTCTTTTCACAGCTAACAGCTGTGTCCTCCCTGGGTCCATGCTCCAAACCCCACTTTCCAGCACCCAGCCCCCCTTCACAACAGGCAACCCACAACTCAGGCTGGAATGTGCAGAGCTGTGGTGTAGACCATATGTTTGCAGTTCTTACTTTGTCCTGCCTTCCACAGATCATCTGCTGCATTCTCCTTTGATCTCCCGAAGGTCCTTTTCTGTCCCAGCTGATTTTGCCACCGTGAGGGAGTTTTTCTGAGTGTGAGGACTCACCACTCACTTTCAGCTTCCTGCCAGGTTGCTGCTCCCTTTTTTAACTCCTCTTTTCTTTTTTGATTCTGTCTTTCATCCTATCCAGTTGTGAGGGGATTTTTCTTGTCTTTTAGGTGTCTGAAGTCTTCCGCTAAGGTTCAGCAGGTGCTCTATGAAAATTGTTCCATTTGTAGATGTGTTCTTGATACTTGTGAGGAGTGATGAATTCTGGGTCCTCCTATTCTGCCATCTTGATTCCTCCCCCCATTCATCCATTATTGACTCTTAGGCTGCTTCCATGTCTTTACTATGCTACTATGAATGTGGAGGTGCAGATATCTTTTTGAGTTAGTGTTTTCATTTCGTTTGGATATATTCCCAGATGTGGAATTGCTGGATCATATGGTAGTTCTATTTTTAATTTTTTGAGGATCCTCCATACTATTTTCCATAGTGGCTGTACCACTTTACAATCCCACCAATAATGCACAAAGCACCCCTTTTGTTCACATCCATGCCAACATTTGTTATACTTGTCTTTTTGATGATGGCTATTCTAGCAGGCATGAAGAGATATCTCACTGTGGTTTTAATTTGAGTTTCCCTAATGACTAGTGATGTTGAGCTTCTTTTCATGTACCTGTTGGTCTTTCTTTTATCTTCTTTGAGGAAATATCTATTCAGGTCCTTTGCCCATTTTAAAATTGTGAACCCCTAAATTCTGATGACTCTTCTTCACCAGTGGAAGCAGTCTTCCAATCCCATCTGAGATTGATCTTGCATTGCCTGAGGAAACTATAATTGCCTCCCTGAGGGACTTGCCTTGCAAGACACTGCTGATTCTCCTTAGGACCCACCCCACTTACCACTTACCACTCTTTATTTCTAGACCTCTAACTAGACTGGAGTCCTAGCCCCTTTAGGCCCCTAAAGGTGAAGTATGAAGTGTAATCCCTGAGGAAATGTGCTACACTCTAAAATAAGTACTTGATTTTTCCAATTTATAGAGACTGAAATCTGGGGAATGTGTGTAGAAATGGATATAAATAGTATGGGATAATGGTGGAAGAAACATAAATTTGGATCAGGTCAAATTTATTGATATGGGCCCACTAAACAGAGATTATGAATTAATGTTGCAGCTTAGGGAGTTAGAATGGGCTGCAAAAGTTTGGTTGGTTGACTGAACCATGGACCGAGAGGTGGCCCACAGTGAATGAACTTGGAACATTAGACCTGCCTTGGTACACTGCAGAGAGAGTAATCAAAGGCTTATGGTGCTTGGAATGTTAAAATGGACTTGTCATCTAAGACCTATCATCGACCCTGGGAGGTTTCAGAGGACACACTTTTCACCATGACTGTGAGAAATAAATTTGTGAGGGTCGCCCCAGCATCTTGAAGAGCTCTGTTACCACTCTTCTCTGTAGACTGGGAACTTAGTGAGAACTGTTGCCAGTGAACTGGAAAAACTAAATGTAATGGGTATAATTGGATCAGGAGGTGGCAGGGGCCATGTGGCTGCAAGGTGGGTGTGGTTACCATAATGAATAGCAGGTTTAAAGCAGAAATTAGAATAGCTTGACTTTCAGAGGCCTGTGGTATTGGCTAGTTGATCATGGTGTTCCAAGAAGTGAAATAGATAGGAAGTCAACAAAATTTTTACTTTATCTGTATAAGTATATTTCTAGGTCAAGTAAACAAAAATCTAAGTTGAATCATAAGAACATAGAGTCATGACCCCTCAATCAATTCTCAGACTTGATCCAGTTTACAGGTCCAGAATTCCTTTAAGGAAAGAGAGGCCAGGTTTCCTTGAGGAAGAACCATGATATACTGCCAAAAATTTATATTGTTAATCTTCCTCCCAGCCTTCCCCAGAGAGGCATACAACCTTTTACAAGGGTGACTGTGTACTGGGAAAAAGGAAATAATCAGACCTTTTGGGAACTACCAGACACTTACTCTGAACTCACACCGATTCCAGGAGATCCAAAACGTCACTGTGGTCCAGCAATTAAAACAGGGGCTATGGAGGGCAAGTGGTCAATGGAGTTTTAGCTCAGATCTATCTCACAGTAGGCTCGATGGGTCCCTAACCCCATTCTGTGGTTATTTTCCAAGTTCTGGAATGCAAAATTGGAATAGACATACTCAGCAACTGGCAGAATCTCCACTTTGTTTCCCTGATCTCTGGAGTGAGAGCTATTATGGTGGGAAAGACCAAGTTAAAGCACTAGAACTGCCTCTACCTAGAAAAATAGTAAACCAAAAGCAGTACTGCACCCCTGAAGGGACTGCAGAGAATGGTACCACCATCAAAGATTTGAAAGTTGCAGGGATGATGATTTCCACCACACCTCCACCATTCAACTCACCTATTTATTCTGTGCAGAAGATAGATGGATCTTGGAGAATGACAGTAGATTATTGTAAGCTTAACTGGTTAGTGACTGAACTTGCAACTGCTGTACCAGATGTGGTTTCATTGCTTGAGCAAATTAACAAACCCCTGGTACCTGGTATGCAGCTACTGATCTGGCAAATAATCTTTTTCTCCATCTCTGTTAGTAAAGACCACCAGAAGCAGTTTGATTTCAGCTGGCAAGGTCAGCAGTACGTTTTCACTGTTCTACTTTAGAGTTATATCAACTCTCCAGTCCTATATCATAATTTAGTTTGTAGGCTTGCCTTTCCTTCCACAAGACATCACACTACTCCATTACATTGATGACACTGTTATGATTGAACCTAATGAGCAAGAAGTAGCAACCACTCTAGGCTTATTAGTAATACATTTTTGTGTCAGAGGGTGAGAAATAAATCCAACAAAAATCCCGGGGACTTCCACCTCAGTGAAATTTCTAGAGGTCCAGGGGTGTGGAGCAAGTTGAGATATCCCTTCTATGTGAAGGATAAGTCGTTGCATCTGGCCTCTCCTATTACCAAGAAAGAGGCACAACCCCTAGTGAACCTCTATTTTTTCTTGGCCATGCCATGCAGCTTGCAGAATCTTAGTTCCCCAACCAGGGATTCAACCCAGGACCATGGTAGTGAAAGCACTGAGTCCTCACCACTGGACCGACAGAGAATTCCCCTCTAGTGAACCTCTTTGGATTTTAGAATCAACATAGTCCTCATTTGGGTGTGCTACTCCGGTCCCTTTACCAAGTGACCCAAAGCTGCTAGTTTTGAATGGAGCCCAGAACAAGAGAACATTCTGCAACAGATACAGCCTGCCATGCAACCTGTTCTGCTACTCAGGTTATGTGATCCAGCAGATCCAATGGTACTGGTGTCACTGGCAGATAGTGATGCAGTTTGGGTTCTTTGGCAGACCTCTATATGTGAATCAGAGCATAAACGCAAAACGGAGCAAAGCCCTGCCATCCTCTGTGGATAACTACTCTCCTTTTGAGAAGCAGCTTTTGGCTTTCAGTTGGTCCTTAGTAGACAGAATGCTTAACCATGGAAAACCATGTTACCATACAATGCGAGCTGCCCATCGTGAACTGGGTGTTATCTGACCCACTATACCATAAAGTTGGGTGTATACAGCATCCATCATCAGACAGAAGTGGTATATATGATATTAGCCCTGGGAAGGCCCTGAAGGCACAAGAAATTTACATGAAGAGGTGGCCCAAATACCCATGGTCCCTACTCCTGGTACACTGCCTTCTCTTTCCCAGCCTGTAAGTATGGCCTCATGGGGAGTTCCCTGCCATCACTTGACAGAGAAAGAGAAGACTTGAGCCTGATTTATAGATGATTCCTCACAATATTCAGGCATCATGCAGAAGTGGACAGCTACAGCATTATAGCCCCTCTCTGAGACATCTCTATAGGGCATTGGTGAAGAGAAATCCTTCCAGTGAGCAGAAATTTGGGCAGTGCACTTGGTTTTTCACTTTGCTTAGAAGGAAAAATTGCCAGTTGTATTATTATATGCTGATCATGGGCTGTGGCCAAAGAGTTGGCTGGATGGTCAGGGACTTGGAAGGAACATGATTGGAAAATTGGTGACAAGGATGTCTGGGGAAGAGGTATGTAGATAAACCTCTATGAATGGATGAAAAACATGAAGATATTTGTGTCCCATGTGAACGCTCACCAAAGAGTGATCTCAGCAGAGAAGGATTTTAATAATCAAGTGGATACCATGACCAGTTATGTGGATGTCAGTCAGCCTCTTTCACCAGCCACTTTTGTCATCGCCCAATGGGCTCAGCAACATGGACTTCCATTCACCAAGGTTGACGTGAGTAGAGTCACTACTGAGTACCTAATCTGTTAGCAACAGGGGCTAACACTAAGTCCTTGATATAGCATCATTCTCTAGGGTGATTAGCCAGTAACTTTGTGGATTGTACCACTTCCATCAGGGAAGGGGCAGCGTTTTGTTCTTACTGGAACAGACACTTACTTTAGAAACAGATTTGCCTTCCCTTAATGCTATGCTTTTGCCACAACTACCATCAATGGGCTTACGGAATGCCTTATCCACCTTTACGGTATTCTACATAGCATTTCTTCTGTTCAAGGAACTCACTTCACAGAAAAAGAAGTGTAGCAATGGGCCCATGCACATGAAATTTACTGATCTTACCATATTCCCCATTATGCCGAAGCAGCTGATTTGATAGAATTAGTGGAATGGCTTTTTAAAGACACAGTGACAGTGCCAGCTATGTGACAGCACCTTGCAGGGCCAGGGCAAGGTTCTCCAGAAGACTGTATAATCACACATAATCAGTGTCCATTATATGTGCTGTTTCTCCCATAGCCAGGATTCACAGGCCTAGGAATCAAGGTGTGAAATGGAAGTGGCACCACTTACTATTACCCCTAGTGACCCACTAGCAAAATGTTGGCTTCTTGTCCTCAAGACCTTATGCTCTGCTGGCCTAGAGGTCTTAGTTCCTGTGGGAAGAACAATTTGACCAGGAGATATAACCACAATTCCATTAAGCTGGAAGTTAAAATTGTCACTTGGCCTCTTTGGGTTCCTCATGCCTCTGAATCAATAGGCAAAGAAGGGAGTTGCTGTGCTGGCTGAGGTGTTTGATCCTGACTGCCAAGGGGAAATTGAACTACTATTCCACAACGGAGGTAAGAAAGAGTGTCTTAGTTAGGTCTGCTATACTAGAGTACCATAGACTGGATGGTTAAACAATAAACATTTATTTCTCACAGTTCTGGAGGCTATAAGTCTGAGATCAGGGTATCAGCATGGTTGGGGTCTTGGTGAGGACCCTCTTCCTGATTATGTCCTCACATGGTCTTCCTTGGTGCATGCATTCAGAAAGAGAAATCCTGTGTCTCTTCCCCTTTTGTAAGGGCATTAACCCCATCATGATGGCTCCATTCTCATGACCTAATCTAATCCATATTACCTACAAAAGGCCTCACCTCCAAATACCAGCATACTGAGTATTAGTGTAAGAAGATGGATTAGGGGGTCTTTGGAGAAAGCGAACCAGGAATGGCTTTCTTGACATAAGAGAACCCAATTTGGCCTAAGCCATTTTGTGACCTAAACCTGGCTGCAATGCTTGTCCTTGAACAGGTCTCAGTAATTAACAATCTTAAGGGGAAAAAAGAAATGCAGGAACAGAGAAAAGGCAGTCAAACAACAGTGCAGTGATAAAGCAGAGTCCTAGCTCCTCCTCAAGGGATATAGATAATAATATATCTTTGAGTTCTGCAGGAACTCAAAGAAGTTCCTTCCCACCCAGGTGAAGGATGGAATGATGATGTTGACCCTCCAGACTTCAACTAAAGCTCGGACTCTGTTGACCTTTACCCAATTCTATGCTGAATTCTCTCTCAAGCTCCTTCATAAATATGCACATACCCTTAGATTCAAACTTCCCCGATTTTGCTGTTTGGGGACATACTGCTTTGGGAAAGAGCCCCAGTATTCTCCTTATTTGTTGCAAGTAATAATAAATCCTTCCTTCTCCCATGTCTTGGCTTGGTTGTATCTTTTGGCTCAACACCTACCAAAAGGTGAACCCAGTTTTCAGGTAACATTAGGATTTTAACCTGTGCACTTTGGGGGGACACATTCAGCCCATAGTGAAGAGTATGCCTGGAATCCCTTGGGGCATCTCTCAGTATTAACGTGTCCTGTGGTTAAAGTCAGTGGAAGATACAACAACTCAAACCAGGCAGGACTCCTAATGGCCCAGGAATGGAAATTTGGGTCACTCCACCAGGTAAAGAATTACAACAAGCTGAAGTGCCTAATGAAGGCAAAGGGAATGCTGAATGGGTAGTAGAAGAAGGTGATTATAAATACCAGCTACAACTACATGACCAGTTACAGAACCAAAGACTATAACTGTCATCAGTATTTCTTTCTTATTTTGTTATAAATATGTGTGTATGTTTGTGTTTGTGTGTGTGTATCTCTACATATTCATATAAAGCAAATACATTTGTTTTCTTCCCTATCTTTCTTATCCTCTTATCATATAAGATATATTGGCTTTATATAATAGTATTTAAGTATTGCTAACATTACATAATAGTATTTAAGTTATGGAATATCAAGGGGAAGAGTAAACATAACCCAAAGACTTTGTATCCCCTTCTGGAGAACAGCTTAGGGTGATTTTCATTATATGTAAGATGGTTGTATCAGGTGGAAGTGTGACCTTGTTATTGTCTTTATTTGGAGATGTAGTATGGTTGAATGAGATGTGTATGGGTGCCAAGTTGACAAGGAGTAGAAATGTAATAGTTACTTTTATATGTTGGGGGCGTAGGAATAAATTGGGAGACTGGGATTGACAAATACACACTACTGTGCAATAGATAACTAATAAGGACCTACTGTATAGCACAGGGAACTCTTCTCAATACTCTGTAATGGCCTATATGGGAAAAGAATCTAAAAAAGGTGGACATATGTATATGTATAACTGATACACTTTGCTGTACAGCAGAAATGAATGCAATATTGTAAATCAACTATACTCTAATAAAATTTAATTAAAAATAATAAAAGAAATACACACAATATTAAGTGGGGATAATAAAATTGGTCATTATGACTTATCATAGACTTCTTATAGAATGCATATTTTACAATCTTTGAAGCAGTTTATTAGTGTCAATAACATTGACTGTCTGATTTTTATGTGTCAACTTGGCTGGGCCACAGTACCCAGATATTTGGTCAAACATTCTGGGTGTTTTTGTGAAGGTATTTTTTAAGGTACGATTACCATTTAAATCAGTAGACTTGGGGTCTAATGCAAGTTTGTGTGCCTGACACACTGTGAGGCCAAACAAACTGAAACATTGGAGTTTGGAGCAGAGAGAGGTTTATTGCATGACCAAGCAAGGAGAACACGTGGCTCATGCTCAAAAAATCCAAACTCCCTGATGGTTTTCAGGGAAGTGTTTTTATAGGCAAAACTTAGGGTGAGGGCTGCAGGGTGTGTGACTTTCTTCTTATTGGTTGGTGGTGAGGTAACGGTGGTATTCCAGGAATCCTGTGCTCAGCATGCAGCTATCATCCTCCACCTGGGTGGGGACCTTAGTGCCTGTAGAAGAAGAACTCAAAGATAATTGTTATGGATATCTCTTCAGGAGGAACCAGGACCCTGCTTTATTGCTGCACTATTGTTTCTTGACTGCTACTCCTTTCTGCATTCCCTCCCTTCCCTGATTAGTAGATGTTTGAATCTGCCCTTTGGAACTCAGGGAAAGTCTAGGAGGCTGAGCCTTTTCCCTACAAACAAGAAACAGGGGACAAGGAAAGGCTTTTGTACTTGGGAAGTTCCCACAGAGTCCTACTTGGTTTCAGACTGTGTAAAGCAGATTACCTACCATAATGTGGATGAATCTCATCCAATCAGTTGAAGGCCTTTTTAGAAAAAAACAACCTCCCGGAAGATGAGGGAATTCTGCCAGCAAGCCTTTAGACTTGAACTGCAGCTATACCCTGGGCCTCCAGCTGGCAGCCTACACTGCAGAGTTTGGACTTGCCAAACCTCCACAATCACATAAGCCAATTCTTTAAAATAAATCTTTGTCTATGTATATACAACCTGTTGGTTATGCTTCTCTGGAGAACCCTGACTGACATCATTCATACAGACAGTTTCTGTTGCCTGCTTTTTCTTCAGTGCATGGGTCATACTTTCCTGTTTCTTTGTATGTCTCATAATTTTTCTGGAAATTGCACATTTTAGATACTATATGGTAGCAACTCTGAGTACTACCCCCCCTACCCCCACCCCCTGCCGATCTCAGGGGTTTGTTACTGTTATTTGCCTGCTTACTTGTGTGTGGTGACTGGCTGGATTATTTTCATGATGTCTGTTACCCCCCCGCCCCCTTCTCTTTTTTCCCCATCCCCACAAGGGGAAGTCTCTAAGGATGCTCCTCAGGGGACATTATGTATATGCACCTTATGTAAGGCCACAGTCTCCCCTGGGATGACAGTGGTTTTAGCAGTCTTTATTTGACTATCTTTTTTCCTGACTATGCCCAGCTATTACAAAGATTACTCTATTGTTTTCAATGATGTCCTGGGAATAAATTGCCTCATAGACTAATCCAACCAAATTCAGACTTCTTTTGTGAGGGAACAGAGAGTAGAGGTGGAGAGAAGGGTGAAGATTCGGACACCTTCACTTGCCTAGTGAGGAGCTAGAAGATGTTGTCTACGGTTAGTGAAAAGCTTTAAGTGTATTGATTATTACTGCTGTTAGATATAACTGAAAACACAGCTAAAAATATCAGTATAACTATATAGGAGGTAGTAGTGGTGAAAGAACCTAAATTCGTTCTATTATAGTAGGAAAATAACCAATGTCTATTGGTTAATCAAGAAATAGTGATTTGACCTAACCAAAAGATATTGAGGTGACCATAAAAGAATTGAAATCAGAACCAGTTAAAAGTGGTTACCTCAAAGGAGCAAGTCTAAAAGGCAGGGAAAATCATTTAGAGGCCCTCATTCCCTCTCCCTTTCTTCTCTCCCTCCCTTCCTCCCTTTATCCTTACACCTCTCCCTCTCTCTCCCTCTTTTTTTCCTTTCCCTCTCTCCTTCTTGCTCTCTCTCCATCTTTTTTTTAACTCTCTCTCATTAGCCTTTCTGTACTATTTTATATGTTAAACATGCACAGTTATTACTTGCATTACAATTTCATTAAAATATTTAAAGATTTGCTAAGTAAACATTAGAAATTAGATTACTCAAGAGAACAAGAGGTTTTTTTTTTTTAAGTACTTGAGAGTCAATTATTAAGTGATATGCAAGTTATACAACATTCTTATCTATTTATTAAGGCATGTCCCCATGTACCTTAGGATATTCTTAATGTGAGTCATTATAGACCATTGTCTGCCCTTGGAAACACTAAAATTGAATTCTTTGAGATGATCCAGCCCCCCCAAAAAAACCCCAACCCCCAAAGCAACTCTCCCTCCAAACCAAATTCGGTCTCCTCTGAAGAAATAGTTCCCAAAGTCAGTGTTTGAAATTTGTTCTGACTCCAGAGGGCTCTTCACAGCTTTCTCTTTTCCTGTTCTCTCTGTAAACCAGTGGACCTATAGTTTAGTCTGTATCTCCAATGAATACATCATTTACTTCCCAGCTGCCTTTCACCACAACCTTCACTGTTTTTAGAACACCCTTAGGTTTAAACATTTCTCACTCTGTTGCAAATGAAGTCAGTTCCTTTGGGAAGACATTTGGAGCTCTCTGTTCTGTGGTTTGCTTCTTTCTCTGTTCTCTGGAATGATTCTCCCCCTGGGCAAAATCTCTGAGCAGTGACTCTGGTGCTGGAGGTGGGAACAATGTCAGGCTTCTCTCTGAGTGACACACTTGCATTAGGAGCTGAGTGCTCATTGGAGTGGTGGGCGACAGTCTCAGAACTTCTCTTGCCTCTCTTGGCATGGAAACTTGTCCCATGAGCTGGGTAAGGGGTGATCAGTGCCCCAGTATTGGAGTATTCTCAAGGTAGAGCCTCCATCCCAGGAGTGTTGGTTGTGAAGAAGAAGGGAACCCCTACCTTTCAGCCACACTCCCCTGGAACTTATCCTTAGCAAGAAGAGGCCAAGGGCAGGATGAGAAATGTTGACTTCTGCCTCTCCCAGGAGGACAGTCCTCTGACTGGGAGCAAGGGTGAGAAGGAGCTCTGTGTTCTTGGCTGTAACAGTATAGAGTAAAGTTTCCATCTCACTGAGCTGGGAGAGGGGATGAGCATGGATTTTGGTTCAAATAATGTTTCAACTATTTTCACTGAATTTTAGTAGATTTTCTTGAATAACTTTTTTTTTTTATTTACTATATGCCCTTAGGACCATTTGCAGGGACTTACATTTAAAATATAGTAATTTTCAGTAGTTGACTGGTCTGCAGAGCTTTTCACACTGTTGTGCTAGAAGTGGAACTCTCACCCGGGTGCCACTTTAATTTGTTCTCAGGAGTACCCAGAGCCTGCTGGAGCCAGGGCATGCTGATTACCTGTGAGTTCAGAATTAAACCACCATTTCCTGTTGTGGTTATGTATGTGGGAAAGGATGGTGTAGGGAGAGTCTTCCAAATGCTTACCAAACCCAGAGCATGGCAGGTGACTCACACACATGTGCATTGTCTCCTCCCTCCCTCCCCCCCCCTCCCTTCTTCCCTCTTCCCACTCACACATTCACAACAACCTATCCAGCCACACCAGCTCATGGCAATCCTACCTCACCCCGTCACCCAAGTCCAGCCTTGTCATCCCACACACCAGTTCTATGTTGGCCATAGTGAAGATGATCAAGTGGAAGAGGCTCCAGTGAGGAACCTATCCTTGGACTCCAGGAGAGGCCTCAGTTGGCTGAGACCCCTCATTGTTCATCCTGAGCCTCTCCCACTCCTGGCTGGGTGGAGTTGTGGAAAGGGTTACAGGTCCCAGGGATTCTTCTATGGTTGTGGCCCAACATACTGGCTGCTACCAGAGCAAAGGGGGACCCGGGTTCCCCATGTCCCAGCGGGGAGACATATATGGAGATAAGGGTCCTTGAGTGATCAGGAATGGAGCATCTAGTCTCTTTGAACTCAGATATTCTTCTACCCTGGACACCTTAGAGGGTGGGCAGGGACCGAACCTCCCTCATTCATTTCTGTCCAGATAATCAAGTCTGAGTCCTAGATCATCTTTCAGTTTCAGATCATCTCCCCTCACAGCACACAGACAGGGACAGCCCTTAACACTCTCCTCAGAGACTTCCATCTCCTGTTCAGCTCTCTCTCTATAAACAGCTTTTGTGACAGAAATGTGTCAGGGCTGTTTGGTGTGGTAGAGAAAGAATGTGTCCAAGGTCAGAAGGTGGAGGTGTAAGCTCCTTCCCCTTCCAAGTGTGTGGCTCCGGACACCAAATAAGGTCACACAATACCCTCAATGTCCATTCATGTCATCACAAATGGCAAGATTTTTAATGGCTGAATAGTATTCCTATATATATAATATATTATATATCTCATTTTCCTTTCTTAAATGAAGTATTTTATTGAAGTGTAGTTGATGTACAATATTATGTTAGGTTCAGCTGTACAACATAGTGATTCAACAATCAAATACAGTATGAAATGATCACCACAAGTCCAATAACCATCTGTCACCATGCAAAATTATTACAGTATTATCAAATATATTCCTCATGTTGTACATTACATAACTATGACTTATTTATTTTATAACTGGAAATTTTTATCTCTCAATCTCCTTCACCTATTTTGCCCAACCCCTACCCCCTTCCCTTCTGGTAACCACCAGTTTTCTCTCTCTATCTATAAGTCTGTTTCTGTTTTGTTTTGTTTGTTTCATTTTAAGTGAGATCATGTGGTATTTGCTTTTCTCTGTCTTACTTATTTCACTTAGCATACCCTGTAGGTCCAACCATGTTGTTACAAATGGCAATATTTCATTTTTTTTTATGACTGAGTAGTATTCCATTGTATATCTATGTACCACATCTTCTTTATCCATTCATCTGTTGATGGACATTTAAGTTGCTTTCATATCTTGGCTATTATAAATAATGCTACTATGAACATTGAGGTATATGTGTCTTTTCAAATTAGTGTCTTAGTTTTCTTTGAGTAAATACCCAGAAGTGGAATTGCTGGATTGCATCGTAGTTCTACTTTTAATTTTTTGAGGAACTTCCATACTGTTTTTCACAGTGACTGTACCAGTTTACATTCCCACCAACACTGCACGAGGGTTCCCTTTTCTCCAAATCCTCATCAACACTTGTTATTTGTTGTCTTTTTGATGATAGCCATTCTGACAGGTGTGAGGTGATATCTCAATGTGGTTTTGATTTGTATTTACCTGATAATGAGTGATATGGATCATCTTGTCATGTATGTTGGCCATCTGTATGTTTTCTTTGGAGAAATGTCTATTTAGTTCCTCTGCCCATTTTTTTTTTTTTTTTTGGCCATGCTGCACAGTTTACAGGATCTCAGTCCCCCAACCAGGGATTGAACCTGGGCCACAGCAGTGAAAGCCCAGAATCCTAACCACTAGCCTCTGCCCATTTTTAAATTGAGTTATTTGTTTTTTGATATTAAGTTGCATACCACATTTTCTTTATCCATTCATCCATCCATGGACACTTAGGTTGTTTTCATGTCTTGCTATTGTGAATAATGCTGCAGTGAATATGGGGGTGCACATTTCTCTTTGACACACTGATTTCATTTCCTTCAGCTATATACCCAGAAGTGGAATTGCTGGATCATATGGTAGTTATCTTTTTAATTTTTTGAGGAACCTCCATTCTGTTTTTCACAGTGGCTCTACCAATTTATATTTCCAGATAGAGCACTTTCATACAGGAATGAGTGTGTCCATGGGGGAGAAGTGCTTACTGCTTGAATGAGCACCAGAAAGGACAGAACTGGAGGGATCTGGAGAGGGGGACTGGAGCACAGAGTGGGGAAACCCGGGGGTTATGTACCTGTTATGTGTTGAATCGTGTCCTCCAAGAAAGATATATTGAAATCCTAACCCTTGATACCTTAGAATGTGCTCTCACTTGGAAATAGGGTCATTGCTGATGTTACTAGTTTAGTTAAGATGAGATCATACTTGAGTAGGGTGGACCCCAAACCACTATGACTAGTGTCCTTATAAGAAGAGGAGAGAGACATACACAGGAAGAACTCCATGTGAAGATGAAGGCAAAGATTGGAGTGATGTATCTACAAACCAAGGATTGCTGCAGCCACCAGATGCCAAGACAGGCATAGGACAGACTCTTTCTCAGAGCCTCTAGAAGGAACCAACCCTGTTGATACCATGGTTTCAGACTTCTAGTCTCCACAACTTGAGAGAATACATTTTTGTTGTTTAAGCCACCAAGTTGTTGGAACTTTGTTATGGCAGCCTTAGGAAACTAAGACAGTTACCTTCATAGTTTGAACCCAAGATGCCTTCCTGCTTCTTGCCTTCACACACCCACCACCCAGTCCAAACTGGTCCATTCATAGCCCCCACAAAGACCTTTTAGTTTTGACATCTAGACTTACTCCACCATCTGGAAAACTTCCACATCTCCAACCTAACTCTCTTTCAAGTCCAGTTCAAGTCCCCTACCCCACTTCAGCTCCTTGCATGTTTATGATGAGAGCCAGAAAGCACTTTCTCGCCCTGTGAATTAGTCAGTGGGGAAAAGTGCTTTGAAGCCAGTAGTGAGAAACAGCAGGGGTGACATTTTCTCTTTTACTCATCTCCTCTCACGTCCTCACAACAGCTGGATCCAAAGTCTCGGCTTCCATTGAGGAACGGTCTCAGGGAAGCAGACTGATATGGGGCCCAGACTCCAGCCCGGACCTGCACTGTAAACTTGGTCTCCTAGGGTCTCCTTGCAGGGCTGCTGCAAGTGTCAAAAGATAGGGCACTATGCCTTGCACGTCAGGCCCTGCAGCCCTGCTCCTTCCCACCAGATGCTCTGCCATACATCCTTACTTTGACTCGCCCACTTCTCAGATGAGCAAATGTGGGCCTTGGGATGAAACCTCACTCCTAGCCCGCAAGCTGTGGCTTTTGATAAATTCTGTCTCCACCTCTTGAACTAAACAAAAAAGCTGTGACTCAGGGATGGGATCTTCATGGTTGGTCCAGTGGTTTCTTCACACATGACAACTGCCTCCTTATTTTCCCTCCAGGTCCCGGGAAGTGGGACTTCCACAGACCAAGGGCCCATGGCCCCATCTGAATCTCACTTATTCCAAGCCTCAGACTCAGACCAGTCCTGCACATCTGTGTTCCTGGCTTATGAGCTCCATGGGAAATGATGGGCGAGAGCACTGTGGCAGCAGCTGAAGCTAAACCTTATTCAGATCTAGTCTTGCAGGTGCTGTTCTAGCTGCTTTGAACTCAGGTGCTCTGGCTCCAGAGTCCAGGTAAGAAAACTGTAAGCTTTTATATTTTCCTTATGCCCAGGATCTTACAAAGGGCATAATAGATATTGGTGGGTCCACCAGGGTCCCAAAGATGAGGGGGAGCTGCATAGTTGGTCACCCTTCTCTAGGGTGGACACTGCCTATGCTCAGCCTGACTCTATCACCTCTGGGTCCTTACCTGGCTCCTTGAACTTTGACCCAAGTCATTTTTCACCCATTTTACATGTTCAGGAAGAGTGGGATTTTGATGAGTTGGACAGCTGCCAGGTATATAAATGGGTACCATAAAGAGAGATTGAGTATGTTTGTGGAGCCCTTATTTCCTCCTCCAGCTTCACATGACACAGGTCTGTCCTTGAAAGAAGTGCAAACACCATCTGTCTCTTGTCAGCAAGGGGCAGAGGCCTTGGATACTCTAAGACCCTGTTCTCCTGGAGACAAGCTGCCAGGGGTTGTACAAGTGGTGGGTGGTCCCAGGTCAGGACTGGACAACTTGACACCATCACATCTCTTTGATAGGTGTCTACCCACATGTTATCAAGGATAAATAGCAATAAAAACCCTGCCTGAGATGATAGTCAGTGATTAAGAAACTTATTTTCCCCTACCCTGGCTTTCCTCCTCCCTGTCTTTCTCTTTAGGTTGAGAAAATTTGATGTGACACCCTGTCTCAAAAGACTCCCTTCTGAAGAAAATCCTTCCTCAACAGCCTGGAGGATCAGTCCTTTCCAACATGCCCATGCTGATGAATGCACTTGTTCAGTTGTATGCATTTGCCCTTGCTTTTCAGCTATTTCCATTCCTGGTCTCTATCCTGCATCTTGAGATTTTAGAGGGTAGAAACAGTATCTTCTACTTTTGTTCAAGTCAGATGCTATGACATGGAACCTTCATGGTCTTTAGACAGCAGTGTGGATAGCAAGTTGGAGACGACAGTGTGTTATCCTGTGTATCAGCCAGGAAAGGTTAGGAACTGCTGGTGTAACAAGCAACCCCAAGATGCCGGAAGCTACAACGTAAAAGATGTATTCCTTGCTCACGCTATCTGAGTCAGTTGCATTTCCTCTCCATGTCATTTTAACCTGGGACCCAGGGTGATGAAGAAGATCCTATTTAAAGAATTGCTGGTTGTCATGATGGAGAGGAAAGAGAGCATGGTGATTAACACCACTGGACTGTGCAATTAAAAATGGTTAAGAAGGTAAATTTTGTTATATGTATTTTACTACAACAAAATATGAGAGAGAGAGAGAGAGAGAGAATGGAAAACTATTACACACTAGCAAGTCATATGACCTGCCATCAATGAGACAGGGGGGTATAATCTACCCCAGCGAGGGTCTGTGAATCTCTGGAAATATTATTACATTCTCCCAGACCCTACTTGGATGCAAGAGCAAGCTTTTGGCTATCTATTCCTCTCAGAATTGGGGAAGTGGGGCAGCTGCAAGGTAGAGTGAGCCTTCTCTGGCTCTCCTGATGTTGATGGCAGTTAGTGGTGGGGACGATGGGCATTAGAGGGAATCAGAAGACCTAGATAGCTCTCTTTCAGCATCAGCCAAGTTTTGTATCTTCTCTGAGCCTCAGATTCCTCATCTGAAAAAGAGGAGATTGGACTAGACGAGTGCTAAGTCTGGTGTTGGCTGGAGCTGATTGCAACTATGTGAAGAGCCAAGATCTGTCAGGGCAATGACTCATGGTTTGTCCTGAGATAGCAGAGTACAATGTGAAATAGCAGGAACTCTTCTCCAGGCCCTCACCAGCACATGACCCTAAAGTCTCCACCTGTTTTCATATCTTGGCTTACTTTTCCCCCAGCTTGGTGTTCCCTCTTCTTTATTCTCTGCTTCCTCAAAATCTGTTTGTATCCCTCCTTAGAGAAATTCTACTCTCCCATGGCAGGGAGAGTGTCTCACAGTTTTCTGGTTCACGCACTCATGTCTTATCTTCCCAACTGTCTATAACCTTCTTGAAGTTTACATCTAAGTTTTGTACTTCTTTTCTTGAGCTCCTCCTACCCTGCTTCTTCCCCACTTCCTACCATATCTTTCACAGAGCTGGACTCAATTGCAGTTTTTAAAGCACCAACTATGGTTTGCATACATTACCTCATTTGGTTCTCATAATATTACCCTAAGGAAGATATTATTTCCCTCATGATAACTTCCAACTCATAGCTCTTTTGTCAATCCAGTGAAATGTAAAATATTTAGTACCATGTTTGGTATGTAGTGAATGATCAATAAGTAGCAGCTACTGCTGTTATTGTTTCTACACTGATGAAAACATTGAGGTTTGGAAAGGCCAAATCATGAGCACCTATTGCACAGTTAGGGAACACACTCTTGAACCCCCTCCTTCTGGTGTGTTCCACAGGGAAGAAGGAGCCAAGTTCCTAAAGGAAAGCTCATTCACCTAGATTCAATGTCCTGACAAAGATCCTCTCCCTGACCAAATTCTAGCCAGGCTCCTCTTCTCCACTGGACCTCACCCTGGCCTATAAAGACTTGCACAAAACCCCAAAATAGTTTCTAACGGCTCAAGATCACATCCCTAGGATGACCTCAACTTAAAAATCCCTACTGAGAAAACTCAAGGCTGCCAGAAGAATTGACTGTTCCAGCCAGCACTTGTTTCCCAACCTGTGTGGGAGGGTAGGAGCCTAACTTCTATAAGCACCAGTGAGCTAACGCAGATGGGCTTCACATGGACCAATCCCCTCTTCACTATTTTTGTAATTTTTCACTACCCTGTCTCTGCTCAAGCCCCTGGACCCCTCAATTCCCCTTCCCTAGTCCCTCATTCTCTCTTTAAAACCTCCTGTCACCCCTGGAGGTGGGATGGGGGACGGTTCTTCAGTTATTATTTATTAAAGTTTGCTTTGGACACACCTCAAAGCTCATTGGAAACCTGTAGAAAACACCATGTTTGAGAGGGGCTCCCCTGGGGGAAGGCTTAGTTTTTTGGGCCTAGTGTGTGTGTTTGTGTGATGTTAATTTTTTTCTAGCTTATAGATGTCAAACCCAGCTGAGAGCAACCTTACCCCAAAGAACAGTTGAGAGGACTGACACTCCTCCCACCCCTCACCACTGCTACTGAGGAAGCTGTGTTTCAACCAGGGCTCCATAATCTGATTGCATGGTTGTTGCCAGGAATTCTCTGGAGATGGTCTTCTGTATGCTGAGGCCCATGAGTTTCACAGTAACTACATCATAAATGTACAGGGAAATGCTATTAATGATTAACCTGCTCCTTTACCTGCCCTTGGCCTTTACTGTAAGCAGATGTCACCCATATAGAAATGGTGGGGGGAGGGGATGGGGGGGCCTGATGTGCTTCGTGAGATCTCCAGAGTGGCCTGAGATCTATGCGAAGGGGGGATAAAACATGTGTTGGGACCACTGTAGAATGTTCTGGGGATCCAAGCTGTGTCTGCCAGGAGCATGCAGGAGCAGGACAGGTGATGGGGGCAGCTGTGGTCTTGGGGTTGGTTTGGAGTTAGTAGCCTTGTTGTTGAGTCCTACCTCTGCCCCTTCACAGCTGCAGTGAGCTCTGGAGGCCCCAAGCTGGTGCACATAGGGCAGACGGGACATGATATCTTGGATTTGATACCCCCACCCAGCTACCTTGCTCTTTGAACTCAGATGGAACCCCGGGAAGAATACACCTTTGAGAAGTTGCTGAGTGGGAATTAGGGTTAAGGGCAAAGACGAGAGGCAGCACTTGGGAACTGTGTACCTCTCTCCACTTGCTGTGCCTAGAGAGAGAAACAAAACAAAATCCAGTGTTCCACCCTCCTACCTACCCCACCCCAAGTAAGGATCGATCTTGGTTCTGAGGCTCTCTCCTCCACCCAGTCACATTGGCCATTGCCTGGGTGTGGGGCTAAGTACAGACAAGCCTTCCATTCATCCTTTCCCATGAGAACTCTGGAAACTCCCTTCCTCCTCCCAGCCTCTCTCTTTCCAAGGAGGAAAAAGTAAAGTTGTGCATCACACCTCACACCTCCTAGAGTTCATCAGTGGAGAGGATTCTGTATTGCCTGAGGCCCGACACATGTTATTTAATACCCATGTCACTAATCTTATGCTAACAATTAGCCTTTTTTTAACATAGCAAACAATCAACAATCATCTAAATATCTGTACTTGGGTTTAACAAATTGCATTTCCCCAAATGCATTAATTGTAAAATGAACAAAACACTTCTATATGTTGAATTAGTCACAGCCTGATGTGTCAGCTGCCTGTGAAACACTTTAATCCTTTTAGTGCACTGAGAAGGTATGCACAGCTTTATAGGATTACAAAGTCCACCATTGTGGGGACACCAGCACTGCTTCTAACTGCTCTAATGCCAGGAATTGATGGATAATTGTTTACCTTTTCTTCCTTTTTGTCCTACTCTTTTTTAGGGTTTGCCTCCCTCAGGTCTCAGGAATATCACTATTCTTACTCTTCCCCATCATGCTGTAATCTTACCAGAACTTTAAAGTAGAAATGGTATCCTTCCAGCCACGTCCTTGGTCTGGGTAACTGAGCAGGTAGCTCTCATTGGGTCCTGACATATGTATGTAGTTCCAGGTGATTCAAAACTACCTTTCCTTAAGTGATCTCCATTAAACATGTCAGTAAGACTTTAAAGTCCACACTGTCCTCATAAATTTTTTGTTTTGTCTTGTTTTGTTTTTACAATGTAGTCTTTCCCCAGTTGTGTTCTCTTGGTGTTGACTTGGCCAGCGCTGTGTATCTAAGAGCCTGATCAATGTGGTATGGAGACTTGACCTGCTAGCAGAGTTAAACACCCTGGAATCCTCCTCAGTATTCTGTTATAATCAGTGGGCCCTGGAGGATCCAATTTCCAGGATGTGTGGGAGTCAAAGATAAAGAAACCTGGACTAGCTAAAGTGGTAAGGACAGATTTTAATCAGTAATATACAATTTCAGTAGGGAAAAGAGTCCAGCATGAATTGAACTCAACTTTGATTTGTACAGGGGTGACAGGAGGTTTTAAAGAGAGAATGAGGGACTAGGGAAGGGGAATTGAGGGGTCCAGGGGCTTGAGCAGAGACAGGGTAGTGAAAAATTACAAAAATAGTGAAGAGGGGATTGGTCCATGTGAAGCCCATCTGCGTTAGCTCACTGGTGCTTATAGAAGTTAGGCTCCTACCCTCCCACACAGGTTGGGAAACAAGTGCTGGCTGGAACAGTCAATTCTTCTGGCAGCCTTGAGTTTTCTCAGTAGGGATTTTTAAGTTGAGGTCATCCTAGGGATGTGATCTTGAGCCGTTAGAAACTATTTTGGGGTTTTGTGCAAGTCTTTATAGGCCAGGGTGAGGTCCAGTGGAGAAGAGGAGCCTGGCTAGAATTTGGTCAAGGAGAGGATCTTTGTCAGGACATTGAATCTAGGTGAATGAGCTTTCCTTTAGGAGCTTGGCTCCTTCTTCCCTGTGGAACACACTCTTGAACCCCCTCCTTCTGGTTCATCTTGTTTTATCTGCTTTTATTTGGTACATTTAGAGTTAGATCCTAATCTTTTCCCCTCCTCCTACTTACACAGAAAAAGACATGTGCAGATTTTCCTCGACTTACAAGGGGTAAGTTCCAATAAACCCACTGTAGGCTGAAAATGTCATAAGTAGAACATGCATTTAATACATCTGACCTACCAAACATCATAGCTTAGCCCAACCTACCTTAAAAGTTCTCAGAACACTGGGACTTCCCTGATGGTCCATTGGTTAAGAATCCACCTTCCAATGCAGGGGACACGGGTTCAATCCCTGGTGGGGGAACAAAGATCCCACATGCCGTGGGGCAACTAAGGCTGTGTGCCACAACTACTGAGCCCATGCCACAACTAGAGAGAAGCCCATGTGCTGCAAGGAAGAGTCTGTGCACCGCAAAGAAAGATCCCACATGCCACAGCAAAGATACCATGTGCTTCAACTAAGACCTGATGCAGACAAATAAATAAATATTAAAAAAAAGAAGATGCAATATATATATACAATGGCATACTACTCAGCCATAAAAAAAGAATAAAATTTTTTAAAAAGTTCTCAGAACACTAATATTAGCTTAAAGTTGGGTAAAATCAAAGAATACAAGATCTATTTTATAATAAAATGTTGAATATCTCTTGTAATTTATTAAATATAGTACTGAAAGTGAAAATCAGAATGGTTGTATGGGTACAGAATGGTTCTAAGTGTATTGGTTGTTTACTTTCGTGACTGCATGGCTGACTGGGAGCTGTGGCTCACTGCCACTGCTCAGCATCACGAGAGAGTATAGTACCACATATTGCTAGCCCAGGAAAAAATCAAAATTCAAAATTCAAAGTATGGTTTCTACTGAATGCGTATTGCTTTTGCACCATTGTGAAGTCGAAAAACCATGAGTCAAACCATTGTAAGTCTGTACTTAGCAGAAGAAGCAAAAACCCATTTCCCATGAATACTTCCTGTATCGGCTTTCTGTGGCTGCTGTAACAAATTACCATTTACCTGTGGCTCAAAACAACATAAATTTATTCCCTCACAGCTCTGGAGGCCAGCAGCCTGAAATCATTTTCACTGGACTGAAATCCAAGTGTTGGTAGGGTCACACCCCCTCCAGAGGCTCTGGGGGAGAATCCACCTCTTGCCCCTTCCAGCTTCTCCTGACTGCTGGCATCCCTTGGCTTGAGGCTGCATCCCTCCAATCTCTGCCTTCACAAACACATCACCTTCTCCTCTTCCTGTGTCAAATCTCTTCCTGCCTGTATCTTATAAGGACACTTGTGATGGCAATTAGGGTCCACCCACATAACCCAGGATCCCAATGCAGGATCCTTAACTTGATCACATTTGCAAAGTCTTTGCTATCTAAGGTAACATTCTAAGGTCCCAGGGGTTAGAAACTAATATCTTTGGGGCCCGTTATCCAGGCTATTACCCTTTCCTACTTGGTAAACTGGATAGAAATGAAACATATTACCTTCTACTGGCTGAAATTTTTTTCTTTGAGGGTCACTGTGAACTCATGGTCTTTCAGAGTCTTGCTTATGTATTAATATTTGCTGCTCAGATTGTCACATCATGGCCAGTGGGCCCTTGTAGGTTGGCTCCTTGGTCCTTCATATGTGACACTGACATTTGTGAGAAAATTTCTGCTTTCTGGACGACAGAAGTAATCCCATGGCCATTAACTTTCCTTTCTGACACACAGAATGGCTGCCTTCATGGACTCCTGCTTCCTCTGGGTCAAGTCAACATTAGATTCAAATGCCTGGGCACTGTGAAGGGGGTGTGAATCAGGGGTGTGCCAACTGCTGCTGCTGGGGCCAAGGGGCTACATTCAGGAGTGTCAAAGATGGAAAAGATGCAACTTTTTAAGGTTCTACCTTCCCACTGGTTTTTCTACTGTCACATGCAATGTCACTAACACCTTACTTTTCTCGTTGCGTGAGGTCTCATCAACACTGCAGCCTTCTCTGAGCCGATGTCAGAAGTGGTCCTTGGCAGGGGTCTCTGCAGAATGGCTCTTTGGCCCCTAGCCTTCTCCATTATGATAACGCACCCCTCTCCCTGGAAAGAAACTGAGAGCACTTCAGCAGACGTCCTCTTCCCTGACTGTAGGCTCCCAATTCTCTGTCTCTGGCCCTAGTTAGCAGAAGAAGGAAATCTTGCCACTGACATATCCCCCTTTTATGTTATCATAAGGAGCAGCTTCTTCTTCACCAGTGTAGCCTCTCTATTCAGTGTGCAAGGACTGAAAGGTAGTAGATGGTCCTAAGGTGTCCTGGTAAGCTATGAATCACAGAGAGGGGAGACTACCATGACGTGAGGGTGCAGACAGCCTGGTGACATTGTCTGTGTGACAGGGTCCAGCTCTGCTGACTGCTTGCTTGGGAGCCTGCTCACACTGGCTGCAGACACTGCCCTCCTTGGGTGCTGTGTGGCTGGGCAGCCTATTCTGATCTGAAGGTCTCAGTCCAGGTTATAGTATAGACTATGGTTTCTTAACTACTGGCTCTGACCTGTTACTGGGTCATAAAGTCAATACAGTGGGTCTTGACTAGCTTTGACAAATAGTAATTATTGTCACTGTACAAACATGTAAACATCCCTCACTGTCAAGCTCTGTCTGAAGTGCTCTACATGTATATCCTCATTTAATCATCATGTCCACCCTATGAGTAGAGCTATTATCATTTCCAGTTTTCACAAGAGGAAACTAAGGCACAGAGCCTTTAAGTCACAGAGTTAATACCTGGCAGAACTGGGATATTTATTTATTTATATTGAAATATATTTGACATATAATATTTTGTAAATTTAAGAGTTACAACATTTTAGTTCTATACATTGATATATTGCAATATGATTTCCATTGTAAGGATAATTAGCACCTCTATCACATTACATAATTATCCTTTCTTTTAAGTAGTTGGAATAATTAAGTCCTAGTCTCTTAGCAAGTTTGATGATTATAATACAATATTGTTGTCTATATTCACTGTATTGTGCATTGTATCTCTAAGGCTTATTTACTACTTGTTGTAAGTTATAGTCTTAAACAACATTTGTCCTGTCTCTTCACCCCCAACACCCTGGTAACTACCATTTTATTCTCTGTTTTTACAAGTTAGGTTTTTAAAATTTTTACATATGAGTGATATCATACAGTATTTGTCTTTCTCTGTCTGACTTATCTCACTTAGCATAATGTGCTCAAGGTCCATCTATGTTGTTTTTGCAAATGGCAGGATGTCCTCCTTTCTCATGGCTGAATAATATTCCATTATGCATATATAATATGTATATAATATCCATTATATATATAATATTTCATTACATGTTTTATACATACATATATATATATATATGTATGTATAAAACATCTCCTTTATCCATTCATCTGTTGATAGACATTTAGGTTGTTTCCATATCTTAGTTTTTGTGAATAATGCTGCAGTGAACATGGGAGTGTACATATATATTTGATATCCTGTTTTCATTTCCTTTGGGTATACATCCAGAAGTGGAATTGCTGGGTCACATATGGTAGATCTATTTTTAATTTTTTGAAGACCCTTCATGTTGTTTTCCATAGTGGTTAAATTAATTTACATTCCCACTAACAGTTTATAAGGGTTCCCTTTTCTCCATGTCCTTGACAACATATCTCTTGTCTTCTTGATGATAGCCATTCTAATAAGTGTTAGGTGGTATCTCATTGTGGTTTTGATTTGCATTTCCCTGATGTTTAGTGATGTTGAACATATTTTCATGTGCCTGTGGCGATTTGGATGTCTTCTTAGGAAAAATGTCTATTTAGTTCTTCTGTCCATTTTTTAACTGGATTTTTTGGATTCTGAGTTGTATGAGTTCTTTATATATTTTGGATATTAACCCCTTATCCAATATATGGTTTGCAAAATTTTTCTCCAATTCTGTAGGTTATCTTTTTTATTTTGTTAATGGTTTTTGTTTGTGTGTTTGCTTTTTGCTTTGCAAAAGCTTTTAAGTTTTATGTAGTCCCAATTGCTGATTTTTGCTTTTTTGTGTGTGTTTTTGGTGTCATCCTAAAAAATCATTTCCAAAACCACTGTCCAGGAGTGGTTTTTCTTTCCCTACCTTTTCTTCCAAGAGTTTTATAGTATCAGGTTTTATGTTTAAGTCTTTAATTCATTTTGAGTTAATTTTTGTGAGTAATTTTGTGGGGTCCAATTTTATTGCTCTGCACATGTTTATCCAGTTTTCCCAACATTTGTTAAAGAGACTATCCTCTCCCTATTGGATGCTCTTAGCTTCCTTGTTGACTATTAGTTGACTGTATAAACAGGAGTTTAATTCTGGGCCCTCTATTCTGTTCCATTGGTCTATGTGTCTATTTTTGTGCCAGTACCATACTGTTTTTGTTACTGTGGCTCTGTCGTATAGTTTGAAATCAGAAAGTGTAATACCTTTGGCTTTCTTCTTTTTTCTCAAGATTGTTTTTGATATTTGGAGTCTTTTGTGGTTCCATACAAATTTTAGGATTTTTTTTTCTATTTCTGTGAAAAATGTCATTGGTATTTTGATGGAGATTGCATTGAATCTATAGATGGATTTGGGTAGTATGGACATTTTAACAATATTAAGTCTTCTGATCTATGAACACAGGATGTCTTTCCATTTGTTTGCATCTTCTTTGATTTCTTTCAGCAAGTCTTGTGGTTTTCATTGTACAGATATTTCACTTCCTTGGTTAAACTTGTTCTGAAGTATTTTATTGTTTTTATGTTATTGTGAACAGAATAGTTTTCTTTATTTCTTTTTCAGCTATTGCATCCTTAGTGTATAGAAATGCAATTGATTTCTGTTTGTCAATTTTGTATCCTTCAACTTCAGAAGTAGAATTTGAACCCAATTGGGCTGTCCCTAGAGTCTGTGAACATAATTGCTATACTTTCTGTCCCTCAGTATAGAAAAAACAAAACAAAGCAGAGCAAAACAAAACTAAAGAGGAAATAGAATAGAGAATATTAGATTGCTTGTACTAAGGATTAAGTATTATTTTATGAAACTTATTCCAGTTGTGTTGTCACTGAACTGAAGTTGGGTCTGCTCACCTAACATGGAGCAAAGCCAATCTACTGACATCAGGTTGTGGTGAAGGAAAGTACAGCGTTTACTGTAGGGTGTCAAGCAAGGAGAATGGGCAGCTCATGCTCAAAAGACGCAAACTCGGGCTTCCCTGGTGGCACAGTGGTTGAGAATCTGCCTGCCAATGCAGGGGACACGGGTTTGAGCCCTGGTCTGGGAAGATCCCACATGCCATGGAGCAACTAAGCCCGTGAGCCACAATTACTGAGCCTGTGTGTCTGGAGCCTGTGCTCCACAACAAGAGAGGCCACTACAGTAAGAGGCCCGTGCACCACGATGAAGAGTGGCCCCTGCTTGCCGCAACTGGAGAAAGCCCTCGCACAGAAACGAAGACCCAACACAGCCATAAATTAAATAAATAAATAAATAAAATTAAAAAAAAAAAAGAAATTGAAAATTGTATTAAAAAAAAGAATTAAAAAAAAAAAGAATTAGCTAAACGAATTAAAAAAAAAAAAAAAGACCCAAACTCCTCAATGGCTTTTAAGGAAGAGTTTTTAAAGATAGTGTGAGGGAGAGTGTCACAGGGTGCATGATCAGCTTGTTCACAATTTTCTGATTGGCTGATGGTTAGATAACAGTGTGATGTTTTGCATATCACAATCATCAACCTTCTGGTTAACTTTTTCCACCTGGTGGGGGTTTCAGTATCTCTAAAACAACTCAAGGATATGGCTTGGGATATTATCTATAGCCCTTGAGGAGGAACTAACAATCCTTGACTTTGTTTTATGGCTAAACTATTATTATTTTGTCTTGCTTGACTGGTTAACTTTTCTGATTAAATTTGCTCTTTGGAACTCAGGAAGGCCTCAGAGGCTAGAGGTATTTTACAAACAAGAGGTGGAGGACATAGGGGTTCTGTCCTTGGGAAGGCCCCATGGGGTCTTGCTTGATTTCGGTGTGTGTATGTATTGGATTGCAATGTGAAATCTATTTCTTAAAATTGGTCATGGTCAAAAAGTTTGAAAAGTTCTTACTGGCCCAGAAGATATTCTGTCTGATGTGAATTTACAAATATCTGGTTCAGCCCATTGCAGACTGAGTTTATGATTTAACTCCCAGGTAGCAGTGATAAACAGTAATATAATGGAACACAACATCATAAGCTATGCTACATGCTAACAGCTACAATTTATTGAGGCCTACTGGGTGCTAAGCACTTTGATCACATCTTCATAAGGTCTAAATGAAAATGGGAGGCTGAGATGAGAGTGGAATAAGGGGCTAACATCATCTGAACCCCAGGACCTGCGTCTTATGGGGCTGTTCTCACCAAGCTCGAGATTTCTCTCCAGAAATAATTTGATGTCTTAAAACTCTCTTGGAATTTCCTTTGACTTGACAGAAAAAGTTGGCCATAAAGTAGATCATCTTAGTGGATAGTCCCTAAAATGTCAGCATACTCAAATATTTCTTTATCTGCTTACTCCCTTCCTCCTCTTCATGTTTCTGGGAATCCCTACCAGCCTTAGGAGAGAAAGTCTGGCATTTTTCACTATCCTCCAGGATGATGGCTTCTCTTCTCCAGATTCACTGGCTCCTCTACATCTTCATATCATTTACATTCAGCAAGTTAATTTACCTCTGTGAGCCTCATGTTTGCATATCTTGCAATGGAAATAATAATAAGGTTTATCCTAGAGTGTTTCTATGAGTATTTAATGAGTATATATATAATCTATGTACAGGATTCCAGCTAACAAAAATAAACTTCCCTGGAGAAAGATAAGCACTCAAAAATATTAGCTGTTAACAAGACACAGGATCTCTGGTGCCTGACCCAGTACCCTGAACATAAATATGTTATTAAGTATATTGTAGATTTATTGATATAATTCCTACTCCTACCATTTTGCTTTCCCACTAACAATTGAATGAGAGTTCCTGTTGTTCCACATCCTTGTCAGCATTTGGTGTTGTCAGTATTCTGGATTTTAGGCATTCTAATATGTGTGTAGAGGCATCTCATTGTTGTTTTAATTTGCATTTCTCTAATGACTTATGATGCTGAATATACTTTCATATGTTTATTTCCCATCTGCATATCTTTTGTGAGATTTCTGTTCAGATCTTTTGCCCATTTTTAAATGGGATTGTTTATTTTCTTATTTAAGAGTTCTTTGTATATTTTAGAAAACTGTTCTTTACCAAATATCTGTTGCAAATATTTTCTCCCAGTCTGTAGCTTCTCTTTTTATTCTTTTTACAATGTCTTTTGCAGAGCAGAAGTTTTTAGTTTTAATGAAGTCCAGCTTATTCATGTTTTTTCTTTCATGGGTTGTGCTTTTAGTGTTGTATCTAAAAAGTTATCACCAAACCTAAGGTCATTAGTTTTCTCTTATGTTATTTTCTAGTAGTTTCATAGTTTTGCATTTTACTTAGATCTATGATCCATTTTGAGTTAATTTTTATGAAAGATGTAAGGTCTGTGTCCAGATTCATTTTTCTGCATGTGGATATCCATTTTTAAAAAAATTCTATTAATATGGTGCATTACATAGATTGATATTCTTATGTTGAACCAACCTTACACTCTTGGAATAAATCCTGCTTGGTCATGGTTTGAAAGCCTTTTAACATGCTGCCAGATATAGTTTTCTACTATTTTGTTGAAGGTTTTTTTGCTAATATTCATAAGCAATATTAGTCTGTAGTTCTTTTTTTGTGATGTTTTTGGCTGTAATATTAGGATAATATTGGTCTCAGAATGAGTTCCGAAGTGGTTCCTTTTTTTCTATCTTTTGGAGGAGTTGGAGAAGGATTGGTGTAAATTCTTCTTTAAACATTTGGTGAAATTCACCAGTGAAGTCATCTTGCCTTTGGCTTTTCTTTTTGGAAAAATTTTGACTACTGGCTCAATCTCTTTATTGTTATAGGTCCATTCATATTTTCTCTATCTTCTTGCATCAATTTTGGTAGTTTGTGTGTTTCTAGGAATGTATACATTTTATCTCAGTCAACAAATTTGTTGGTGTACAACTGTTCATAGTAATCTCTCTCTGTGAGAGAAAAAGAGAAAGAGAGGAGAGAGAGAGAGATTGCGATTTTAAGGAATTGGATTACCAAATTGTGGAGGCTGGTAAATCCAACATTGGGCTGGAGACCCAGGGAAGATTTGATGTTGGCAGCTCAAGTCCAAAGTCAGTCTGTTGGCAGAGTTCCCTCTTCTTCAGGGGATCAGTCTTATTCTATTAAGGCCTTCAACTAATTGAATGAGGCCCACATTATGGAGGGTAATCTGCTTTACTCAAATTCTAATGATTTAAATGTTAACCTCATCTAGAAAATACTTTCACAGAAATATCTAGAATAATGTTTAGTCAAATTCTGGTACCATGGCATAGCCAAGTTCATATATAAGATAATCCATAGCTATATAGAAGTATATTGTTTAAATTTCACACATTTATTAGTGTTCCTAATTTCTTTGTTATTGATTTCTAAATTCAATATTGTTGGAGAACACACCTTATATTATTTCTAACATTTAAAATTTATTGAGGCTCGTTGTGTGGCCTGGCATATGCTCTATCTTGGAGAATGTTCTGTATGCACTTAAGCAGAACGTATATTCTGCTGTTGTTGGGTGGAGTGTTCTATAGGTGTCTAGTCGGTTTCCAGCATTGTTTAAGTCTTCTGTTTCCTTACTGATCTTCTCTCTAGTTTTTCTATCCATTGTTGAAAGTGGGGTATTGGAGGTTTCAACTACTATTATTGAACTGTTATTTCTCTCTTTATTTTGTCAGTTTTTGCTTCATGTATTTTTTGAGATTGTGTTGTTTATTTTTTAATTGTCTTAGAGTGATTTTCATACAATTTAAAAAGCAGACTTTTTTTTGCTACAGATAATATTTTTATGCATTTTGACACCATGGAAAAAGCTTTTTTTGAGGGAGATAGAGGGGAAATTTTAATAAATTCCAAGATCAAACTTTCATATATGGATCTTTATTTTATTTAGGAATTTAAACTCTAGTATTTTAAATTTATCTTGCTTATATTATACTTGATATTTTTAAAGATATATGTTAAGTCTTTAGTCTTTTAAAAGTTTTAAGGTTTCCCTAGCATTCTTATATAAAATATTATGTGTGAATTGTTGTCATATTTACAGTCAGTACTTATTTTGGAAGCTGACTTGGAATATTGGATAACAATGTGTTTTGTTGTCTCCAGACCATTGGGTATTTTCTGCTTGAGGTTGCCACCAAAGATCCCCCAACCTTGTAGTAGCAGGAGAGGTTTTGGATGCCCTCTTTGATGTTTTTGCAGATGGTAAAGAAGCTGAAAGGAAGTCAGTTCAAATTAAATTGTTATCTGCTCTGAAAGAATCCCAGCCAGTCTTCAAAATGAATGTATGTAGTATTTTATTTAGAAATGCTGGAGTCTCAACAGTCTATGGGAGGAGGGTGTCTGTGATTTTCCCTCCATGCAACCTAATGATTCACATAGCACTTCATCCCCAGTTCTGTGTAAATGCTTGTTGGCTGAATCAGGGCTGTCACCCTTTCTGCTGAATCACTGTGACTTGAGCCAAAATGGTGTTGACAAGTTCCTCTTTTTACAGCAGTTTAGTAATTTTGACAATCCTTATGTGTAAGCACTACAGTCTAGGCTGCAAAGCACTTTCATAGACATGTTAAATTTATTTTATATCATGTAATGCATTATAGGCTGATTTCACTGTTATGAATATTTCCCCTTGGTGCTCACAAAAAGGCAAACAAACCTCAGGCTGGTCTGTAATGGAGAAGGGAGTTACCTTCATTTGCCTATTGATTGATTGATTGACTGATTGATTGTTACATCAGAAGCATCAAAGCTAACTTTGAGTCAAAAAATAATTGGTGGTTGGGGGAAAGCAACCAGAAATTTTAAAAACAGCCTTGAATCACATGTCCACAAATTTAAGTTTACCATTCTCCTCTTATCTAAATCTCCATTTCATTTTGAGAAATAACAGTAATTGTATTTTTGGCTTTTACATTAAAAATTTTTTATTGAAATAGTTGATAAACAATATTATATGTTACAGCTATACAATATAGTGAGTCACAATTTTTAAAGGTTATACTCTATTTCTAGTTATTATAAGATACTGGCTATACTTCCTCTATTGTACAATATATCCTTGTATGCTTAAGATATTCCTTGTTTTTTTAAACATCTTTATTGGAGTATAATTGCTTTGCTAACATGTGTAGTTTCTGCTGTATAATAAAGTGAATCAGCTGTACGTATACATATATCCCCATATCCCCTCCTTCTTGCTTCGCCCTCCCACTCTCCCTATCCCACTCCTCTAGGTGGACACAAGCACCGAGCTGATCTCCCTGTGCTATGCAGCTGCTTCCCACTAGCTATCTATTTTACATTTGGTCGTGTATATATGTTCATGCCACTCTCTCACTTTGTCCGAGCTTACCCTGCCCCCTGCCTGTGTCCTCAAGTCCATTCTCTACGTGTGCGTCTTTATTCCTGTCCTGCCCCTAGGTTCTTCAGCACCATTTTACATATATATTTTTAAGATTCCATATATATGTGTTAGCATACTGTATTTGTTTTTCTCTTTCTGACTTACTTCACTCTGTATGACAGACTCTAGGTCCATCCACCTCACTATAAATAACTCAATTTCGTTTCTTTTTATGGCTGAGTAATATTCCATTGTATCAATGTGCCACATCCTCTTATCCATTCATTTGTCTATGGACACTTAGGTTGTTCCATGTCCTGGCTATTGTAAACAGAGCTGCAATGAACATTGTGGTACATGACTTTTTTTGAATTATGTTCTTCTCAGGGTATATGCCCAGCAGTAGGATTGCTGGGTTGTATGGTAATTCTATTTTTAGTTTTTTAAGGAACCTCCATACTGTTCTCCATAGTGGCTCTATCAATTTACACTCACACCAACAGTGCAAGAGGGTTCCCTTTTCTCCACACCCTCTCCAGCACTTATTGTTTGTAGATTTTTTGATGACGGCCATCATGATCGGTGTGAGGTGATACCTCATTGCAGTTTTGATTACCATTTTTCTAATGATTAGTGATGTTGAGCATCTTTTCATGTGTTTGTTGGCAATCTGTATATCTTCTTTGGAGAAATGTCTATTTAGGTTTTCTGCCCATTTTTAGACTGGGTTGTTTGTTTTTTTGATACTGAGTTGCATGTGCTGCTTGTAAATTCTGGAGATTAATCCTTTGTCAGTTGCTTCATTTGCAAATATTTTATCCCATTCTGAGGGTTTTCTTTTCATCTTGTTTATGGTTTCCTTTGCTGTGCAAAAGCTTTTAAGTTTCATTAGGTCCCATTTATTTATTTTTGTTTTTATTTCCATTTCTCTAGGAGCTGGGTCAAAATGGATCTTGCTGTGATTTATGTCATAGAGTGTTCTTCCTATGTTTTCCTCTAAGAGTTTTATAGTGTCCAGTCTTACATTTAGGTCTCTAATCCATTTTGAGTTTATTTTTGTGTATGGTGTTAGGGAGTGTTCTAGTTTCATTCTTTTACATGTAGCTGTCCAGTTTTCCCAGCACCACTTATTGAAGAGGCTGTCTTTTCTCCATTGTATATTCTTGTCTCCTTTATCAAAGATAAGGTGACCATATGTGTGAGGGTTTATTTCTGGGCTTTCTATCCTGTTCTATTGATCTATATTTCTGTTTTTGTGCCAGTACCATACTGTCTTGATTACTGTAGCTTTGTAGTATAGTCTGAAGTCCGGGAGCCTGATTCCTCCAGCTCTGTTTTTCTTTCTCAAGATTGCTTTGGCTATTCAGGGTCTTTTGTGTTTCCATACACATTGTGAAATTTTTTGTTCTAGTGCTGTGAAAAATGCCATTGGTAGTTTGATACGGATTGCATTGAATCTGTAGATTGCTTTAGTATTGTATTATACTATAGTATAGTCATTTTCACAATGTTGCTTCTTCCAATCCAAAAACATGTTATATCTCTCCATCTGTTTGTATCATCTTTAATTTCTTTCATTTCTTTCATCAGTGTCTTATAGTTTTCTGCATACAGGTCTTTTGTCTCCTTAGGTAGGTAGGTTTATTCCTAGGTATTTTATTCTTTTTGTTTCATTGGTAAATGGGAGTGTTTCCTTAATTTCTCTCTCAGATTTTTCATCATTAGTGTATAGCAATGCAAGAGATTTCTTTGCCTTAATTTTGTATCCTGCTACATTACCAAATTAATTGATTAGTCCTAGTAGTTTTCCAGTAGCATCTTTAAGATTCTTTATGTACAGTATCATGTCATCTGCAAACAGTGACAGTTTTACTTCTGCTTTCTGACTTGGAATCTTTTTCTTTTCTGATTGCTGTGGCTAAAACTTCCAAAACTATGTGGAATAATAGTGGTGAGAGTGGGCAACCTTGTCTTGTTCCGGATCTTAGTGGAAATGGTTTCAGTTTTTCACCATTGAGAATGATGTTGGCTGTGGGTTTGTCATATATGGCCTTTATTTTGTTGAGTCTAGTTCCCTCTATGCCTACTTTCTGGAGGGTTTTTATCATAAATAGGTTTTGAATTTTGTCAAAAGCTTTTACTGCATCTATTGAGATGATCATATGGTTTTTCTCCTTCAATTTGTTAATATGGTGTATCACATTGATTGAATTCTGTATATTGAAGAATCCTTGCATTCCTGGGATAAACCCCACTTGATCATGGTGTATGATCCTTTTAATGTGCTGTTGGATTCTGTTTGCTAGTATTTTGTTGAGGATTTTTGCATCTCTGTTCATCAGTGATATTGGCCTGTAGTTTTCATTCTTTGTGACATCTTTGTCTGGTTTTGGTATCAGGGTGATGGTGACCTCATAGAATGAGTTTGGGAGTGTTCTTCCCTCTGCTGTATTTTGGAAGAGTTTGAGAAGGATAGGTGTTAGCTCTTCTCGAAATGTTGATAAAATTCGCCTGTGAAGCCATCTCGTCCTGGGCTTTTCTTTGTTGGAAGATTTTAAATCATAGTTTCAATTTCAGTGCTTGTGATTGGTCTGTTTGTATTCTCTATTTCTTCCTGGTTCAGTCTCAGAAGGTTGTGCTTTCCTAAGAATTTGTCCATTTCTTCCAGGTTGTCCATTTTATTGGCGTACGGTTGCTTGTAGTAATCTCTCATGATCCTTTGTATTTCTGCAGTGTCAGTTGTTACTTCTCCTTTTTCATTTCTACTTGTATTGACTTGAGTCTTCTCCCTTTTTTTCTTGATGAGTCTGGCTAATGGTTTATCAGTTTTGTTTATCTTCTCAAAGAACTAGCTTTTAGTCTTATTGATCTTTGCTATTGTTTCCTTCATTTCTTTTTCATTTATTTCTGATCTGATCTTTATGATTTCTTTCCTTCTTCTAACTTTGGGGTTTTTTTTGTTCTTCTTTCTCTAACTGCTTTAGGTGTAAGGTTAGGTTTTTTATTGAGATGTTTCTTGTTTCTTGAGGTAGGATCGTATTGCTATAGACTTCCCTCTTAGAACTGCTTTGGCTGCATCCCATAGGTTTTGGGCTGTCGTGTTTTCATTGTCACTTGTTTCTAGGTATTTTTTTACTTCCTCTTTGATTTCTTCAGTGATCTCTTGGTTATTTAGCAGTTTATTGTTTAGCCTCCATGTATTTGTATTTTTTTACAGATTTTTTTTTCTGCAATTGATATCTAGTCTCATAGTGTTGTGGTCGGAAAAGATATTTGACACGGTTTCAATTTTCTTAAATTTACTAAGGCTTGGTTTGTGATCCAAGATATGTTCTATCCTGGAGAATGTTCCATGAGCACTTAAGAAAGTGTATTCTGTTGTTTTTGGATGGAATGTCCTATAAATATCAGTTAAGTCCATCTTGTTTAATGTGTCATTTAAAGTTGTGTTTCCTTATTTATTTTCATTTTGGATGATCTGTCCATTGGTGAAAGTGGGGTGTTAAAGTCCCCTACTATGATTGTGTTACTGTCGATTTCCCCTTTTATGGCTGTTAGCATTTGTCTTATGTATTGAGGTGCTCCTATGTTGGGTGCATAAATATTTACAATTGTCATATCTTCTTCTTGGATTGATCCCTTGAGTGTTATGTAGTGTCCTTCTTTGTCTCTTGTAATCATCCTTATTTTAAAGTCAATTTGTCTGATATGAGAATTGCTACTCCAGCGTTTTTTTGATTTCCATTTGCATGGAATATCTTTTTCCAGCCCCTCACTTTCAGTCTGTATGTATCCCTTGGTCTGAAGTGGATCTCTTGTAGACAGAATATATACAGGTCTTGTTTTTGTATCCATTCAGCCAGTCTATGTCTTTTGGTTGGAGCATTTAATTCATTTACATTTAAGGTAATTATTGTTATGTATGTTCCTATTACCATTTTCTTCATTGTTTTGGGTTTGTTATTGTAAGTCTTTTCCTCCTCTTGTGTTTCCTGCCTAGAGAAGTTCCTTTAGCATTTGTTGTAAATCTGGTTTGGTGGTTCTGAATTCTCTTAGCTTTTGCATGTCTGTAAAAGTTTTAATTTCTCTTTTGAAAATGAATGAGATTCTTGCTAGGTAGAGTAATTTTGGTTGTAGGTTTTCCCTTTCATCACTTTAAATATGTCCTGCCGCACCCTTGTGGCTTGCAGAGTTTCTGTGAAAGATCAGCTGTTAACCTCATCGGGATTCCCTTGTATGTTATTTGTTGCCCTTCCATTGCTGCTTTAATATTTTTTCTTTGTATTTAATTGTTGATAATTTGATTAATATGTGTCTTGACATGTTTCTCCTTGGATTTATCCTGTATGGGGCTCTCTGAGCTTCCTGGACTTGATTGACTAGTTCCTTTCCCATATTAGGGAAGTTTTCAACTATAATCTCTTCAAATATTTTCTCAGTCCCTTTCCTTTCCTCTTCTTTTTCTGGGACCCCTGTAATTCAAATGTTGGTGCATTTAATGTTGTCCCAGAGGTCTCTGATGTTGTCCTCAATTCTTTTCATTCTTTTTCTTTATTCTGCTCTGCAGTCGTTATTTCCACTATTTTGTCTTCCAGGACACTTATCCATCCTTCTGCTTCAGTTACTCTGCTATTGTTTCTTTGTAGAGAATTTTTTATTTCATTTATTGTGTTGTTCATCATTGTTTGTTTGCCCTTTAGTTCTTCTAGGTCCTTGTTAAACATTTCTTATATTTTCTCCATTCTATTCCAAGATTTTGGGTCATCTTTACTATCATTACTCTGAATTCTTTTTCAGGTAGCCTGCCTGTTTCCTCTTCATTTGTTTGGTCTGGTGGGTTTTTACCTTGCTCCTTCATCTGCTGCGTATTTCTCTGTCTTCTCATTTTGCTTCACTCACTGTGTTTGGGTTCTCCTTTTTGCAGGCTGCAGGTTTGTAGTTCCCGTTGTTTTTGTTGTCTGCCCCCAGTGGCTAAGAGTGGCTCAGTGGTGTGTGTAGGCTTCTGGGTGGAGGGGACTGGTGCCTGTGTTCTGGTGGATGAGGCTGGATCTTGCCTTTCTGGTGGGCAAGACCACATCCAGTGGTGTGTTTTGGGGTGTCTATGATCTTATTATGATTTTAGGCAGCGTCTCTGCTAATGGGTTGTGTTGTGTTCCTGTCTTGCTAGTTGTTTGGCATCTTCAAGTATTCTTTAGGTACACATCTGTTCATAACTATTATATCTTCCTGATGGATTGATACTTTTATCAGTATAAAAGTCCCCATATATCTCCAGCAATATTTTTTCATTTTAAATCCTTTTTGTCTGATATTAGTGTAGCCACACTCCAACTTATGGTTGCTATTTGCATTATACATACACACACACACACATATATATATATACACACACACACACACACACATATATGTATATACAATTTCAGAGATTTTTTACATGTTTATATTTTTAATAATTCTCACCAGTTATGCTTATTTCGTTGGGGAGGGGATCCACAGAGCTTCTAATGTTGCCATTACTGAAGTGGAACCCAGTTTTTAAAATGTGAGTTTTCTTTGACCATGTTTTCTTTTGTCAAGGATTTTGTCTTTATTTTTCCCTTATGAACTTTTAAAATACATTTTAACTTATTTAAAGTTAAACAGTTTTAAAAGGCTTTGTGTGATGGGTTTGCACATGGTCTGCACTAGGTCAGGTTGCCCAATCTCAAGAACCATATTTGTACTCAGAAAAGAGATTCAAATTCTGGGGACTGAAGCCTCAGAGCAGTTCGTTCTGTTAAAATAATGCAATTGAAACTAGACTGAATTCTGGACTTATCAGTGTCTTCCTGGGGCACATATGGGGGAAGGACTTTGACCAAAATCACACAGCCTATGAAAACCAGAAATAGACACCAGCCCTATATTCCATACGTCCTTATTGCCACCAGTGTCAGTATAGGCCTTTCACTGTGTCACCCTTTAAAAACTCATTTTTTATTTCTGAAATAACATGGTATTCCCTATAGGAGTATACCATATGAATGAGTCACAAAGGCATGGAAAGCTTGTCCCTGTACCAGTAAGCATATAGACGCAGCCTTGTAAGCAAGATGCAGGAAATAGCCTCATGTGTTGCCTGTCTTCAGCTGCCCTGGTACTTGTTTTTTCTTCCTTTAAGCTTGCCAGTCCTTCTTAGCTCTTCACCATTCTAGCTTCTGACTTTAGGACAAACTGAATAAAAGAATGAATTGTCTGTCCCCCCCGGTTTCCCAAGCAAATATTTGAAGCTGCCATAGATTTTCTAGATTTTATGTTGAAAAGTAACAAACAAAAACAACACTACCATCTGTCATCAGAGTGATGAGAAAGTGGTTGTCACACCTCTAAAGTAGGGCAGTCTTGCCCACTGGTGGAGGTGCATTCAGTGACAGGTTGTTGGGTGCTGTAGACCGATACACCCAGAAGGACCCTGAGTCAACTCACTTCTGTCTTGGGTCTCACAGAGAAAGCAGAAGGAGGGAAGGAGGGTAATAGATGATTCTTCTTTCTTCTGGGTCTACCTCTTCTCACTCCTCCCTGATTTATCGCCCTCTGTTTCCTATGAAGCCTCCAGTATTATCTCTGCTTTCCCTCCTTCCCACTCCCCAGGGAAACTCAACTCCACTGCATCCCTAGAGACACAGAATCCCATCCCTTGTTCCCTTCTGGAATCTCACCAATGCCATCACCTTGGGCTCTGGCCAGCTGCTAATGGAGGCTGTCCTCTGCCCGGGGTTGCTGGTTCTGAAGAGAGGAAGAATGAGCTACGGAGTGGGGGAGGGGGTAAGCTGGGATCAGTTCAGACTCTTCAACAATGGGAAAATTGCAGGTTACCTCACTCATTGCCTAGAAAGCAAAATTGAGTCTTAATATTCTTCTCAAGACAATGTAATTCAGTCCTATATTAAGAAAGTATAGTCTCCCAGTCAGCATGACTTTGACTCTGCTCCAAATGGACACAATAACCTTGACATGGTCTGTAAGGGATATGTCTTGTTTCTGAGCCTGTGCTCACCTACCACATTCGTTAGGAATGATAAAACCAGTGACAAATTAATTGTTTCCCATTCTATTTCATGGATGAAGGGCAGGGAGTCACCATCCATTTTCTCCCAGGTAGGTATTACTAATTTTACCATTTTATATAAGGAAATTGTGACTCATGGATAAAAGTTAACACCCGACTAGTAAATTGCAAAACTAGGTTTTGAACTCTCATTTTCTGTCAAAAAGCCTGGTGCTCTTTGCACTTCATCTAAGCTGTTTGTGAGAAGAACCAACATAAAATGTTGAAATGAGCTCAGTAAGGTGTGGATGTAACCTTGTGATTCTTCAATACACTGGCGTGCCTTTTTGCCAGTTCCTTCAGCAAGGCATGTTCTTTACTGAGGAACCTTTATTGCTCGTGTTTTTTGTTCTATTCTGGGAGCCATCTGACCTCCCTCTTCCCTTTCCTGTTTCCTTCTCACCTCTTGGAGAGGTCTTCCCGCCTCAACCCTATTCTTTCCTAACTCAGTTACCATTTTGTTTCCATAACAAATCTTCAATTTGCAATTATCTTTATTTGTCTGTTTACTTAAAAAATGTTTCCTTCTTTGTTTGTAGTTGTTATTAGCTTAAAATTTTAGGGATGGCGAGGAACTCATATGTCTCATTAACTTTGTAACCACACTACCCAGTGTCTGGCATAGAGTAAATGCCCAAACACATATTTGTTGAATAAATGAGGACATTTAAGGTTCAATTGTCAGAGAAAGGATGGGGGAAGGCAGCTGCCATTCTTTGTGTGTCAGCCACTATGTGAATGAGTAACCATGAACACCTCTGTCCCTTTGTTTTGATGGAGATACTGAGAATCCTAAACAGGTTACACAGATAATAACTGGTGTAGACAGGAGTCAAACCAGGCCTGTCTGTTGTTTTTTTGTCCTTTCTCACCAACCCAGTGGAAGTTCACATTAGTAGATCAGGCAGACAAACTGGTTTTATAATGTCGGATGCAATAATTCTTCAAATATATTTAGAGCCTGGAGTTTTTTGAGAGATGGTCATATTGAAAATGTCCTGAGATGATTACTGATTTGGTCCTAGACATTGATTTGTTGCCTGACACAAAGAAAGTCCAGGAAAACTGTCAGTGACTGAGTTGATGGTAATCATAGCAAAATTTCCTTGGACCAAATTTATAATAGTGTATGCCCCATGCAAAGAACGCCATGTGTTTCCTCTTAATCTTTATGAAAAGTTGGATATTGTGGATGTCCCTTCTCTCTCAGGTGAGGAAACTGAGACTCAGAGAACATGCAACTAACGGTACAGGTTCAATCGATTGGTAGGTGGCAGCAGCGTGCTCTGAGGTCGGGCCCCACCTTAACCCCTGCCCTATGTGACCTGATGTGTCCTCCTAGGCTGTGGTGTCACTGGTGCAAACTCTAGGAGCAGTGACTGTAATGGGAGTAATCATTGTTTGGAGCCCGTACAACATGATGGATGCATACTAAGTGTCTGTCCAAGTGATCTCCTTTAACTCTCAGAATTCTCTTAAGGAGTGAATGGCAATGCTTTTCCCATTTGACAAAAGGGGAACTCAAGACTCAGAGGCTTACCATCTTACACAGAGCATGGACTATTGGGGAGCATGGACTATCTCTCATGTCATGCACATTTCTCCTGCATGGTGCCTGCAGTTAGGGACAGTAATTTCATTATTTTTAGCCTGTTCTCATGTTTCCACGGTGGAGGAACAAGCCAGTCAATGAAAGCTCCCAGAAGCAAACATAGATGGAGAGCAGAGGAAGCAGGGGTGGAGGTTCTCGACTGAACCCTTTGCCTAGCTCTCGGTTTGGACACCTGTTGGAGTTCCTGCTCTGGCCATCCTGCCCTGATCCTGCACACCTCTGCATGTTTATTCCAAAACAGAGTGGACTCCTCTAAGAACTCACCTCAAAGCTTTGTCTGCTAATGATCGAGGGAAATGGGAGAAGCCCATTTTCCACAGCGGTTCTGGTTCACACCCTAGGATAACTCCCCAGGATCCAAGTGAGTCCCAGATTGCCCCACGGAGTGTTCATAAGGACAGCCAGCCTTGTCCTCTTCTAAGGGGACAATGAAGCCAGGGTGACTGAGATGTGCCCACTGTCCTTAGTTTAAGAGCAAAAGTTGGAATGTGTGTTGAGACCCTGTTTCTCTTGGGTCCCTGGACTTCTTGGCTAGTCAGGAGGGTTTGCTTTAGGGGGGTGTTTTCTTATAATACCTTGTGACTGATCCCGGCCCTTGGACCCTGATAGCCCCACAGTGATGACAGAGAGGTGACCCTGGAACAGGGAGGAGGAGAGCTGGGTAGATGTTCTCAACTCTATGGGCAGAGGCTGGTCCCACATTAGCTGTGTGGGAATAGAAAGATTGTTGGCCCTGGTATCCGAAGACCTGGAAGAGAGGCCTCTCTGTGGCTCAGTCTCCTCATCTGTCAAAGGGATAATGATACTCATCTTGCCCAGGGCCTTGGGAGGGGCAGACCCAGGCCTGCTGTGAGTGGTCATGCACAGCCCAGCTCAGGGATTGCCATTGCATCACACATGATCAAATGCCCCCATGGCATTACTGTTAGATGACACTGGAAAAAACACAATGGAACAGGGTAAGGATTCCAGGATGAAATAATCAGCAGGTGTTTCTTCAGTCTGGTGTTCCCTTTTTACAGATGGGGAGCTCAGGACCAGCAAGCCAGGTTAGTAAGTAACTTATGGAACATGAGGAGCAAAGTCTGTATTCAGACCCAGACCTTCCTGGGTATCTGGTGCCTTCCGAAAAGAATTAACATTGATCAGATTGATTTTCCTGTCTGTCCTTGGCTAGACACTGGAGCGCAAACCCCACCCCCACCCCCACCCCCCGCCAGGTCTGTTATCTCAAAGGCAGCATATGTGGCCTCTTCAACGCCTCTATCCTCAGACCCTCTCCCACCCACATCCCATTGGCTGCTCCTGCTCCCACTTCCCACACTGGGCCCTGCCAGCTGGCTATAGTGAAGACTGAATAGGATTCTGTTAGGGAGAGAACTACCTTTGTTTAGGAAATTGCTGTTGTAGTCAGACTGATGACAGAAGGGGAAGAAAGGAGAAAACAAGAGATGGCCAGAGGCTCTCCTTATAGAAATGACCCAAATTTTGCCTTCCCCATGAGACCAATGCAGACCTCTCTATTTAAAATTGAATCATGTGCCCCCTTTTCCCCCAGCATGGTTGATCCCTCAACTTTGCTCTTCTCTGTCTCTTTGCCAGAGCAGTCACCACATTCTAATCTACCCTGTAATTTGCTTATTTATCACTTTGTTTATGTCATGTCTCCCCCTCTAGACTACACTCCAGGAAGGCAAAGTCTCTGTCTCTTTGCTCAAATACCTCCCAAATGCCTGGAGTGGGCCTGATGCATGGTGGGCCCTCCAAAAATATTGAATAAATGCATGAGTTTGGGGAAAGAGGGAGAGCTGAGCCACAGACCAGCACAGAGTGAGCAACAATGAACAAGGAGTATTTTCAGGAGCAGGATCTCTAAGGTCTAACTGTAGGCTGGAGGTGTTGGTGTGATGCGTACCCCCAACCCCTGAATCCTCAGTTCCCCACCCATCCCGTGTGTGTGATGTGTGTGTGAGTGTGTATGAGTGTGTGCACGTGCATGTGTGTGCATGTATGTGTGTGAGTGAGTGTGAATATCTGAAGTGGCAGGAACAGCAGGAGGGAAGGGAACTCAAATCCACATTCAAAGCCAGGAGCACCCACAGCACATTGTGAGGGCGGGGCTGGGAGAATCCTGGGCTGACCTGAGCTCTCACCAACAGTGGCTGCCCAGACAGCACTGCCAGACAAACTGCCTGGGGTGTGGGAAACTGCAGCAGCTGTAGCTGTAGGTCCCTCACTGAGGTGCATAGGGCATCCTGCAGGCAGGGGCTTCGTGGTCCCTCTACCCTGTAAGGTTACACAGTGAGTTTATCCTCGTCTTGTCTGTAGGACCCTGAGACTTAGTGAAGTTCAAACACTTTCCCAAGGGGACCTGAGACCCTTTCCCGAGCCACACAAACCCCGTGTAACCTGATTCTGAGTTCTGACTCTGTCCCAGCTGTGTAACCTTGGGCAAATCTATGTTTCTCTTACATGCCTTGGTTTCCTCAGCTGTAAATGGGCTAATCAAGGTGACAGCTTTACCAGGTTGGGATAAGGGTATGCTTGTGACACATTAACCGGTCATAGAATCCATCTGGTGGGTGACAGCCAACATGAGACAGTGCCAGGGACAGACTTTACTCCCTTGCACATTTTGCCAAAGGCAGGTCTTGACCAAAGTTTCTCCCAATTCCTGGAGGCTTCAGAGAGTTGACCAACATCATAGCTGCCTAGGGTTAAGCCACCTATGTCCCTATGGTTGGGCAGGGCCCAGTCTGGCCCAGAAGCCCCTCCTTATAGGCAGCTGTGCTTTCTCACTGTGCAACCACCTGCTATATAAGGGCCCTCACACACCTTCTCCAACCTTCTTCCGGGATCCACCTTCTTCAGGGCAATCTCTGGGCCAGACAGAGAAGGTAAGGGACTGGGGCTGGGCTGTGAGACAGGACCCAGCCTGGGAGAAGCTGAAAGCAGGGGAAGGGCATTCAGTGCTGGCTGGGGTCCAGAGCATTCTCCTGGCATTCTCTCGCTCCTCCAGCAGTGCCCGGGAAGGGGAAGGCTGGAGTGGAGAGGTGCTGGGGTTTGCTCTGTGTGTGTGTGTGTGTGTGTGTGTGTGTGTGTGGTGCTGTGTCCTTCTCACAGCTTCTGTGAGCTCTTGCTCCTCTGTGTAAGATGAGAACAATTGAGGTAAGACCCTCTCAGACAGCTGAAAATGTCCAAAAATAGGATGAATAGGAAGGACTTTGCAAAGGGGTGTACAGATGCACTTGGTCTCATTTTCCCTATGGGGCCCCTGCCCTGACCCCCAGCTCACTGGCTCCTCTCTCCTGCAGAGGTGGTGCGCAGGGCCCTGGGTCCCACCACCTCCAAGATCTGCCTCTCTGCTACATGTCCCTAGGTAGGGTACTGACCTCTCTGGGCCTCCATTATTTCCCTCTGAAAATGAGGCTAATCATCAGGTCTATACCACAGGGCTGAGGTGATTTGTGCACTTAATTGATGTGGCTGCTGTGGACTCTTTACCCTCATTTCTTGCCCTCCCATCTCCACTTCCTTTACCCCTACAAGGCTTGAGAGGCCCTTGCCAGGAGGCCCAACCCCTGAACCTCTCTCTCTACTGGGGTTCTGGGCCTGGAGTGGTGACTGGGCATTGGGGGATGCAGGGTGCAATGCACAGAACATCTGCCACCTGCTCCAAACCAAACATACTTTATTTTTCTCCTAGGATCTCTAAATATTGGGGTCATTAGATAATTGATGGGCTGTCTGTCTCCCTCCATTGGGGCTAGTTTCTCTTTCTTTTCACCGACTCTTAATCAGTTAACTAGGGGATCATAGTGTTTGTGTGTGTGTATGTGTGTGGTGTGTGTATGTATGGGTGTGGTGTGTATGTATGTGTGTGTGTGGTGTGGTGTGTATGTGGGGGAGCATGTGTATGTGGTGTGGTGAGGTGAGATGCAGGCGGTGGCCTGCAACACCCCAGTGAAAGTCAGTTGCTCCTTAGTAAGTGGCAGCTATTATGGTACAACTCGGTTTTGGACCTGGAAGGACCCTGAATGGAGTCCCACTTTTCGTCTGACAAGCTGGGTGAGCTTGGGCATCTTCCATTATCCCTCCATCTGCAGTCTTCTCAGCTGTGGAGTGGGCAAAAATCTTTACAGCAGCACTGTGCCCTGGGACTTGTTCCATACTTGCACTGACCAGTACAGCAGCCACCAGCCACATGTGGCCACTGAGCACTGGAACATGGCTGGTGACTGAGAAACAGTATCTTTCCTTTTTATTCCTTCAATGAATCCAAAGGTAAGTAGCCACATGTAGCTCCTGGTTACTATTCATAGTATAAATGAGCTAATGATGAATAAAGGCTCAGTGCAGAGCCAGACATTTCCCTTCCATGCTGCTTTGATACACGGGCAAATTGAAATTCTAGGAGCTCTGATTCAGGATCTTTTTTTTTTTTAATTGAAGTATAGTTGATTTACAATGTTGTGCCACTCTCTGCTGTATAGCAAAGTGACTCAGTTATACACATAGAGACATTCTTTTTAAAAAAATATTCTTTTCACTTCGTCCCAGCTGGCATGGACTTATACATACTACCAAATGTAAAATAGATAGCTAGTGGGAAGCAGCCGCATAGCACAGGGAGATCAGCTCAGTGCTTTGTGACCACCTAGAGGAATGGGATAGGGAAGGTGGGAGGGAGACGCAAAGAGGGAAGAGATATGGGAACATATGTATATGTATAACTGATTCACTTTGTTATAAAGCAGCAACTAACACACCATTGTAAAGCAATTATACTCCAATAAAGATGTTAAAAAAATATTCTTTTCCATTATGGTTTATCACAGGATATTGAATATAGTTCCCTGTGCTATACAGTAGGACCTTGTTGTCTATCCATCCTATAAGTTTACATCTGCTAACCCCAAACTCCCAGGATCTTAATAAATACAGCTAAACCTTAGCTATTAGATGACTTTCATGTGCAGAGAGATTGATGACAGGCCAGTCAGAAGTGTGCTGGGGCTTCTGATTGAGCTCTGTGGGTTGAGTGTGTCCAGGTCCGGGGCTTTGGGAGTCATGTGTGTTGGAGGCAGTGTGGTTATTAGAGGCCTGGGCCAAATCTAGCTCTAACCCCTCCCAGGAGTGCAACCTTGACTTTGAGTGCTTTACTTAACCTCTCTGGGGCTTGATTTCCCCTTTGAAATGAGGGTGATGCTGATAATAGTACCTGCCTGCTGGGTGGAGGAATTACATGAATCAATGCACATAAGTGCTTGGAACAAGAGTAAGTGCTCAATATGTGCCTGCCTGTTGGAGTGGCGATGGCAGAGACAGAGTTCCTAAGTGCATTATGTGAATGTGGCAAGATACCACCTACAGGATGGACATTATGCTCTGGGACATGAGAGCCCAGCTTTCTTCTTGGACCCCCATCCTCAGTGGGGTTGGCGGTCATCTTTCTGCCCATTTTGTACCCATAGTGGCTCTGTAGGAAATGCTCTGGGCTGTGTTTTGTACCTGTGTGTGGATGCCTTTGCAGGCATCTAGGATTGGGAAAACCCAGGCTTTTGTGGGTATAAGGGCAGGGTGGAATCTGTATCTTGGCTCGGTGCTCCCAGCTGAGGATGCTGATTCCTTCTGTCACAAGGATGGGCTGGGTCTGTTGAAGTTTGATTGCAACCCTAGGGAATATCACTCCCCAGCGGCCTTCTGATTCCCCAGACTGCCTTCTTTGTGTCTCTTCCGGCTTAAGGCTCTGCGGCCACAGTCCTCGTCCTCAAGAGACATAGGTCCAGCACCATGAAGGGCTTCCTCTTTGCTGGTATCATCGTCATGCTCACGGTTGCAGCTGTAGGTGAGGGAAACCACATGGCCCCCTTTTGGAATGAAGACCCCTTTTTCCACCTCACCACGGTCTTCTCACTCTTGGTGCCCTGGGATCCCCTCATGTGACCTCTCATGTCAAGGTGTGGGCAGTGGAGGCTATGAGACCTCTCTGTGCACACTGCCCCCTGTGGTACCACTCAGTGCTGTGGGTCAAGGTTGGGTCTTCCCACTGGGGAATGGTGGACAGTGGGGATAAACTTAATGGGGGTGGCTCCACCTCACAGCTTAAAGTTTGGGGGACCCCCAGAGGGAAGGGATGCCATCTTGGCTATTCTTTTACCCTGAGGTGAGTGCAGTGCTTTGGCCAGAGCACACTCTATAAATGTCTCCTGAATGCTGACGATGCCGAACATCTTGTCTTCCCAGAATCCTTGAGTTGTGTGCAGTGTAATTCGTTGACAGACTCCTGTGTTGACAGAAATGCCATTGAGTGTCCCGCAAATGCCGGTATCAGCTGTACCACTTTCTTGACGAACTTTTCTCTAGGTGAGCCTGGGGGATGCTCATCATTCCCATTTCTGGAACTTGCACAGGGCAGGTGCTGGAGGGGTTGGCCAGGAAAGCAAGGCTAAGGCTGTGCTGTGCAAGGAGAGAGGGGGTCATGCAGGCACCTGTCAGGAGGAGCAGCATGCAGGAGTCAGTAACAGTGGTAGAGCCAAGCACGCAGACAAGCCCTTTGCCTCCTTGGATTTGCTGCCCCTGACTCAAACTTCATCCTAGACCTGTATCAGTGAACGTGAGAAGCAGGGGCAGCTCTTAGCTAAATTACAAAGCAGGCAATTTGCTCTAGGTGTTTTCATTTTTCCATTTTCTGCCCCCCTTTCCCTCTTCTCAGTGTTCCTTCCTGTTCCAGGTCCAACATATTTTCACTCAGACTTCCTTCCAGGGTGTTCTGCTGGCATGATTGTTACCTCTCTCTCAGAGCATTTTGACTTATTTTACACTTTTTATTATGGACATTTCAAACATACACAAAAGCAGGAAGAAGACTATAATGAACTGCCATGTAACCACCATCCTGTGTCAACAATTAACATTTTGCTATTTTTTCCCCATAGTATTTTATTTTTATTTTTAAAATTTTTATTGAAATATAGTTGATTTACAATGTTGTGTTAGTTTCAGGTGTACAGCAAAGTGATTCACACACAGACACACACAGACACACATATATATGAATTCTTTTCCATTTTAGGAAAATGGATTCTTTTCCATTATAGGTTATTACAAGATATTGAGTATGTTCCCTGTGCTATACAGTAGGTTATTGTTGGTTATTTATTTTAGATACAGTAGTGTGTATATTTTAATCCCAAACTCCTAATTTACCCTCTCCCCATAATATTTTAAAGCAAACCTAGATAGCATGTTATTTCCCCTATAAACACTTCACTATTCATCTCTGATAAGAACTTTTTCCCCCTTTTTATATAACTACAATACAATTATCACATCTAAGAAAATTAGCTATAATTTAAAAATTTCTTGTAATACCCAGGCCACCTTAAAAATGTTCCAAGTGTTTCAAAGATGTATTATAGTAGATGCATTGGAATTTGGATCCAAACAAAATCCTCACATTGCATTTTGCTGTTAGGTCTATTGTGTCTAATTTGTTTAATAATAACTAATATCACTTTCTTTGCTCAATCCCATTGATTTGTTGGAGAAATGGGGCCATTTATCCTGTAGCTGTTTTATATTCTGGCTTTGTTTGATTGCTTATTTGTGATGTCATTTCACTTGTTCCCCTACTCCTGGTATTTCCTGTAAACTGCACTCATGCTGTTCAGTAGAACTTTCTTCAGTGATGTTAATGTCTATGTCAATGCTGTCCTATATGGTAGCCACATGTAGCTATTGGTCACTTGAAATATGGTTAGTGTGACTGAGGACTGATTTGTAGGTGGCCACATAGAGCTAGGGCTACCATATTGGATAGCTCTGGTCTAGAAGCTTGATTAACTTTAGGTTCAACATCGTGTTGCACATAGACCCATCACATCTACTTGGCTATATTTAGAGAGGCTAAGACTGTTCAGTGGGCTCTGGGTGTGTCAGCCTGAACCACCCACTTCTAAGCTCCCCATCAGCCTTTCACCTGGAATTTAAGCTGCATCTCTGATAATCTCCTGCTAAACAAAGGAACTACCTCACGGAGAAGGATTTTTCTTTTTGCAGGAAACCCTCTCCAGTGTCCCCCAAACTGCATTGAGTTGAGGGTGTGTTTTCTGCCCTTGCCTAAAGCAGTTGCTCTTCAGGACCTTTGCCCTCCCTGAACACTCTGTACCCAGGACTGACAGTCTGTGTTTGCCTTTGTGTAGGAGAAAACATCCCATTGTACGAGGATAAGGCCTGCTCTGCGGATAATTGCAGCGAGGCCGTGGTTGAGACCTTCACAGTCCACGTATCTGCTAATGAAAGCTTCCATTTTGCAAGCCAGTGTTGCCAAGGAAAGGCGTGCAATGACACCAATGACACCATAGGTGGGTGCTGGCCACATCCTTCCTCTGTCCTCCCAGCTCCGTCCCTTCCTTCACCACCTATGGTTCTCACTCTTGCGTGGACATCTTAAGTCTAGGCACTTCAGTGCATATTTGGGTAACATTAACAGCTAACATACAACTACTTGAGAAACAAATGAGGAAAACCAGCGCTACTACCATGATTTCCTCTTTCTCAGTAAAGACAGAAATCACAGCACTCCGAGATGTGTGGGAGGGTACTAGATGCTCATTAGTAGCTTTCAAATTGTGTGGCCTCAGGACCTCTTTCAAGACTCTAAGTCTTAAAAATTATTGAGGACTCCAAATAACGTTTGTTTCTGTGGACTATATCTATCAATATTTACTGTATTAAAAATAAGGCTAAGAAATTTAAAAAATATTTATTAGTTCACTAAAAAATAATAAACCTCATTACTTGTTACCATTAATAACTTTTTTTTTACATAGAAATAACTATTTTCCAAAACAAAAAATATTTAGTGGGAAGAATAGCATTGCTCCATGTTTTCTCAAAGCTCCTTAATTTCTGGTTTAATAGAATACAGCTGTTTTCTCAGATTTGCTTGTTCTCTTAGTCTGTTGCAATCTCACATGCCATGTAGCCTCTGGAAAACTCCATTGTATTTTCATGAGAGAAAGAGAGTAAAAGAAGCAAAGAACATCTAAGTATTATCATGAAAATGATTTTGACCTAGTGGACTCCCTGAACGGGTCTCAGGGATCCCCAGGAGTCCCTGGACCACCATTTGAGAACTGTTGGCTTAGATCAAAGCCTTCTTTTTGAAGAGGAGAAAATGTGGCCATAGTCATAGAGCATGGTTCATTAATAGCAGAGCTGAGTCTCAATATAATTTTTTTTTTTTTATCCAAGTCACAATGTTAAATAAAGGCCTGTGTGCATTTGTTCAGAGCTAGATTTAGTAATAGTCACACACCTGTTGGCTAATGTTCAGAATAGCTGGCTACTGTTGACATTAGCTATAGATTGGTTTTAGCTCAGAATCTTACCTTTCCCTCCTCATCCCAACACCCTCACTGACCACAGTTCTTGAAGACTGGATGGTCTGTAAGGGCAGGTCTGTGAGGTTGTGTGCTGTAAATATTTTGGTGGGACACGGGGATGGGATGACTGGTATTTTTATGGCAGGATCTGAGATTCCTGAGCATGCAGAGAGACCCTGAGAGGTCTCTCTGGCTAGCGTCTTTGTCTGCCTTTCTCCTTCCACCCAAGGCAGTACCGTGATATTTGTGATAACACTGTTCTGAGTTAATGACTCTTACTCTACCCAGATCCCCCACAGGAAGAGGTGTCCAGCAACACAGAGTGCCTTGCATGTTATGGATCTAATGAAACTTCCTGTAACGGGACAACCCGGAAATGTTATAAAGAAGAAAGATGTGTCAATCTAACCGCAGAATTTAAGAATGGTATGTCATTTCCTTTTTATGGGACTTGAGTTTAAAACATGTCATGCCTTGGATCATAAATTCTGGATTAACAAAAAAGGCCTGGAGGAGGTTAGTAGGAAGAGGGAATAAGGTCAGGATGCCTTTGAGATAGTGAGGCTGTTAATGTAGCTTTGAGCTGGTTGCTATTTCTGCCGCCTCAGTCCAGAGTTCATTCCTCCTGGGCTGTCGGTCTCTTGAACCCTGTTCTCTTATGGATTGTAATCAAGCCAGGCTCTTTTAAGGGCATCATGTCACTCCTGACATTTATTTCTTTACTAGGGTGAGCTATTCTGTAGGTATGGGTGGGTCTGACTTTCATTTCCTTTTATATGTACACTTCCCTTCTCTGCATGTCACTGAGAGGTATTGGCTTATGACAGCTTGAGTCACCTGGAAGGAAGAGTCAAATGGGGCTTTAATATCCAACCAATTGAAAAAAGAACAACAACAACAACAAAATAAAAAAATTCTATTTAACACTTTAGCCATGATCTATTCCCCTGTGGTGATGGTGTACAACCAGTACAGCATTTCATACTTAAAAAAAAGTCATTGTAAACTTGAAAATGAACAATACTGATGATCTCTCTCCAAAAAAAATCCAACCAACTGTTCTTTTCTACAGAAGTAGTTTGATATTAACCATTATGAGATACAAATTAACCATCATACAATATAAAACCAATAAATATTATTCCTTAAATATTCAGGCAAATATTATGGCTGAATATTTAAATAATACATTTATTAATTAGGGTAAGTTAATTACTGTTAAAGGGCAACCTCCAAGTCCTATGGCTCAATGCAACATATGTTTATTTCTTGCTCGTGGTGCAGTTCATTGCAGAGTCCAGGGCCCTGGGTTCCTTCCATCTTGAGGCTCTGGCCCCTACCCACTCAGGACTTGGCAGTTCTCTTCTGTATTCTTTACGTCTCTGGCCACCAGGTGGGGGAAGAGAAGGAGTGGAGGAAGCAGGAAGGTTTTTACAGGCAACGCCTAGAAGTGAGTGCATCACTCCCTTCCACCTTCTGTTGGCTGGGACGCAGACCTAGCGGTGGCCCAGCAGGAAAGGAAGAGGCATGAAGCTAAAATGAACAGCCAGTCAGTCTCTGCCACAATATGACTTAGATTAATGAGTTTAAGAGCGCTAACATCCAGGTACAATTTGATTTCAACTTTTGTTAAGTGGCAATTATAGTATCAGAAATCGATGCTTAATTGTAATTGCAGATTTCTTAGTGGGGCCAAGCATCACACTTCTGAACTTCTTTTTACTTTTAAAAATATAGACTTTATTTTTTAGAGCAGTTTTAGATTCACAGGAAAATTGAGAGGAAGATATAAAGATTTTTCCTATACACCTTTCCCTTACACATATATAGCCTTCCCCACTATCAACATCACCCACCAAAAAGGTGCATTTGTTATCATCCATGAGCCTACACTGACACATTGTTATCAACCAGAGTCCATTAGGGGTCACTGTTTATGATGTACCTTCTATGGGTTTCGACAAATGTATAATGACATGTATCTACTGTTATAGTATCATACACAGTATTGTAGTTTCACTGACCTAAAAATCCTCTGTGCTCTGTCTATTCATCCCTAACCACCGGCAACCTCTGATTTTTTTACTCTTTCTATAGTTTTACCTTTATCAGAATGTCATATAGTTGGGATCATATCGTTTGTAGCCTTTTCAGAGTGACTTATTTCACATAGTAATAGGCATTTAAGGATCTTGATGTTTACACAGCTCTGATGTTTAATTCTAAAGGTGTGTCTGAGGGCAACAATGGCATCGAAGGACATGTTCTTTCTGCTCACCCTATTCCCAGCTGTCTGCAAAGTCCCAGGCTTTGACTTAATCTGAAAGCCAGACAGATCAAAGCCATCATAAATGTAGGATTTTTTTTTTTTTTTTTTTTTTTAGATTTTTTTGATGTGGACCATTTTTAAATTTATTTATTTATTTATTTATTTATGGCTGTGTTGGGTTTTTGTTTCTGTGCGAGGGCTTTCTCTAGTTGTGGCAAGCGGGGGCCACTCTTCATCGCGGAAATGTAGGATTTTGTTTTTGTTTTTGCCCAAGCTGTATGGCACAGGGAGATCTGCTTGGTGCTTTTTGTCCAACTAGAGGGGTGGGATAGGGAGGGTGGGAGGGAGACGCAAGAGGGAGGAGATATGGGGATATATGTATATGTATAGCCGATTCACTTTGTTATACAGCAGAAACTAACACACCATTGTAAAGCAATTATACTCCAATAAAGATGTTAAAAAAAAATACTGTAGCCATGTGCCAGGCAACACATCTTCCTAACACACTCTAATTCAACCTCCAGCACTGACATATGCTCTAAAGCAGCAATGAATTGCTTTCTTTACTGGGATGTGGAGGTCTCCCCCTCCTTCTCAGAGCATGTTTGGAGTCAGCCTTGAACTCAAATTGCAGCCCTGCCTCTAACAAGTAGCCAGTCACCTCCTCCAGCCCCTTCCTCCCCTGTGAGCTGCCTCTCCTCCAGGGCTGTTTGACTTGCAGCCTACAGAGCAATACTGGCACATAGTAAGTACTCAGTAAAAGGTAGCTGCAATCACAATCACATCTTCTTTGCAAATTTCCTTGTCTTTTCCTAGGACCTGCACCTTAAAACAGGGTTAAACACATCACAACACAGATTTAGAGTTAAGACACAGGGGTCCCTCTGGCTGTTTTCCCCTCTTCTCAGGGAAAACTCAGGCAGAGAGAACTCAGGTCCAGAGAGGAGTGGGGATGGAAAGCAGAGCCTAGAGGAGAGGAGGCCAGGAGCAGGTCTGAAGTGCTGACTCCCTCCTGGATTGAGAGCAGAGGACTACGGAGGGTCTGAGCCTGTCCCTGGATTTCACCACCTGCCAGCTACTCAGGAAAACACTGAAGAGTTCATTCCCAGGTCCAGTTCTAGCCCTAACCCGTGAGCTCAGGTTCACATCCACCTCCAGGAGCCTCAGTTTCCTCCAGGACTGGTTGGGAGAGGGTATCTAGGCCCTCACCTCCACAGCCACTCTGCCATCACCATTTGGTGTTCTTGATCCTGGGCTCCTTCTTCCAAGCTCCTGTGTCAGGAAGAGACCTGTTTCAGCTCTTGCAGGTCACTGAGAAGACTGGGGAGGAAGGGCGAAGGGGCTGTGAAGTCCTTACTGTCTCTTTTGCGTTCACAGAGATGAAGCTCGTGCTGAAAGGCTGCTCCAAGGTCAGCAACTCCGCCTGTGAGTTCCTGGCTACTGAAAATCGGACGGTTGGAAGAGTCACTTTCCTAAAGTTTCAGTGTGGAGACAGCTCCGATGCCTCCTCAACACCCACTCCCACTACCTCGACCCCCTGTGACATTGGCTCTAAAGTCTTCTTCACACCCATGACCCTTGCCAGCCTTCTCCTGCTGGGGTTGCTGCTCTGAGATCTGCACCCTCAAACCCTCCCCTCCCCTGTGTGACTGCTCAGTGAGTAGCAGTAGCAGTCACAGCCTTCCAGGTAATGCCCTGTGATAGCCACATTATTCTTTATTATTAAAGCATTGGTCCACTCAATGACCAAATCTGTCCTGATATGTTCTGGGCTGGGCTTCCTTCAAGCCACTGTCCAGCACCACTTCCCAGTTACTTGCCTTTGAAATCCTTGCACCTTTGTGTGTGGGCTCTCAGGACCTCCCTGATCCCTGTCTAATTTGCTTCTGAGAAGCAGACCCTTCCACCTTGCTGGCATCTTTTGCTTACAGCCCTGCACTTCTGGGGATCAACATGCCACTGTCCCCATCCTCACACTCAGGGGGAGGACCCAGCCATAATGCCCTGTTTTGACCCCAGCACTGATATTTGGCTCTTCAGCAATTGTACTGGCTGTAGTCTCAGGCCCACAGTGACATTGTCTAGGACACTGTCACCACAAGACCCAAAGGGGGTACACAGGGGTTGCTGAAAGCTGTCAGATTCCCCTGCCTAACCTCCCAGGCAGGGGCATAATGCTGTCAGTGCCCTGCTGACTAAGTGTCTCTTAGCCTTGTGCAGAATGGAACATGGCTACAGAGGCCCAGCCCCTCCTCTCAGAGAACTACAATCAAAGGCAGGGTCCTCGACCCCATAGCAGATACCCAGGGAGCAAGAAAACCATTCAATCCAATATGCACAGAAGCCCAGTTTTAGTAAATAAGGGGGGCCTTGAGCTGGACTTGGAAGAATAAGGTTTTCTGTAATAAAAACTTTTAAAAGTGCTTTCTTGTCCAGGCGTGCTGATGATGATTAAGACCAAAGCCACCAGAAAGGCCACCTGATGGTAGCTCATCACCACATTCATTTTCATTTATTTATTTATTTTAGTTTTTTATTTTGAAATAATTTTAGATTTCTCAAAGAGTTTCAAAAATAGTTCAGAGAGTTCTAGTACCCCATCACCCACCTTCCTCTTACATTCACATCTTACATAACCACACTGCAATTACTAAAACCAGGAAGTTAGCATTGAAACCATACTGCTAACTAATAGACCTCATTTGACTTTTGCCAGTTTTCACTAATGATGTCCTTTCTCTGGTCCAGGATCCAATTCTTTGCATTTAGTTGTTATGTCTCAGTCTCCCACACTCTGTGACAGTTCTGGAGTCTTTATTTTATTGACCAGTTATTTTTCAGAAATTTGAGCTTGTCTGAAGTTTTCTTATGATAAGATTGAGGCTATGTCTTTTTGGCAAGAATCCCACAGAAATGATGTGTCTTGTAGCCTTGCATGAAATGGAACATGGGTACAGAGCCCCAGTGCATCTTATCAGGAGTTACATGATGTTGATATGTCGTATCAACTGGTGATGTTAATCTTGATTGCTTGGTTAAGGTCATATCTGCCAGGTTTCTCCACTGTAAAGTTACTGTTTTTCTCCTTTGCAATTAATAATAAGCTAAGTTGTGCTGCTGTAACAAATAGATCTTACTAAAAAAAAAAAAACTTAGGGGTTTAATACAAGGAAAGTTGATTTCTCAGTTATTTAAACCTATATAGATGTTCCTGACTGCGCAGCTATCCTGGGCAGCTCCCCTCTGAGAGTGAGGAAGGGGCCAGACTCCTTCTATTCCATGGTTCTCCCATCCTCTGGGATTCTTGGGCTCTTAGTTAAGGGTTCTGCATCCAGCTGGCTGACATGCAAAGAGTCTAGAGGACCATGCAGCATGACCCAGGGGCCAGGCCTCAATTATATGGCCTGGGAGGAAGTAGTTTATCCACATGCACCTTGCAGGATCAAGGTGCCAGGATCAGAGCCAGTATGGCTTGGTGGTAAGGGACATGGCCTCTAGAGCCAGAGGCATAGCTTCAAATTCCAGCACTGGAACCTTGGGCAACAGATGTCATCTCTCTGTGCCTCAGTTTCCCACCACTACTAGAGAGATAGTGATAATGCTTGATGCCTGTGGTTGTAAGAGCTGCCAACATAGTTCCCCTTGTCAAGGAGTAAATACTAGTCAATGCAGATGACTCCAGTTTGAAAGCAGCTCTCCCCATCCTCTAAGGAGAGGGTGGATTACCAGAAAGAGTGACGTGGAAGGTGCAGCCCTGGCCCACTTCTCTCAGACCATGCTGACCTCATTGAGGTTATAGCTGCTTCCGTGTCTCAGGATTCCCTCTCCCTTTTCATCCCCTCCCCAGATCTCCATGGCTGCTGCCACCATGACTGCATAGGCCACAGCACAGCTTGCTTACATCTTCACATGGCTGCTGACTCCAGGCAGCCAAGGGCACCACCAGAGCTGACCTGCTCTTAGAACCTCCTGGAAGTTCCCCTGCTCAGGCTCGATGAGAAGAAGTGGTACTTTTGGGGAACTGCAAAGAGTCACACAGGAATGGAAATCAGGGCTGAGGACTGCGAAGGCAGCTGGAAGGTGAGCAGGGCTAGATCCCAGGAGGTTCCACACATTGGAAAGACTTGGGCTTTAGACCGAGGGCTGAAGAGGGCCACGGCAGAGGTAAGCACAGAAGTAGGAGTAGGATTGGTTTTCCATTCGGGGAGGTTCTCAGACTGTAGGGTGCAGGTAGAAAGACAGCAGAAAGACAGTACAGGGAGGGAGTTTAAATGGAGAAGTAGTAGGGACATGCCCAGGGCAAATGCTCGGTCCTGCTGCTGTAATTGAGAGTAATTCACACCATTCTATGCACTTCTATGTGCACTGTTGGCTCCTGCCTCCTCACCCAGAGTAGGGGCCAGGGCAAAGCACCACTCTTGCTCAATGTCTACATTCCTTTCCTTGGCTGTCCACACTTAACTCTGGATTTCTGTCTTCTGGGCACGGTCTAGGACTTCCCACCCAGATAAAGCCCTTTGCTGCCAATTCTTCCTTAGTCCCAGCCTGGGCTCCAGCATAAGCCCTGTGTCTGAGGAGGTCCACAGAATTCTATACTCACATTGTACAGTGGGACAAATCATGAATCACTGATTTTCACAGCTCTTTACAGTTGGTAAAGCTCTTTTGCCCAGGTTATTTTATGTTCTTTAGAATTAGCTTCATTCATATATAGTATGATTTACATACAATAAAAGGTACGTGTACCAACTAATGGGTTTTGACAAATGTGCCCATGTAACCACTCCTTCAGTCAAGATATAGAAGCCCTCTCCCCTCAGACCCACAAGGTTCCCCACTCTCCTTGGAGTCCACTCTACTCCAGCCCCAGGCTCCCACCTGCATCTCCGCTGTCCCAACCTGGAAGTGACAGGCAGCTCTTCTACTCATATTCCATTGAGCTGAGCTGCTATTTGGCACCAACTGGACAAAAGGCTATGGGCAACATAGGCCCTGGGGAGGTCAGCTCTTCCCAGCAACAATTCCCCCACCATGGAAGGGGGAGGTCAGGGGACTGTTTCCACCAGGTTCCAAGCCCTTCCACCCTGCCCTCCTCCCCCCACCCCACTCACTTCCTGGGCCAGGATGACAGAAGGAGGGTGTGGGGTTCTCTTTTCTGTGGACTGGATATAGCACCTGTCAACTGAAAGAAAATGCACAACCTAAAAGCTGAGAATTATGTTTTATTGGGGAGACTTACTGAGGACTTAAGCCTGGGATACAGCCTCTCAGATCTCTCTGAGGGACTGTTCCAAAGAGATAAGGGATGTCACCTACAAATTGGCACTAGCCATCTACCTTTACAAGGATCAAATTATGAGCTGCTGCAGCTGCTGACCTTCAACATCCCCTGAAAGGAGTTCAGGGTGGAGATCAGGAATGAGGCCCTCTGTACTCTGGAAGAACTGGCAGAACAAGTCTTCAGATAGTTAGATATTTTCAAGAGACGATTTCATGAGCCCAATTCTTGTATCTCCTCATAACCAGAAAAGCACTAAAATCCTTCATGGTGACGTCTGCTCCTTGTGCCTAGCAGTAACCTTCATAGGACTAGCAGAAAGCTTCTGCAAAAAATATGTGCTTGATTGCACGTACTTCCCCTTCACCAAAATCACATATATATTGACCTTCCCCCCACCTCTTGGGAAGAGCTTCTCAGAGCTATCTGAAATGCTGTCTCCTGGGCTATAGTCCTCATTTTGGGCCCAATAAAACTTAACTCACAACTGTCACGTTGTGCATTTTTTTCAGTCGACAGGGAAGAGCCAAGATATATTGGAGTTTTTGCTGAAATAAAACTGTGTAGTGGGACATCAAAAGATTGCTGCTAATCACAAAAAACAGACATCTCAAGTTAATGATTTTACTGCTTTTCTATGTATGGGAAGATGCAACAGTCTGGGCTCACTGAAATTATCCCTTTGATATGCACCTTAACTATCTAGGGCCAGAATCCTGTTTTTCTCCTTCCTGAATTCCCCTCAGGATATACTGTGGTGGGGTGGGGTGGTGGGGATGCGGAGAAGGGTGGGTGCAGTGGCTGATGGCTTTATGGTCACAACATCCTTTGTTAACTGAAGTGGCAGGCAATACTCTTTGTTCACACACCTCTCAGTTGAACTACGATCTGAACTAAATCTTCAAATAATTCTTGATCTGAAATATGAACTGAACCAAAGCTAAAACCACTAATCACTATGAGTCTTTTAAATATCTGTTTTTAACTGGATGAGTGAATATGCCCCAGGGGACTGTGAGAAGAATGCTGGTCTTGATATATTCTGCAGGGACCTTAAGCATCCAAGTGTGGCTGTAGATGTGAGCATGGGAGTGAGGAAGGTTGAGAGAAGGGAGGACCCAAGCAAGATGGGCAGTGGACTCAGGACATGGTTGCTCTTATGCTGGGGAGACCAGCTATTTGGGTCAAGTAATTCCAGGGATTCTGGTGTCCCCAAAAGTGCTCCCATCAGGGGTGGAGTCAAGATGGTTGTGGGGGAGGATGTGAAGTTCCCATCTCCCCACACCTAGGGCACCTGCTGGACACTGGTGAGGGACCTCAACACCCAAGGAGATGGTAGTAACCCCCAAGCAACTGGGTAGGATGAGGGGGGAGTGAGGGGGGAGAAGAAGTGGAGGCTGGACAGGACAAGCAAGCACCCCTGAGGGGTGGTTGAATGCGGGGAAGCGTTCCCATGCCTGGAGGGACCCTCAGGGGCTTGGAGGATCATGGGGGAGTGCACCTAGCATCTTCCCTGCCCAATCAGGCTCCAGGAAGCCTGCAGGGCTCCTGGGCCAGGTCCTCCACCCTCAGAGGCCCCTTCCAGGATGCACTGGTCCTAGGGGCATAGGAGGGAGGTGGGGGGAGAAGAGGAGAGGCGGGTGGGGGGGCTCTCTGGGATTGGAGGATCAGGGGAGGTGCAGAGGGTGTTTCCCCCACCCACTCAGGCCCCAGGAAACCTGCTGTTCTCCTGGGCCTGGTCTTCTGCCCTCCGAGCCCCCCTCAGCTGTGGGGATCCTAAGGGTGTAGGAGAGAGGGAAGAGGGACGAAGAGGAGGAGAGGTGGGCAGCAGGGACCATCTAGGGTCAGGGGATCAGGGAAGGTGTCTTGGGCATTTCCCCCACCCACCTGGCCCTGGGAAGCCTGCTGGGCTCCTGGACTTGGTCCTCTCCCCTCCAAGGCCAGAGGCACACCTGGTTCCCTCTGGCTGCATTGAGCTTAAGCCCCACCCCCCGGGGCCTTTTCTGGCCCTGTGGGTCCTAAGTATAGGCCCCATCCACCACCTAAACCCTGCCCCTACTTAAGCCCCGCCTCCCCACCCCCCACAGCCAAGGCCTTTTTTCCTGCTTTTTTTTTTTCTTTTTCTTTTCTTTTTTTACTATTGTGGTTCTGTTTTACCTTCCAGTTGTTGTTTCATCTATATATATACTTTTTTATTCTTTCTAACATACATGTTTGCTTTCTAATTTAATTTTCTTTTTTTACTTTTGTTATTGTTCTGCTCCTTTCTTTTTTCTTTTTTTTTTGCTGCCCCATGCACCTTGTGGGATCTTGGCTTACAAGCCTGAGGTTGGGCCAGAGCTCCTGCAGTGGGAGCTCTGAGCCTGAACCACTGGACTAACAGAGAACCTCAGAGCCCAGGGAACATTCATTGGAGTGAGGTTTCCTGGAGGTCCTCATCTTGGCACCAAGACCCAGCTCTACCCAACAGCCTACAAACTCCAGTGCTGGAAACCTCAGGCCAAACAACCAGCAAGACAGGAACACGATCCCACCCACCAAAAAAAAAAAAAAAATGAGATGACAAAAATTATGTCACAGATGAAGGAGCAAGGTAAAAACCTACAAGACCAAATAAATGAAGAGGAAATAGGCAACCTACCTGAAAAAGAATTCAGAGTAATGATAGTAAAGATGATCCAGAATCTCAGAAATAGAATGGAGGCACAGATTGAGAAAATACAAGAAAAGTTTAACTAAGATCTAGAAGAACTAAAGAACAAACAAACAGAGATGAATAACACAATAACTGAAGTGAAAAATACACTAGAAGGAATCAATAACAGAATAACTGAGGCAGAAGAACGAATACGTGAGCTGGATGACAGAATGGTGGAAATAACTGCCGAGGAGCAGAATAAAGAAAAAAGAATGAAAAGAATTGAAGACAATCACAGAGACCTCTGGGACAACACTAAATGCACCAACATTTGAATTATAGGGGTCCCAGAAGAAGAAGAGAAAAAAAAGGGTCTGAGAAAATATTTGAAGAGATTATAGTGGAAAACTTCCCTAACATGGGAAAGGAAATAGTCACGCAATTCCAGAAAGTGCAGAGAGTCCCATTCAGGATAAATCCTAGGAAAAACACACCAAGACACATATTAATAAAACTAACAAAAATTAAATACAAAGAAAAAATATTAAAAGCAGCAAGGGAAAAGCAAAATGTAACATACAAAGGAATCCCCATGAGGTTTTGAGCTGATTTTCAGCAGAAACTTTGCAGGTCAGAAGGTAGTGGCAGGATATACTTAAAGTGATGAAAGAGAAAAACCTACAACCAAGATTATTCTACCCAGCAAGGATCTCATTCAGATTTGATGGAGAAATCAAAAGCTTTTCAGACAAGCAAAAACTAAGAGAATTCAGCACCACCAAACCAGATTTACAACAAATGCTAAAGGAACTTCTCTAGGCACGAAACACAAGAGAAGAAAAAGACCCACAAAAACAAACCCAAAACAATTAAGAAAATGGTAATAGGAACATACATATCAATAATAACCTTGAATGTAAATGGATTAAATGCTCTAACCAAAAGACACAGACTGGCTGAATGGATACAAAAACAAGACCCATATATATGCTGTCTACAAGAGACCCACTTCAGACCGAGGGACACATACAGACTGAAAGTGAAGGGACAGAAAAAGATATTCCATGCAAATGGAAATCAAAAGAAAGCTGGAGTAGCAATACTTGCATCCAATAAAATAGACTTTAAAATAAAGACTGTTACAAGAGATAAGGAAGGACACTACATAATGATCAAGGGATCGATCCAAGAAGATATAACAATTGTAAATATTGATGCACCCAACGTAGGAGCACCTCAACACATAAGGCAAGTGCTAACAACCATAAAAGGGGAAATTAACAGTAACACAGTAACAGTAGGGGACTTTAACACCCCACTTACACCAATGGTCAGATCATCCAAACAGAAAATAAATAAGGAAACACAAGCTTTAAATGACATAATAGACCAGATAGATTTAATTGATATTTATAGGACATTCCACCTGAAAGTGGCAGAATACACTTTCTTCTCAAGTGTACATGGAACATTCTCCAGGATAGATCACATCTTGGGTAACAAATAAGGTCTCGGAAAATCTAACAAAATTGAAATCCTATCAAGCATCTTTTCTGACCACAACACTATGAGATTGGAAATCAATTACAGGAAAAAAAAAACTGTAAAAAACACAAATACATGGAGGCTAAACAGTGCGCTACTAAATAAGCAAGAGATCACCAAAGAAATCAACGAAGAAATAAAAAAATACATAGAAACTAATGACAATGAAAACAAGATGACCAAAAACCTAGGGGATGCAGCAAAAGCAGTTCTAAGAGGGAAGTTTAGAGCAGTTCAATCTCACCTCAGGAAACAAGAAAAAACTCAAATAAATAATCTAACCTTACACCTAAAGCAACTAGAACAAGAAGAACAAAGAAAACCCAAAATGAGTATAAGGAAAGAAATCATAAAGATCAGAGCAGAAATAAATGAAATAGAAATGAAGAAAACAATAGCAAAAATCAGTAAAACTAAAAGCTGGTTCTTTGAGAAGATAAACAAAATTGATAAACCTTTAGCCAGACTCATCAAGAATAAAAGAGAGACAATGCAGATCAATAAAATTAGAAATGAAAAAGGAGAAATGACAACTGACACTGCAGAAATACAAAGGATTATAAGAGCCTACTACAAACAACTATATGCCAATAAAATGGACAAATTCTTGAAAAGGTACAATTTTCCAAGATGGAACCAGGAAGAATTAGAAAATATAAAAAGGCTTATCACAAGTAATGCAACAGAAACCGTAATTAAAAATCATCCAACAAACAAAAGTCCAGGACAAGATGGCTTCACAGGCGAATTCTATCAAACGTTTGGAGAAGAATTAACACCTATCCTTCTCAAACTCTTCCAAAAAATTGCAGAGGGAGGAACACTGCCAAATTCGTTCTATGAAGCCACCATCACCCGGATACCAAATCAGACAAAGACATCACACAAAAAAAGAAAATTACAGGCTAATATCACTGATGAACATAGATGCAAAAATCCTCAGCAAAATACTAGCAAACAGAATCCAACAACACATTAAAAGGATCTTACACCATGATCAAGTGATATTTATCCCAGGAATGCAAGGATTCTTTAATATATGCAAATCAATCGATGTGATACACCATATTAAAAAATTAAGGAAAAAAAAACATATGATCATGTCAATAGATGCAGAAAAAGCTTTTGCCAAAATTCAACATCCATTTATGATAAAAACTCTCCAGAAAATGGGCATAGAGGGAACCTACCTCGACATCATAAAGATCATATATGACAAACCCACAGCAAACATCATACTCAATGGTGAAAAACTGAAAGCATTTCCACTAGATCAGAACAAGACAAGGATGTCCACTCTCACCACTCTTATTCAGCATAGTTTTGGAAGTCCTAGCCACAGCAATCAGAAAAGAAAAAAAATAACGGAACACAAATTGGAAAAGAAGAAGTAAAACTGTCACTGTTGGCAGATGACATGATACTATACATAGAAAATCCTAAAGATGCCACCAGAAAACTACTAGAACTAATCCATGACGTTGGTAATGTTGCAGGATACAAAATTAATGCACAGACATCTCTGGCATTCCTATACACTAACAACGAAAAATCAGAAAGTGAAATTAAGGAAACAATCCCATTTACCATTGCAACAAAAAGAATAAAATACCTAGGAATAAACCTACTTTAGTAGGCAAAAGACTTGTACTCATAAAACTATAAAACACTGATGAAAGAAATCAAAGGTGACATAAACAGATGGAGAAATATACCATGTTCTTGGATTGGAAGAATCAATATTGTGAAAATGACTATACTACCCAAAGCAATCTACAGATTCAATGCAATCCCTATCAAACTACCAATGGCATTCTTCACAGAATTAGAACAAAAAATTTTACAGTTTGTATGGAAACACAAAAGACCCCGAATAGCCAAAGCAATCTTGAGAAAGGAAAACGGAGCTGGAGGAATCAGGCTACCTGACTTCAAAGTATACTACAAAGCTACAGCAATCAAGACTGTATGGTATTGGCACAAAAACAGAAATATAGATCACTGGTACAGGGTGGAAAGCCCAGAGATAAACCCACATACATATGGTCACCTAATTTATGACAAAGGAGGCAAGAACATACAATGGAGAAAAGACAGCCTCTTCAATAAGTGGTGCTGGGAAAACTGGACAGCTACATGTAAAAGGATGAAATTAGAACATTCTCTAACACAATACACAAAAATAAACTCAAAATGGATTAAAGAGCTAAATATAAGATCAGAAACTATAAAAATCTTAGAGGAAAACATAGGAAAAAACACTCTTTGACATAAACCACCATAAGTTCTTTTTTGACCCACCTCCTAGAGAAATGAAAATAAAAACAAAAATAAACAAATGGGACCTAATGAAACTTAAAAGCTTTTGCACAGCAAAGGAAACCATAAACAAGATGAGAAGACAACTCTCAGAATGGGAGAAAATATTTGCAAATGAAGCAACGGACAAAGGATTAACCTCCTAATTATACAAACAGCTCATGGAGCTCAATATAATAAAAAAAAAAAAAAAATCCAATTTAAAAATGGGCGGAAGACCTAAATAGACATTTCACCAAAGAAGACATACAGATGGCCAAGAGGCACATGAAAATATACTCAACATCACTGATTATTAGAGAAATGTAAATCAAAACTACAATGAGGTATCACCTCACACCTGTCAGAATGGCCATCATCAAAAAATCTACAAACAATAAATGCTGGAGAGGGTGTGGAGCAAAGGGAACCCTTCTGCACTGTTGGTGGGAATGTAAATTGATACAGCCACTATGGAGAACAGTATGGAGGTTCTTTAAAAAGGTAAAAATAAAACTACCATATGACTCAGCTATCCCACTACTGGGCATATACCCTGAGAAAACCATAATTCAAAAGGATACATGTACCCCAATGTTCATTGCAGCACTATTTATAATAGCCAGGGCATGGAAACAACCTAAATGCCCAACAATACATGATGGGTAAAGAAGATGTGGTACATATATACAATGGAATATTACTCAGCCATAAAAAGGAAGGAATGAAATTGGGTCATTTGTAGAGATGTGGATGGACCTAGAGTCTGTAATACAGAGTGAAGTAAGCCAGAAAGAGAAAAACAAATATCATATATTAACACATATATGTGGAATCCAGAAAAATGGTACAGATGAACCTATTTGTAGGGCAGGAATAGAGACGTAGATGTAGAGAACAGACATGTGGACACAGAGGGGGAAGGGGAGAGTGGGACAAATTGGGAGATTAGTTTTGACATAAATACACTACCATGTGTAAAATAGATAGGTAGTGAGAACCTGCTGTATATCACAGGGAGCTCAGCTCGGTGCTCTTTGACAACTAGATGGGTGGGATTGGGGGTTGGACGGGACTTCCAAGAGGAAGGGGATATAGGTATACATATAGCAGATTCACTTCATTGTACAGCAGAAACTAACACAATATTGTAAAGGAATTTTGCACCAAAAAAATAAAAAAAAAATAGTGCTCCCGTCAGCCAAGTTACCAAGAGAAGTAAGGTCAAGCACAGCATCCCAGGAAAGGGAATAGTGACCAGTTGGATCTCTGATGCCAGGGTCTCACAGTGAATCATTCCCAGAAGTGGTTTTTCATTATTATTTTTTATTGAAATATAGTTGATGTACAATATTATGTAAGTTACAGGTGTACAATGTAGTGATTCACAGTTCCAAAAGGATGAGGTGGGGGGGCTTCCTTGAACATCAACCCTGAAGCTGGAGGTAGGTCCCTGACCCTGGCTTCAGAGGTGGAAGTCATATGCAGATTAATAGTGGTGGCAGGGCTTGGCTGACACAGAGAAAGCAGGGTCCCCTGCTGCCCATATTTCCCCAGGGACTGTCACAGTCTCAAATTCCAGCCACTCTCTTGGTGCTAAGAGCCACCTATTTCCCATGAACTAATTGTAATTACCATCACTTTACACCTTATTGGAGATGCTACCTAGATGTGGAGATTGTGAGAAAGCTGAACCAGATGGTAGGTGAGAAAACGAGCAAGAGTCTGTGACAGAGGTAGATATGAAGACTAAATCAGGGGATCGAGGGTCCCTGAGACACATCAGTAAGCCCAGGCCCCACTTCTGTGTGATTTGGCATCAACTCAATATCAGAACCCACAAGGATGGAAACAGTGGTGATGATACAGAAGTCAAAGCTCCCTCTGAGCAGCTGGCTTTGTGTCACACTTTATTTTCAGGAGGTAGGGTATTATTATATCCCTGTTGTCCAGCTGAGCAGACTGAGGCTTGCAAAGGCCAGATGCCTTACACACAGCTATCTACATAGGTCCTGGGATCAGATCAAGTTCTCCCTCACCACGAAAATTGAAAATCAAGGAAGAGCCAAGGTAAGCTGTTACTGCTTTCTTACGGACTGGGTGTGGGTGGCTGGGTCCCTGAGCAAGTCGACTTTCCTGGCTTCAGGATCCCTCAGATTCCTTCCCATCTGTGTCCCTTTAGAACGTTATATCCACGGTGAGGACTTGGGTTCAGGCATCATCCTCTTCAGGCTTCAAGGCAGGTGTGAAGGGGCAACACAGAACTTGGAAGAACTTGAGGTCTCAAGTGAGCACACTGGCCTGGGAGCCTGGACAAGACCAAGCTTCTTCCTCAACTGAGGGGCCAGCTTGGGACCCAGTGTCCCTGCCCTGGGACACTCAGTTCTGGTGTTGGCTAACAGCATACCCCCAGCTGTCTTTCTTCCTGCCTTCAGCTCTTCATTTCACTTTTTGTCTTTTTTCTTGGAGTTCACTGTGTAATTTGTGTTCCCCCAGCCCATCTCACTTGCTTCCACTTTTTCTTCCCCTCTGAACTGGACACAGAACAGAACTAAAGTTTAACTTTTTCATTTCTTATACTGAATAGTTTCTATGGTTTCTCTGTAAATTATTTACTGTTTTACCTGGATGAATTAAGCTTTTATTTGTTTGTTTGCTTGTTTATTATTTATTTTCCTCCTGAGGGTGAGAGACCTTCTTGGCAAAAGGATTCTCTGTCCCCCCACCCAAACACCACCACTTTTGAGACCCAAGCACACCCGGGAGCATGGAAATGGTTCAGGCTGAGCTACAGAGGGTTTGTGCTCTGCTTGAGGGCCCAGGGTGCCCTTCCAGAAAAAGCCTGTCTGCACTTTGGAGGGGGCACAGTCCCCTCCAGTGAAGGACCTCCTTGGGGACTGAGGCCTCTCTTGGACCTGTCTTTTGTCCAGGGCACCCCGTCTGGTCATCTTGGCTTAGTAGACTCCAACCAGTTAAGAGCAGCCCACACAGAGCAGCCTGTTATAAATTACTTTTATGCAACTTTGATTTTCTCACCTCACAATATATCATGGAAATTGCTCTGCACTTGTTCATGGGGTCTCCCCATCCTGTTCTAGGGATGCTCAGGATTCCAGAGTGTGTCTTTTTAACCTCTTCATGCTGTATGGGCATTTAGGTTGTTCCAATATTTTGCAATCACAGTGTTTCAATGAATACCTTTGTGCATATGTATTTTTATATTGCTAGAGGTACATCTTCGGGGTAGATTCCTGGAAGTGAGTCAAAGAAATGTAACTGCATATATAGTTTTGTTAGGTTTACTGAATTCTGGTCTTGAAGAGTTGTGTTATTCTGCATTCTCACCAGCAGTTTATGAGGGGATATGTTTCGCCATGGCCTTGCCAAAGAATGTGTTGTCTTACATTTTAATGTTCACTAGTCTACAGGTGAGAAATGGTATCTCAGTGGTGTTTTAATTTGCATTTCTCTAATTATGGAGTTTGAATATTTTTTCAAATGTTTAAAGACCACTAAGATTTTATATAGATCTCATATATTTTGTCTGTTCATGTCCTTTTTCTATTTTTCTAGGAAATTTTGTTTCTTTGTCTTTAAATTGTTTTTTTCATTTTGATTTAATAGGTGCAGAAACAAATTTTATAATCATATCAGGAGTATGTCTTTCACTTCTAAGTTTACAAAAGTACAGTACATATTTTATCTCATTCAATCTTCATAAGATGATTGTGATATACAATTAATAAAAAATCTACATTATTGGGGATTTGTGAGGATTAAATGAAATAATGCACAATTGGTCACTAATCTGCACAACTTAACAAGCTACTAAACATTAAATAAATGCCAATAATGGTCAATTTAATTATTATAATATTAATATTTCTAATAATCTTTTAGCAAAAGGTAAACTTTGGGAAATTAGAATATTTGTGTTTTTAACATCCCATATTATGTGACTAATTTGTTTCTATTTTTTGAAATACTGTGTTTTCCTAATCAGTTAAATGAAAACTATAGTTCTCTTTCTATAACTAATGTAGGAATAGATATATGGATAAAATCCTATAGTCAAGAACTCTGCATTAACAAACTAAAAAAAAAAATTAGCCATTGTAGCCAGTGCTATTAAGTACATTCACAGTGTTGTGCAACTGTCACCACTATCTAGTTCCAGAATACCTTCATCACCCCAGAAAGAAAGCCCATACTCATTAAGCAGTCATTGCTCATTCTCCTCCTTCCCTAGCCCCTGGCAACCACAAATCTGTTTTCTGTCTCTATGGAGTTGCCTATTCTGGATATTTCATATAAATGGAATCATTTACTATGTGGTCTTTTGTATCTGATTTCTTTCACTTAACATAGTGTTTTCAAGATCCATCTATGTCGTAGCACGTACCTGTGCGTTTTCTTTTTTATGGCTGAATAATATTCCGTTGTCTGGTTATAACATATTTTGTCTAGCCATTCCTCCGTTAATAGACATTTGAGTTTTTGCCACCTTTTGTAACTGAGCAGGACCCTAAAAGGCTTTCCTGAGACAGACCACCACCCCCCCCAACCCCCGCCAAATACTCTGCCTTCCTCTTGTTTGTAGAAAAGCTGTAGTCTCCCAGGCCTCCCCTGAGTCACCAAAGCCTGGCTCAAGAATTAAAGATTGAAAGGATGTGAATATGTAGTGACAAAAATAGCAGTTGGGCCAGGAGAACTGGTGACAATTTAAACAGGAAATCAGCCATATGGGAGTCACAGAATCTTTAGTTTCTCCCTGAAGTACATATATAACAGTATTTGATGCACATTCCTGACTTGTTTTTCAGATACTAAAGCCCCTACCAAATGGAAGAAGTTAATTGCATGATGCCCATGAGCACATAGCCCCCAGACTGACTGGAGCCTGAGAATCGATAATGTTAACCTCTGTGACACCACCCTGTTACCCCACCATCAGCCAATCAGAGTATTGTGCATAAGCTGATCACACACCCTGAGACTCCCCTCCCTCACCTTGCCTTTAAAAATGTTTCCCTGGGGGCTTCCCTGGTGGCACAGTGGTTGGGAGTCTGCCTGCCAATGCAGGGGACACGTGTTTGAGCCCTGGTCCAGGAAGATCCCACATGCCGTGGAGCAACTAGGCCTGTGCGCCACAACTGCTGAGCCTGTGCTCTAGAGCCTGCGAGCCACAACTACAGAAGCCTGCAACTACTGAAGCCCATGCTCCACAGCAAGAGAAGCCACTGCAGTGAGAAGCCTGAACTCTGTAGTGAAGAGTGGCCCCCAATTGCCACAGCTGGGGAGGGCTCCCACACAGCAGTTAGGACCCAATGCAGCAAAAAAAAAAAAAAAAACTTCCCTGAAACCCATTGGGGAGTTCAGGTCTTTTGAGAATCAGCTGTGCGGACTACTTGTTTGGTGCCTTACAATTAATGCTGCACTTTCCTTCACCATAACCCGGTGTCAGTAGATTGGCTTAACTGTGTGTGGATGAGTGGACCCAAGTTTGGTTCAGTAACACTTATGACTATCATGGCAGTGTTATTATGCACATATCAGGCACAAGTTCAAACCCCTGTTTTTAATTCTTTACGGTATATACCCACACGGGAAATTTCTGGGTCATATGGTAATTCTATTTTTAACTTATTGAGGAGCCATGGAACTGTTTTCCACAGTGACTGCACCATTTTACATTCCCACTTGAAACATCATGTTTCAACATTCTTGCCAATACTTTTTTTTTTTTTAATTATGGTCATTCTAAGTATTAGGTATGTAGTAGTATCTCCCTGTTGTTTTGATTTGCATTTACCTAATGATTAGTGATGTTGAACATTTTTTCATGTGCTTGTTGGTTATTTATATATCTTCTTCAGAGAAATGTCTATTCAAGTCCTTTGCTCATTTTTAAATTGTGTTGTCTTTTTGTTGTTCAGTTGTAAAAGTTCTTTATTTATTCTAGCTATTAGATCCTTAACCAGATATGTGATTTACAAATATTTTCTGCCATTCTGTGGGTTGTCTTTTCACTCTCTTGATACTGTCCATTGATGCACAAAAGTGTTTAATTTTCATGAAGTCCAATTCATCACCTTTTCCTTTTGTTGTTACTGCCTTTTTGTCATATTTAAGAAACCATTGCCAAGGTCATGAAAATTTACCCCTATGTTTTCATCTAAGAGTTTAATAGTTTTAGCTCTTATATTTAGGTTTCTGATCTATTTTGAGTTAATTTGTGTATAAGGTGTGAGGTAGGGGTCCAACTTCATTCTTTTGTTTGGGATATACAGTAATCTCAGAACCATTTGTTGAAGAGACTATTCTTTCCTCATTAAATAGTCTTGTCAAAAACCAAGTGACTATAGTTTATGGGCATATTTCTGGACTCTCAATTCTAATCCATTGATCTATATGTCTATCCTTATGCCAGTACCATATTGTTTTGATGTGTAGTAAGTTTTATAGTAAGTGGCAATAAGTAATAGCTTTGTAGAAAGTTTTGAAATTAGATAGTGTGTGAGTCCTCCAACTTTTTTTTTTCCCAAGACTTCTTTGGCTATTTGACTCTCTTACTACTTCAGATGAATTTTAGTATTGGATTTTCCATTTTTGCAAAAAAAGGCTGTTGGGATTTTGATAAGAATTGCATTGAATGTGTACATCACTTTGGGGAGTATTGCTATCTTATATTGTTTTCCAGTTCATGAACATGGAATGTATTTCCATTTATTAGGCTTTCTTTAATTTCTTTCAGTGATATTTTGTAGTTTTCAGTGTGCAAGTCTTGTTCCTCCTTGCCTAATTTATTCCTAGGTTTTTTAAAAAATTAATTAATTAATATTGAAAAATAGTTGAGTTACAATATTATATTAGTTTCATGTGTACAACATAGTGATTCAAAATTTTTATAGATTATACTCTATTTAAAATTTTTATAAAATATTGGTTATATTCCCTGTGCTGGACAATATATATCCTTGTTGTTTATTTATTTTATACATAGTAGTTTGTACCTTTTAACCCTCTATCCTTTTCATGCCCGTCTCACCCTCCTTCTCCGCACTGGTAACGACTATTTTGTTCTCTATATCTGTGGGTCTGTTTCTGTTTTGTTATATTCACTAGTTTGTTTTATTCTTTAGATTCCACATACAAGTGATAACATATGGTATTTGTCTTTCTCTGTCTGATTTACTTCACTAAGCATAATACCCTCTAGGTCCATCCATGTTGCAAATAGCGGAATTTCATTCTTTTTTATGGCTGAGTAGTATTTCACTGTTTATCCATTCATCTGTTGATGGACACTTAGGTTGCTTCCATATCTTGGCAATTGTAAATAATGCTGCTATGAACATTGGGGCGCATGTATCTTCTCGAATTAATGTTTTTCTTTCCTTCGGATATACACCCAGTGGTAGAATTGCTAGATCATATGGTAGTTCTATTCTTAGTTTTTTGAGAAACCTCCATACTGTTTTCTATAGTGGCTGCACCAATTTACATTCCCACAGTGAACTAGGGTTCCCTTTTCTCCACAGCCTTGCCAACATTTGTTATTTGTAGACTTTTTGATGATAGCCTTTCTGACAGGTTTGAGGTGATACCTCATTGATGTTTTGATTTGCATTTCTCTGATGATTAGCAATGTTGAGCATTTTTTATGTGCCTATTGGCCATTTGTATGCATTCTATGGAAAAATGTCTATTCAGGTCTTCTGCCCATTTTTTATTTGGGTTGTTTTTTTTTTGATATTGAGTTGTGTGAACTCTTTATATATTTTGGATATTAACCCCTTATCAATCATATCATTTGCAAATATTTTCTCCCATGTGATAGGTTTTCTTTTTGTTTTGTTGATGGTTTCTTTTGCTGTGCAAATATTTTAAGTTTAATTAGGTCTCATTTGTTTTTTTTTTTTTTTGCTTTTGTTTCTTTGCCTTAGGAGACAGATCTAAGAAAATATTTGTACAGTTTATGTCAAAGAGTGTTCTGCCTATGTGTTCTTCTAGAGTTTTATAGTTTCTGGTCTTACACTTAGGCCTTTAATCCATTTTGAGTTTATTTTTTGTATATGGTATAAGAAAATGTTCTAATTTCATTCTTTGTCATGTAGCTGTCCAGTTTTCCCAGCACCACTTATTGAAGAGACAGTCTTTTCTCCATTGTATATTCTTGCCTCCTTTGTCATAGATTAACTGACCATAAGTGTGTGCGTTTATTTTTGGGCTCTCTATTCTGTTCCATTGATCTGTGTATCTGTTTTTGTGCCAGTATCATACTGTTTGATTACTGTAGCTTTGTAATATAGTCTGAAGTCAGGGAGCATTATACTTCCAGCTCAGTTTTTCTTTCTCAAGATTGCCTTGGCTATCCATAGGTTTTTAAATCTTTTTAATGCTATTGTAAATGGAATTGTTCTCTTAATTTCTTTTCTTTTCTTTTGGATTGTTTTTTGCTAGTGTGTAGAAATACAATTGATTTTTGTATGTTGATCTTGTATCCTGCAATTTTGCTGAATTCATTTATCAGCTCTAATATTTTCTTCTTTTAGTTTACAGTTCCTTTGAAATTTTGACATTCTCTGCCTTCAATTTATGCTGACGGCATGGTTTTGTGTAGATTTAATTTTTTCTTCTTTTGTATTGATTCAGGAAGATATACTGGGAGACACCTAGGTAGGTGGCCTCACTGTCTTTAGTTATACAGAAGTCTGTATTATTTTTTAAAATCAACATTATTAAGTTAAACTTTGCATACAGTGAAATGAGATACACAGTTCAGTGAATTTTGACATGTGTTTATAATTGTGTGATGACCACCACAATCAAGAAGTGAAATATATCCAGCACCCCAGAGGGGATCTTGATGTTCTTTCAGTCAATCATCAACCCACACAACCCTGATCTGCTTTTTGACACTATGGATTAGATTGGGGGTCTCAACCTCACACTATTGATATTTAATGCTAGATGAGTCTCTGTGGTGGGGGGCTGTCCTGTTGTCTAGTGTCTTTTAGGATGTTTAGCTGTATCCCTGACCTCTTCCCACTAGAAGCCAGTAACACCCCCGGTTGTAATAACCCATAATATCTCTAGACAGTGTCACATATCTCCTGGGAGGCCAGTTGTCCCAATTGAAAACAACTGGATTAGATAGATTGGCTTGTTTTGGGGCTTTATGTAAATGACATCATACATTGTGTACTGTTTTGTGCCTGGCTTCTTTTCCTCAGTATAATGTTTTTGAGATTCATCCATGTTGCTACATGTATCAGAGGTTCATTCATTTCATTATACAGGGGCACACGATCATTTGTTTATGGTATATTATTTTTGACTTTTGATCAGTAGTCAACACACTTGGATTTTGGGGTGTTCTCTCCAGATTTCCCTGGAACAACATTATTGGACATGATAATTTTATGATCAAGTGTCTGCTTATGTGAGCATTTTGTTTCCCTCTGGGCAACCCTGCATTTCCATACTTACTGAGCCATCCATCTTGTTAACTTGTTGCTGCCTTTGGCACACGCTCAGGGGTATTGTCCAGGACACACAGTAATTTATCTCATCACATACAATCAGTGAAAGTCAGTCAGACATTTGGCTGGAGTCTGAACTCTTTGCTTTGCTCTCCTTCTTGGTAGGGAGGCCAGGGACCAGACCCTAACTCTGCCTCCCTTCCCATTTGTGAGGGGCTCCCATCCCTTGCTATGGTGGATGGACAAATAGGGAAAGGAGTGGGGTCTGTCCTTCCCACTTCTCCTCCAGCAAAATGTGTATCCTTTCTGCTACCCACACTTCAGAGCATTCAAGTGATTTGGGGTTGATCAAGGAAAAAGGTGACCGTGGGGAAGCAGTAACACATAAAAGGCTTTATTGACAGTGGATGAATAGGGCCACATGCAAGGGGAAATCTCTCCCAGTATGAGGTTGTCCAAAGGCTTATGGCATGGGGGCCCCTATCCAGAAGGGAAGGAAGACAAAGGAACTCCTGGGGGGAAGGGGATCAGAGGAGGGACTTATGTGTTTAGGTGATGTCACTTAGCAACACGATGGAGAGTCTCTAGGTCAGAGAACTCTGAAGGGCCTTAGTAGCTTGGGGCCTTATAACTGCAAGACCTTATCTAAAATATGTTGGATGAGGTTTCAAGGAGGTATACAAAGGCAGTCTCTGAATGTCTAAAACTTTGCTTGTTTGGGCTATTTTAAATAAAAATTTGAGTTTTGTGATAACAGGCTTTTAAGCTAAGGGTAGCAGCCTGCTGTGAAGAAATAAACAACCTAGGAGCTGATACACAGAGGCCATATTTGACTCATTTATATAACACACACCAAACACTCAAGTGCTCCTCACTGGGTGCCTTTGCCCTTCACTGTCTTCAGGGATTTGTTCAGTGAGACACAAAAAGATGCAGTCATCACCTTCTGCAGAGATGCCTTGGACACTTTTGCTTCCTTTGCATCCTTTGGACACTTGGTGAAAGCTGAGGCAGACAGAGGCCAAGAAAGAAGGAGATGGGACCCAATGATGGAGAGGAGGTTTCCAGATTCTTGGTTTTAGAGACCAGTAAACAGAACTTTGAGGAAGAGCTGCAGGGAAAAATAAATAAAGAGTGAGAATGTGGTGCCAGATCTCCAAGACTACCCACCTAGATTCTCCATGTGGCTCTCTACCTGAGAGCTCATCAGGCTCATTCCACACATAGTCAGGGCCAGCTGGAAGTGCTGGGGACTTCATACTGAGACCAGCCTCCATTACTGTGGGATGAGAGCTGGTAGAGAAGTACCCCTTGGTGGGCCTAAGTCTCAAGCGGGCTCTGTAGAGTAGTAGCTGGCTCAGTAACCCACACTTTACCAGTGACTTTCCCTTCCCTGTGTCACTCCTGCCTTCTCCCACTGGTGTTTCCCAATGAATTCATATCAGGGTCTGCTTGTGCCATCTGTTAGAAACTCTACCATGTACTAGCTTCATAGCCTTGTAACTTCTCTAGCCTCATTTATAGAATGTGAGTCACAGTGGAACCCACCTAATAGTGTTAATATGAGGATTAAAGAAGTTAATACATGGAAGTGTTTGGAACAGTGTTTGGCATGTAACAGATGCTCAATAAATGTTAACTATGAGAATTATTGTTAATTTGCCAACTTTTTGTTTCACCAAGTTAAGGCATTAAAAACAATGCCCTTTCCATTTGCCATCACCACCTATCCTCTCACATGCCTTTCCTCCTGCAATCCGTTCTGCATAGACCACCCAGATCCTTCTAAAGCCTCTGGTCATCAGGGACACTCCCTTGCTCAAAACCTCCCAGAGATTCAAAATAAAATCCACAGCTCCTTCCTTGGCCCATGTGGCCCTGCACTGCTGCCCACGAGTCTCTCTTAGACCACACCTTGCCTCACCCCACTCTGCCCCAGTCTTCCTGACAGCTCCAGAACACACCACGCTTGCTTTCTCCTCAGACCCTCTGTTCTCACAGTGCTTCTGCCAGAACTTTCTTCCCCTCGTGTCTGCAGGGCTCACCTCTCCATTTCTGTAGGTTGGCTCTAATGTCCCTTTCAGAGAGGCAGGGACAGAAAGGGGATTGTCTAGGGGACCACCTCCCCCCACTTCCCTCACTCAGTTTCCTTCTCCTGCACTGGTCAGCCTCCAGTGTATCAGGCATGCATTTGGTTCTGTGTTCATAGCCTGAGCTCCACTATCCCCGGGGTATGTCTGGCCCACAACAGGTGGGAGGAATGAATGTTGAATGAACGGACACCTAGAGAAAAGACAGCACATTTTACTTCCCAAACTCGCAGAATAAAGCATGGACTTGAAACAGAGTTTGTTATTTACCCCAGGAGTGGTGCCAGTGGGCACTGGAGAACCCTGCTATTGTCACTGCCCATGGGAGAGGCTGGTGAAAGCCAAGCTCTTCTCTTCAGAAGAAGGCATCTCTGTACTTTCAAAGCAAAAATTGAATCAGAGAAGGTTAAACAGGCAAGGAAAACTTTATTCAAAGCTATTACCATAGGGGAGAGAGGCCAGAACTCAGTCTGAACTCAACTCCATTGAGGCAGAGGGGGAAGAGTTTTTAAGGGCTGGGGTGAGCTAGTGGGAAAGTACTGGAGTACATTAGAGAGAAGTCAGAGCCATTTGTGTTTGCTAATTGGCTTTATCCTGAGGTAAAATAAACTTCTGCCTTAGTGTCAGGAGGTAGTTTTGCAATTCCGAGCAAGGCACCCACTCACCAGAGAGACTGGGAAGTAGGCGTGCTGTCTCCATCGATGATGACATTTCAAAGGGATGGCTCCAGATTCTTGAGAAAAACTTCTCTGGGTTGTAAAATTGTCAAGAGGCTTTAAAAAGATATACATCTCTTGTAAAGATAAATGATTTACAATTGCAAGTTTTCTAAAGTAAATGCTCTGAGAAAAGAGAGGTCAGGGGCTTAGGGTCTGGAGGAAACCTGCTAAAGTTTAGTCAATCTGAGGGGAATGGCAAGGCCACCTTGTTCAGTGCCTGTTGTTCTCATACACACACTTACACGTATAATTTCAGGGAGTTTGAAAGCTCCTGAGCTCATCCCCAGACCTGGATGTAAAGACAGGTGATTTTGGAGGTGAAAGGGCAAGAGCAGCTGGGCTTAGATGGCTGAGAGACAAGAATAAGGAAGAGGAAAGACTAGAAAGAAAAGCAGCAGCTCAGGCAGTGGGGAGGCAGAGTCTGAAACACACAAAGTGGGGGAGCTCCGCAGTGGAGACCACCTGTGTTGGGAGGGCTTGGGTGGGGGCATGTGTGGGCATGCATGGATCTGTGTCCCTTGAGTCCTGGAAGGGGACAGGGAGAGCTGCAGGCCTCCGGCAGGTTGTATGTGCCCTGTGGATTCTTGAAGAACTGGTTTTCTTTCTTTCTTCTTCCTCTTCTTTTTTGAAAATCATTCCATTGAAGTATGATTGACATGCAAAAAGCTATGTGTATTTAACATATACAACTCTGTGAGCTTAGGGTTCATCACTAACATCAAAGTCATAAACATACCCATCACCTCCCAAAGTTTCTTCCTGCGCCCTTCAAAATTATTATTTTTTATGTGTGGTAACAACACAACATAAGATCTCTGCTCTTTGCAAATGTTAACTGTATAATATAGTATTTTTATCCATAGGCACTATAGTTTTCTGACCAGAGTGATGAAGGGGGCAGGAGAGGGGAGGATGCTAGGCAGAGGCCTGCTGCAGCTCACAGAGGCCTGGTTTGGTCACCCTTTTGCTTCTCTCCCTTCTCTTCTCCTCCACCTTGATTCCAGCCTGGCCAGTGTGCACTTCCAGACAGGGAAGAGGGCCCCTGCTCCTCTGTCCTTCCCACCGGTCCATTTCCCTCAGTCCCTCCAGCCAACCTGGATCTGCTCCCATGTCTGAACTCATTCTGACCACTTCCCTATGCTGCCACTGGAGTGGTCTGCTCAGGGCTGCCTCAGGTGCTCTGAGATAGGCACCAGATCCAGGTTCCTGCACTGGCTCCTGCCCCTCTCCTTTCCTCAGGGCTCCTTTGGTGTGTGAGTCCTGCCCAGCCTCCACCCATCTCCTGTGCAAATGTTCTTCTTTGGTTTGCTATGCATATGGCTAAACCCTTGTTACCTTGGGGCAGATACACCACACAATCCGCACCCAGCTAGCCCTCCAAGCCTTCTCATCTTGCAATCTCCACTGACTTCAGTTTTCCCCTATAATAGTCATCACAACAGCCATGCATGGTAAGGGTGTCCTGTGCCCAGGAGCTCTGCCCTGGGTATGTACAGACAGTCTTGGTCTCATCCCTCAGCAACCCATCCTGGAGTGCACCTCAACATTTGTCACCATCGAGAATGCTTTCTTTGAAATAGCCTTTACTTTCAAAAACATGAATTATTTACAAATATTTTAAAAATAAATTGCTTTATTCAGCTTATGTAAGTTCTGCAAAATTCTTTTAAACTTTAAAAATGAAATAGACAACTAAAAGAAGAAAATAACTACCATAAACTCAGATAATCACTCCTGAAATTTCAGTATGTGTTTTTAGTCTCTTCTACTTATTTTTGAATCAGTTGACTTCAATTGTTTAAATAGAGTTTTGCACCCTGATCTCTAATCTTAATAATGTCCCATGAGCATTGCTGCATACATATTAGTACCTCCTCATGATGGTATTAATTCCATCACATAGGTGTCCTGTAGTTTACTCATTATCTTCTGATTGGGAATATTGGTTGCTCTTAATTACTGGTCATGACAGGGATGCTTCCCAGAGTGGGCTCCAGACAGTGGACTGCTGGGGAGAGACATCTTCCCCTTCCTGAAGTAGGTCCTAACCATCTGGCAGGGTAGTTTGGCACTAGGTACTTGCACCTGGCTAGGAGGCAGGCACATGGCTGCATTTTCCAAGACCTCTCATTCTGCTGGGATCTTTACTTCACAAGGGCCATGTGTTCAGTATCTGAGCTCCCGGGGTGCTTTAGGCACCCTGGCATGGGGATCTCTGCCTGAGCTCAGGTGCTCTCAGCTCCTGCTTTGCATGACCTTCCCTAGATGTCCTGCCACCTTTGCTGTTAAAGGCACTTTGCATCCTTCAACCATGCCCATAGTTTTCCTTCTGTGATCCCTCAGGGTCTTGGGTGACAACCATGAAGTTCTGGGATAAACACTTGTGCACAAGCTTTCTCTGCATAGAATAGATTCTCTGAAGTGGGAATATTTAATTAGAATGTAGAAACCTTTGAAGGTTCTTGATTTATAGGCTGTCTGTTCAATTTCTGCTCTCAGCAGGGTCTGGAAGCCCCTGAACCAGTAGTAAGACTTCTAGTAGAGTAACAATTTAACAGCAACACTAGCAAGTTTCACTCATCTGGTGGAAGAAAGTAGCACATGGTTTAAATCTCCAGGCCTTTACTGGGTTGGATGTGAATGTTTCCCCCCTGTACCCTCACCCCCACCCTTGGGTTTCTTGTTCTGCTCATATCTTGGCCCTCCATCCATTGGTGTCTTAGTGTTTTCCTCTCAATTTGGTCCCTTCACATACTCACATTCTCTGCTATTTGTCTATTTTTCTGTGTACTATTTCCACCCACAGACTCTTGAATTCCAATAAGCTGATTTCTGATTCAAATTTTCTAAACTTCCAGGTCTTCCAATCTCCTTGAGTTCTTTAAGTTTTGGTTATATATAAAAATATATATATTCAAGATATCCAAATAGATTTTATTAATAAAACATGTCATAGCTTATTTGTATGTCTTCACATAGAATGGCAGATGAAGCTGAAACACAAGGTCTATTTTTTAAAACAAAGACTTTGGTCTGTGGTTGAACTGACTGGGATTGAGCTGTTTCTTCCCTTTTACAACATGCAAAGCTTATGGTCAAGGATCTGACACTCACAGATGACTGCGACCATCTTATTCATGCTTAGGGTCCATGCCAGGCATTTCCAATAGGGGACATTCTGTTCTCTCATTCTTGGCTGTATTTCAGCTCTCCCTTTAGCTTTGATTCTAAGCATTAACACTGTCTTTTAAAATGAATTATATTATTTCTTAAAATTTTTTTGCGGTAAAATATACATAACATAGAACTTACCATTTTAACCATTTTAAAATGAACAATTCAGTGACATTAAGTATGTTCACAGCACTGTGCGACCATCACCACTGTTCGTCTCTGGAGCTTTTTCATCATCTCAAACTGAAATGCTACACACACTAAAAATTTCTATTGTTTCTCATGCTTGATTTCACTCAGTTATATACATTTCTGATCCCCTGGATATTTGTTTACTTATAAAATATATCATCAAAATAAAGAGCTGCTTGAGATTGCTTCAGTTGTTCAGGTTTGCTTGTTTTCTTTTTTTCAGCTTTTCTTCCACTACCCTAAATATAGCTAGCCTTCTTTTTGAAATGCATATAATATTGCCACCAATTCAGTTTCGAAAATTGATTGCCCAAAAAGGAAAGCCTTTAAAATTCCCTCCAAAAAGGCTGTGGGTACTGCTGCTGTTGCTGGTTTTGAAAGTATTTCCTTATAATCTATTGTGAAAGTTCTGCAGGACACCTGGCAGATGAAGCAAGACTAACTTGCCACTCAGTCAGTAGGCTGATCTATCTTTTGTTTTAAACTTCCCCAAATAAGACACAAAATTGTGTTCTTGTCACCCATCACAAAACTCAGTGTACAATGTGACCTAAACACATTATTCCTGTGTTTTCTGCACTTCACTGTGTAGTGTCTGTAGACATTCACAGAACACTGGCACTTCTGAGTGCAAAGAACAATATCAGTAAAGAAAAGTTATTTGGAGCATTGTTTCATTTCATTATTGATGTGTGATTTTAAGGCATTGCTTTTCTCAGACAAGGCTTTAAAAACATGATTATGTTTAACTATTAAAAGAAAAAAAAAGAAAATTAGTTAACAAAGTACTTCTACATTCTCCAAAAAAGATATACAAATGGCCAATAAGCCCATGAAAAGATGGTCAACATCATTAGCCACTAGGGAAATGCAAATCAAAACCACAATGAGATACCACTTCACACCCACTTGGATGGCTATAATAAAAAAGACAAAGAGGGGGAGGGGCAAGATGGCGGAAGAGTAAGACGCGGAGATCACCTTCCTCCCCACAGATACATGAGAAATACATCTACACGTGGAACTGCTCCTACAGAACACCCACTGAACGCTGGCAGAAGACGTCAGACCTCCCAAAAGGCAAGAAAATCCCCACGTACTTGGGTAGGGCAAAAGAAAAAAGAAATAACAGAGACAAAAGAATAGGGACGGGACCTGCACCAGTGGGAGGGAGCTGTGAAGGAGGAAAGGTTTCCACACACTAGGAAGCCCCTTCGTGGGCAGAGACTGCGGGTAGCAGAGGGGGGAAGCTTCGGAGCCACGGAGGAGAGCGCAGCCACAGTGGTGCGGAGGGCAAAGCGGAGATTCCCGCACAGAGGAGCGGTGCCGACCAGCACTCACCAGCCCGAGAGGCTTGTCTGCTCAGCCGCCGGGGCGGGCGGGGGCTGGGAGCTGGGGCTCGGGCTTCGGTGCTGGCCGGGAGGGAGTCCGGGAAAAAGACTGCAGCTGCCAAAGAGGCAAGAGAATTTTTCTTGCCTCTTTGTTTCGCGGCGCGCAAGGAGAGGGGATTCAGAGCGCCGCCTAAACGAGCTCCAGAGACGGGCGCGAGCCGCGGCTATCAGCGCGGATCCCACAGCAACAGGGACGCAGAGGGAAAAACGGAGAGATTCCCGCACAGAGGCTCGGCGCCGAGCAGCACTCACCAGCCCGAGAGGCTTGTCTGCTCACCCGCCGGGGCGGGCGGGGGCTGGGAGCTGAGGCGCGGGCTTCGGTCGGATCCCAGGGAGAGGACTGGGGTTGGCTGCGTGAACACAGCCTGAAGGGTCTAGCGCACCACAACTAGCCGGGAGGGTGCACGAGAAAAAGTCTGCAGCTGCCGAAGAGGCAGGAGACTTTTTCTTGCCTCTTTGTTTCGCGGCGTGCAAGGAGAGGGGATTCAGAGCGCCACTTAAACGAACTCCAGAGACGGGCGCGAGCCGCGGCTATCAGCGCGGACCCCAGAGACGGGCATGAGACGCTAAGGCTGCTGCTGCCGCCACCAAACAGCCTGTGGGCGAGCACAGGTCATTCTCCACACCGCCCCTCCCGGGAACCTGTGCAGCCCGCCACGGCCAGGCTCCCGTAATCCGGGGACAACTTCCCCGGGAGAGCGCACGGCGCGCCTCAGGCTGCTGCAACGTCACGCCGGCTTCTGCCGCCGCAGGCTCGCCCCGCCTCCTCCGTACCGCTCCCTCCCCCCGGCCTGACTGAGCCAGAGCCCCTGAATCAGCTGCTCCTTTAACCCCGTTCTGTTTGGGCGGGGAACAGACGCCCTCAGGGGACCTACATGCAGAGGCGGGTCCAAATCCAAAGCTGAACCCCGGGAGCTGTACGAACAAAGAAGAGAAAGGGAAATCTCTCCCAGCAGCCTCAGAAGCAGCGGATTAAAGCTCCACAAACAACTTGATGTGCCTGCATCTGTTGAATACCTGAATAGACAACGAATCATCCCAAATTTAGGAGATGGACTTTGGGAGCAGGATATATTAACTTTTCCCCTTTTCCTTTTTTTTGTGAGTGTAGATGTGTATGCTTCTGGGTGAGATTTTGTCTGTATAGCTTTGCTCTCACCGTTAGTCCTAGGGTTAGGTCCGTCCGTTTTTTTGTTTTTTTTTTTGGCTTAAAAATTTTTTTTTTCCCTAATAAATGTTTTCTTAATAATTTTTTCCTTATTTTCTATTTTTAAAAAAATTTTTAATAAGTTTTTTCACATTTTTTATTTTAAAAAATTAAAAAATTTTTTTTCTTAATAAATTTTTTCTAAATAATTTTTTTCTTATTTTTAGTATAAAAAATTAATAAATCTATTTTTAAAAATTAAAAAAAATTTTTTTCTTAATAAATTTACTCTTAATAATTTTTTTTCTTATTTTTTATTATAATTGCTTTATTTTATTTTATTTTATCCTCTTTTTTTCTTTCTTTCCATTTTTTCTCCCTTTTATTCTGAGCCGTGTGGATGAAAGGCTCTTGGTGCTCCAGCCAGGCATCAGGGCTGTGCCTCTGAGGTGGGAGAGCCAACTTCAGGACACTGGTCCACAAGAGACCTCCCAGCTCCACGTAATACTAAACGGCGAAAATCTCTCAGAGATCTCCATCTCAACATCAAGACCCAGCTTCACTCAACGACCAGCAAGCTACAGTGCTGGACACCCTATGCCAAACAACTAGCAAGAGAGGAACACAGCCCCATCCATTAACAGAGAGGCTGCCTAAAATCATAATAAGGCCACAGACACCCCAAAACACACCACCAGACGTGGATGAACCCACCAGAAAGACAACATCCAGCCTCATCCACCAGAACACAGGCACTAGTTCCCTCCACCAGGAAACCTACACAACCCACTGAACCAACCTTAGCCACTGGGGACAGATACCAAAAACAACGGGAACTACGAACCTGCAGCCTGTGAAAAGGAGACCCCAAACACAGTAAGATAAGCAAAATGAGAAGACAGAAAAACACACAGCAGATGAAGGAGCAGGGTCAAAACACACCAGACCTAACAAATGAAGAGGAAATAGGTAGTCTACCTGAAAAAGAATTCAGAATAATGATAGTAAGGATGATCCAAAGTCTTGGAAATAGAATAGACAAAATGCAAGAAACATTTAACAAGGACGTAGAAGAACTAAAGAGGAACCAAGAAACGATGACAAGCACAATAAATGAAATTAAAAATACTCTAGATGGGATCAATAGCAGAATAACTGAGGCAGAAGAACGGATAAGTGACCTGGAAGATAAAATGGTGGAAATAACTACTGCAGAGCAGAATAAAGAAAAAAGAATGAAAAGAACTGAGGACAGTCTCAGAGACCTCTGGGACAACATTAAACGCACCAACATTCGAATTATAGGGGTCCCAGAAGAAGAAGAGAAAAAGAAAGGGACTGAGAAAATATTTGAAGAGATTATAGTTGAAAACTTCCCTAATATGGGAAAGGAAATAGTTAATCAAGTCCTGGAAGCACAGAGAGTCCCATACAGGATAAATCCAAGGAGAAACACACCAAGACACATATTAATCAAACTATCAAAAATTAAATATAAAGAAAACATATTAAAAGCAGCAAGGGAAAAACAACAGATAACACACAAGGGCATCCCCATAAGGTTAACAGCTGATCTTTCAGCAGAAACGCTGCAAGCCAGAAGGGAGTGGCAGGATATACTTAAAGTGATGAAGGAGAAAAACCTACAACCAAGATTACTCTACCCAGCAAGGATCTCATTCAGATTGGATGGAGAAATTAAAACCTTTACAGACAAGCAAAAGCTGAGAGAGTTCAGCACCACCAAACCAGCTTTACAACAAATGCTAAAGGAACTTCTCTAGGCAAGAAACACAAGAGAAGGAAAACACCTACAATAACAAACCCAAAACATTTAAGAAAATGGGAATAGGAACATACATATCGATAATTACCTTAAATGTAAATGGATTAAATGCTCCCACCAAAAGACACAGACTGGCTGAATGGATACAAAAACAAGACCCATATATATGCTGTCTACAAGAGACCCACTTCAGACCTAGAGACACATACAGACTGAAAGTGAGGGGATGGAAAAAGATATTCCATGCAAATGGAAATCAAAAGAAAGCTGGAGTAGCAATTCTCATATCAGACAAAATAGACTTTAAAATAAAGACAATTACAAGAGACAAAGACGGACACTATATAATGATCAAGGGATCGATCCAAGAGGAAGGTATAACAATTGTAAATATTTATGCACCCAACATAGGAGCACCTCAATACATAAGGCAAATACTAACAGCCATAAAAGGGGAAATCGACAGTAACACAATCATAGTAGGGGACTTTAACACCCCACTTTCACCAATGGACAGATCATCCAAAATGAAAATAAATAAGGAAACACAAGCTTTAAATGATACATTAAACAAGATGGACTTAATTGATATTTATAGGACATTCCACCCAAAAACAACAGAATACACATTTTTCTCAAGTGCTCATGGAACATTCTCCAGGATAGATCATATCTTGGGTCACAAATCAAGCCTTGGTAAATTTAAAAAAATTGAAATCGTATCAAGTATCTTTTCCGACCACAACGCTATGAGACTAGATATCAATTCCAGGAAAAGATCTGTAAAAAATACAAACACATGGAGGCTACACAATACACTACTTAATAACGAAGTGATTACTGAAACAATCAAAGGGGAAATCAAAAAATACCTAGAAACAAATGACAATGGAGACACGACGATCCAAAACCTATGGGATGCAGCAAAAGCAGTTCTAAGAGGGAAGTTTATAGCAATACAAGCCTACATCAAGAAACAGGAAACATCTTGAATAAACAACCTAACCTTGCACCTAAAGCAATTAGAGAAAGAAGAACAAAAAAACCCCAAAGCTAGCAGAAGGAAAGAAATCATAAAGATCAGATCAGAAATAAATGAAAAAGAAATGAAGGAAACAATAGCAAAAATCAATGAAACTAAAAGCTGGTTCTTTGAGAAGATAAACAAAATTGATAAACCATTAGCCAGACTCATCAAGAGAAAAAAGGAGAAGACTCAAATTAATAGAATTAGAAATGAAAAAGGAGAAGTAACCACTGACACTGCAGAAATACAAACGATCATAAGAGATTACTACAAGCAACTCTATGCTAATAAAATGGACAACCTGGAAGAAATGGACAGATTCTTAGAAATGCACAACCTGCCGAGACTGAACCAGGAAGAAATAGAAAATATGAACAGACCAATCACAAGCACTGAAATTGAAACTGTGATTAAAAATCTTCCAACACACAAAAGCCCAGGACCAGATGGCTTCACAGGCGAATTCTATCAAACATTTAGAGAAGAGCTAACACCTATCCTTCTCAAACTCTTCCAAAATATTGCAGAGGGAGGAACACTCCCCAACTCATTCTACGAGGCCACCATCACCCTGATACCAAAACCAGGCAAAGATGTCACAAAGAAAGAAAACTACAGGCCAATATCACTGATGAACATAGATACAAAAATCCTCAACAAAATACTAGCAAACAGAATCCAACAGCACATTAAAAGGATCATACACCATGATCAAGTGGGGTTTATTCCAGGAATGCAAGGATTCTTCAATATACGCAAATCAATCAACGTGATACATCATATTAACAAACTGAAGGAGAAAAACCATATGATCATCTCAATAGATGCAGAGAAAGCCTTCGACAAAATTCAACACCCATTTATGATAAAAGTCCTGCAGAAAGTAGGCATAGAGGGAACTTTCCTCAACATAATAAAGGCCGTATATGACAAACCCGCAGCCAACATTGTCCTCAATGGTGAAAAACTGAAACCATTTCCACTAAGATCAGGAACAAGACAAGGTTGCCCACTCTCACCACTATTATTCAACATAGTTTTGGAAGTGTTAGCCACAGCAATCAGAGACGAAAAAGAAATAAAAGGAATCCAAATCGGAAAAGAAGAAGTAAAGCTGTCACTGTTTGCAGATGACATGATACTATACATAGAGAATCCAAAAGATGCTACCAGAAAACTACTAGAGCTAATCAATGAATTTGGTAAAGTAGCAGGATACAAAATTAATGCACAGAAATCTCTTGCATTCCTGTATACTAATGATGAAAAATCTGAAAGTGAAATTAAGAAAACACTCCCGTTTACCATTGCAACAAAAAGAATAAAATACCTAGGAATAAACCTACCTAAGGAGACAAAAGACCTGTATGCAGAAAATTATAGGACACTGATGAAAGAAATTAAAGATGATACAAATAGATGGAGAGATATACCATGTTCTTGGATTGGAAGAATAAACATTGTGAAAATGACTCTGCTACCCAAAGCAATCTACAGATTCAATGCAATCCCTATCAAACTACCACTGGCATTTTTCACAGAACTAGAACAAAAAATTTCACAATTTGTATGGAAACACAAAAGACCCCAAATAGCCAAAGCAATCTTGAGAACGAAAAATGGAGCTGGAGGAATCAGGCTCCCTGACTTCAGACTATATTACAAAGCTACAGTAATCAAGACAGTTTGGTACTGGCACAAAAACAGAAATATAGATCAATGGAACAGGATAGAAAGCCCAGAGATAAGCCCACGCACATATGGTCACCTTATCTTTGATAAAGGAGGCAAGCATATACAGTGGAGAAAAGACAGCCTCTTCAATAAGTGGTGCTGGGAAAATTGGACAGGTACATGTAAAAGTATGAAATTAGAACACTCCCTAACACCATACACAAAAATAAACTCAAAATGGATTAAAGACCTAAGTGTAAGGCCAGACACTATCAAACTCTTAGAGGAAAACATAGGCAGAACACTGTATGACATAAGTCACAGCAAGATCCTTTTTGACCCAGGTCCTAGAGAAATGGAAATAAAAACACAAATAAACAAATGGGACCTAATGAAACTTAAAAGCTTTTGCACAGCAAAGGAAACCATAAACAAGACCAAAAGACAACCCTCAGAATGGGAGAAAATATTTGCAAATGAAGCAACGGACAAAGGATTAATCTCCAAGATTTACAAGCAGCTCATGCAGCTCAATAACAAAAAAACAAACAACCCAATCCAAAAATGGGCAGAAGACCTAAATAGACATTTCTCCAAAGAAGAGATACAGATTGCCAACAGACACATGAAAGAATGCTCAACATCTTTAATCATTAGAGAAATGCAAATCAAAACTACAATGAGGTATCATCTCACACCGGTCAGAATGGCCATCATCAAAAAATCTAGAAACAATAAATGCTGGAGAGGCTGTGGAGAAAAGGGAACACTCTTGCACTGTTGGTGGGAATGTAAATTGATACAGCCACTATGGAGAACAGTATGGAGGTTCCTTAAAAAACTAAAAATAGAACTACCATATGACCCAGCAATCCCGCTGCTGGGCATATACCCTGAGAAAACCATAATTCAGAAAGAGTCATGTACCAAAATATTCATTGCAGCTCTGTTTACAATAGCCAGGACATGGAAGCAACCTAGGTGTCCATCATCGGATGAATGGATAAAGAAGATGTGGCACATATATACAATGGAATATTACTCAGCCATAAAAAGAAATGAAATGGAGGTGTTTGTAATGAGGTGGATGGAGTTAGAGTCTGTCATACAGAGTGAAGTAAGTCAGAAAGAGAAAAACAAATACAGTATGCTAACACATATATATGGAATCTAAGGGAAAAAAAAAAAAAAGAGGTCATGAAGAACCTAGTGGCAATATGGGAATAAAGACACAGACCTACTAGAGAATGGACTTGAGGATATGGGGAGGGGGAGGGGTGAGATGTGACAGGGTGAGAGAGTGTCATGGACATATATACACCACCAAATGTAAAATAGATAACTAGTGGGAAGCAGCCGCATAGCACAGGGAGATCAGCTCGGTGCTTTGTGACCACCTAGAGGGGTGGGATAGGGAGGGTGGGAGGGAGGGAGATGCAAGAGGGAAGAGATATGGCAACATATGTATATGTGTAACTGATTCACTTTGTTGTAAAGCAGAAGCTAGCACACCATTGTAAAGCAATTATACTTCAATAAAGATGTTTAAAAAAAAAAAAAAGACAAAGAATAACAAGTGTTGGTGAGGTTTTAGAGAAATTATAACCCTCATACACTGCTGGTGGGAATTTAAAATGATACAACTACTTTGGAAAACAGTCTACAGTTTCATAAACAGTTAAACATAGAGTTACCACATGACCCAGCAATTCCATTTCTACGTATATATTCAAGATATTTGAAAACATATATTTACACAAAAACTTGTACATGAATGTTTATAACAACCTAACAATACAACATTCATAACATAACAGCATAAAAATTTTGTAATTGTCAAAAAGTGGAAACAACCCAACTGTCCATCAATTGATGGATAAATAAAATCTGGTCTATTCAAAGAGTGGTATAATATTCAGTTATAAAAAGAAATGAAGTCCTGATAAGTGCTAAAACATAAATGAATCTTGAAAACTTTATGCTAAGTGAAAGAAACTAGACACAAAGACCATATATTGTATAATTCCATTTATGTGGAATGTCCAGAACAGGCAAATATATAGAGACAGAAAGTAGATGAATGTTTGTCTAGGGCTGATGGTGGGGGGTAGAGGGACAGAGTGGTGATGACTAAAGGTGCACAGTTCTTTTGGGGTGGGGAAAATATTCTAAAACTGATAGTAGTGATGATTGTACGACTCTGAGACTACACTAAAAACCATTGAATTGTATACTTTAAAATGGGTGAATTGTATGATATATGAATTACATCTCAATAAAACTCTTTAAAAAAGACTATCATTTTATATCTTTAGAGAGATAAGAAAATAATATAGAAGAAAAGAAGTCTCCTAAAGCAGACTTTACAGTAAGTGAAGCACTGGAGCATTGGGCTGCAGACTGCACAGGTGATGCATGCCCCTTTCTTGCCAACTGTACACTTTCAATAATGGCATCAAATAATGGAGGCCATTATAAGAAAGGCAAAGGCAAGGCCAAGAGTCTCACAGATTTGGGAAGTTCCTCCCTGCCGACTGGTACATTTGGCAGCAGTTTAAATAGTTGAACTTTTTCCTTTTTGTTATATGTATAGAGTTTCACTAAAAGTTTCACAAATAGAAAAGCTACCATTCTTTAAATTTTTTTTTTAAATTGAAGTATAGTTGATTTACAATGTTATATTAGTTTCAGGTGCACAACATAGTAATTTGATATCTTTATAGACTATACTCCATATTAAAGTTACTATAAAATATTTGTTATATTCACTGTTCTCTACAATACATTTTTCTATGTTATGTATTTTATACGTAGTAGTTTGTGCTTCTTAAACACCTTCCCCTATCTACCACTTCCCACATCACTTTCCCCCACTGGTAACCACTAGTTTGTTCTCTGTAACCATAAGTCTATTTCTGGTTTCTGATATTCATGAATTTTTTTTATTTTTTAGAATCCACATACAAGCGATAACATACAGTGTTTGTCTTTCTCTGTCTGACTTACTTCACTGAGCATAATACACTCCAACCATGTTGTTACAAATGACAAAATTTCATTCTTTTTTATGTCTGAGTAATATTTGATTGTGTATATATATATATATATATATATATATAATTTTCTTTTCCATTCATGTGTTTATGGACACTTAGGTTGCTTCCATATCTTGGGTACTATAAAGAGTAGTAGCCAAGTTATGGGTTGTTCATTTTTTTGATATTGAGTTGCATGAGCTGTTTGTATATTTTGGAAATTAACCCCTTGTTGATTGCATCATTTACAATTTTCTCCCATTCTGTAGATTGTCTTTTCATTTTGTTGATGGTTTCCTTTGCTGTGCAAAAGCTTTTAAGTTTAATTAGGCCCCATTTCTTTATTTTTGCTTTTATTTATTTTGCCTTGGGAGACTGATCTAAGAAAATATTGCTACGATTTATGTCAGAGAATGTTTTGCCTGTGTTCTCTTCTAGGAGTTGTATGGTGACCTGTCACATTTAGGCCTTTAAACAATTTTGAGTTTTTAGAAAATATGGTGTGAGGAAGTGTTATAATTTCATTGATTTACATGATGCTGTCCAGCTTTCCCAACACCACTTGCTGACGGGATTGTCTTTTTTCCATTGTATATTCTTAGCTCTTTTGTTGAAGATTAATTGACTGTAGGTGTATGGATATTTGTTGTCTTTTTTGACAATAGCCATTCTGACAGGTGTGAGGTGATATCTTGTGGTTTTGATTTGCATTTCCCTGATGGCTAGTGATGTTGAACATCTTTTCATGTGCTGGTTGGCCATCTGTATGTCTTCTTTGGAAAAATGATTTCTACTCAGGTCTTCTGTCCAGTTTTCAATTGGGTTGTTTGTTTTTCGATATTGAGTTGTATGGGCTCTTTATATATTTTGGATATTAACCCCTTATCAGTCATATGATTTACAAATATTTTCTCTCATTCAGTAGGCTGGCTTTTCATTTTGTTGATGATTTCCTTTGCTGTGTGAAAGCTTTTAATTTTAATTAGATCCCATTTGTTTATTTTTTATTATTTTTTTCAATTTGTATTTTGGTTTATTGATTTTTTTAACATCTTTATTGGAGTATAATTGCTTTACAATGGTATGTTAGTTTCTGCTTTATAACAAAGTGAATCACCCTTTGTTTATTTTTGCTTTTCTTTCCCTTGCCTGAGGAGATAGATCCAAAAAAATATTGCCAAGACTTATACCAAAGAGTGTACTGCTTACATTTTCTTCTAGGAGTTGTATGGTTTCTGGTCTTACATTTGGGTCTTTAATCCATTTTGAGTTTATTTTTGCATATGGTGTGAGAAAATGTTCTAATTTCATTCTTTTACATGTAGCTGTCCAGTTTTCCCAACACCACTTATTGAAGAGACTGTCTTTTTCTATAGTGTATTTTGGCCTCCTTTGTCATAGGTTAATTGACCATATGTGAATAGGTTTATATTCTGTTCCACTGATCTATGTGTCTGTTTTCGTGCCTACCACGCTGTTTTGATTACTGTAGCCTTATAGTTATAAAGTAATATAGTCTGAAGTCAGAGAGCATGATACCTCCAGCTTTATTATTTTTCTCAAGATTACTTTGGCTCTTCAGGGTCTTTTGTGATTCAATATAAATTTAAGAATTATTTGTTCTACTTCTGTGAAAAATGTCATGGGTATTTTGATAGGGATTCCATTAAATCTGTAGATTGCTTTGGGTTGTATGGACATTTTAACAATATTAATTATTCCAGTCTATGAACATGAAGTATCTTTCCATTTCTTCGTATTGTCTTCAATTTCCTTCATTAATGTCTTATAGTTTTCATAGTGTAAGTCTTTCACTTCCTTGGTTAAGTTTATTCCTAGGTATTTCTTTTAGATGCAATTGTAAATGTGACTGTTTTCTTGCTTTCTTTCTGGTAGTTCTTTATTAGTGTATAGAAAAACAACAGATTTCTTTATGTTAATCTTGTATTCTACAACTTAACTGAATACATTTATTAGTTCTAATAGTTTTTGTGGTGGAGACTTCAGGGTTTTCTATATATAATATAAAGTCATCTGCAAATAGTGACAGTTTTACTTCTTCCCTTCCAATTTGGATGACTTTCTTTTTTTTTTTTTTTTTGGTCTGATTGCTGGGGCTAAGACTTCTGATACTATGTTAAGTAGAAATGGCGAGAGTGGGCATCCTTGTCTTGTTCTTGATTTTAGAGGGAAAGCTTTTAATTTTTCACCATTGAGTATAATGTTAGCTGTGAATTTGTCATTATGACCTTTATTACGTTGAGATATGTTCCCTCTATACCAACTTTGTTGACATTTTTTTTTAACCTTGAACTGGTATTGAATTTTATGTTTTATCAAGTACTTTTCCTGTGTCTATTGAGATGATCATGTGATTTTTATCTTTCATTTTGTTAATGTGGTGTATCACATTGATTTGCAGATAATGAGCTATCCTTGCTTTCATGGAATAAATCCCACTTGATCATTATGTATGATCTCTTTTCATATATTGTTGAATTTGGTTTGTTAATATGTTGGTGTAGATTTTTAAATTTATATTCATCAGAGATATAGATCTGTAATTTTCTCTCTTTTTTTGTAGTGTCTTTGCCTTTGGTATCAGGATAATGGTGATCTTTTAGAATGCGTTTGGGAGTGTTCCCTCCTCTTCAATTTTTTGAAATAGTTTGAGAAGGACAGGTATTAAATCTTCTTTATAAGCTTCATAGAATTCCCTTGTGAAGTTTCTCTATTCTTTACTTCTTCTTTTAGTCTCTTCCCTTGTAGTTTGGTGAGTTTTTAAATGTTATGCTATGTTCCTTTCTATTTAATTTTTGAATGTCTATTACAGATTTTTGATTTGTGGTACCATGGAGTTCATATATGTTGACCTGTAACTATATCTACTTGTTTTAAACTGTTAGTCATTTAAGGTCAAATGTATTCTAAAAGATCAAGCATTTCCCCCACATTTTGGGGTGGTTTTTTTTTTTTTGATGTCATATATTACATTTTTATGTTTATCCCTTAAAGTTTATTGTATTTGTAGTTGATTTTACACTTTTAGTCCTTTAACTTTTGTACTAGGTTGTTTAAGTGGCTGATTCACAGCCTTTACTATTTATTTGCCTTTGCTAGTGGGATTTTTCTTTTCCTATAAATTCTTACTTCTTGTTATAACCTTCTCTTTTCCACTTAAAGAAGTCCCTTTAACAGTTCTTGTAATGTCAATTTAGTATTGATGAATTATTTTAGTTTCTGCTTGTCTGAGTAGCCCTTTATCTCTCCTTCAATTCTGAATGATAACCTTGCTGAGTGGAATATCTTAGATTGTAGGTTTTTCCCCTTCATCCCTTTAAATATGTCATGCCACTGCCCTCTGGTCTGCAAAGTTTCTACTGAAAAATCAGCTGTTAGCCTATGGGAGTTCCCTTGTATGTGACTCTTTGTTTTTCTCCTGCTGCCTTTAGAATTATTTCTTTATGTTTAACTTCTTCCATTTTAATTATGATACGTCTTGGTGTGGGTCTCTTTGGGTTCATCTTCTTTGGGACTCTCTGTGATTCCTGTACCTGGACATTTGTTTTCTTCTTCAAGTTTGGGAAGTTTTCAGACATAATTTCATCAAATTCTCTTTCCTTCTCCTTCTGCAACCCTTATAATTTGAATGTTAGTATGCTTGATGTAGTCCCAGAGGTCTCTTAAATTGTCCTCATTAAAAATTTTTTTTTCTTTTTGTTGTTCTGATTGGGAGACTTGTTATTCTATCTTCTAGATCGCTTATGCATTCTTCTGGATCACCTAATCTGCTCTTAATTCCCTCTAGTGTGTTTTTCTTTTCATTTATTGTATTCTTTGGCTCCTTTTTTTCTATTTTCCAGTTCCTTATTAAAATTCTCACTGTGTTCATCTATTCTTTTCCCAAGTTCAGTTAGCATTCTTATTATTAACACTTTGAACTCTATCTGGTAAATTATTTACCTCTGTTTCATTAATTGTTTTTTTTTTTTTAATTAATTAATTTATTTATTTATTTTTGGCTGTGTTGGGTCTTCGTTGCTGTGCGCGGGCTTTCTGTAGTTGCGGTGAGCGGGGGCTACTCTTCGTTGCGGCGTGCGGGCTTCTCATTGTCGTGGCTTCTCTTGTTGTGGGGCACGGGCTCTAGGAGTGCAGGCTTCAGTAGTTGTGGCACGAGGTTTCAGCAGTTGTGGCTTGCGGGCTCTAGAGCTCAGGCTCAGTATTTGTGGTGCACGGGCTTAGTTGCTCCACGCATGTGGGATCTTCCCAGGCCAGGGCTCGAACCCGTGTCCCTTGCATTGGCAGGCAAATTCTTAACCACTGCGCCACCAGGGAAGCCCTCATTAATTGTTTTTTTCAGGTTTTTTTTCTTGTTTTTTTTTTATTTCCATTTGAAACAGATTCCTCTGTCTTCTCATTTTGTTTAACTCTCTCTGTCTCTATGAAATTAAGTGAAACCTATCCTCTGATCAGAGCCATATCCTGGTGTCGAGAGTGTGTCCTTGTTTGGGAGCATCCCTATGTAGTCTGCATGTGCCCAGTGGCTTTAGTGGGAGAACGGGATCTGAAATGAGCATGGGTTGGGTCTTTCCCCGGGATGTGCTGGCAGCCACCACCTTGGTGGGAGGTAGGGCTGGAGTTGGGGGTTCTAGAGCCAGAGCCATGTGAAAGCTGGGTCTTCTATGCTCAATTACTGTCATGACCCTATTGGGGAAAGGGTTTTGGCTTGAGGAGCTGGAGCAGGAACCTGAAGTTTTTGGGTTTCTTCCAGGTGTGAAAACAGTCTCTGCCTCGGTTTGGGGCATGGCCAGTGCCTGAGGGGTTGGGTCTGCACTTTTGTGCTGTTTTCACATATTCCTTGGTGTGTCTGCCCTGGTTAGAGGCTGCCCTGGCTGGAGGTGTTAGTGCCATCCTACTGAGCTGGTTTCGCTTTCTTCCAAGAGTGCATGGGGCACAAGCTTCGGAAATGGCAGTCTCTGCCCTGGAGCTAGTTTCACTCCCTGCCAAGTGTGTACACTGCTGTGCACATTGGTAATGACTGTCTCTGCCTCAGTGAGAGGCAGGGCCAAGGTCCAAGCTGGCTCTGTTCCCTCCAAGTAGACACACTCTCATTGGCATTGGCAGCCTCTGCCTTAGTGGGAATCTGTGCCAGGGTAAGAGGGGCTAGGGCAGGAGCCCAGTTCAGGCTGAGGGGCATGCTTGGGAGATCCTGGCAAGCTGGGTAGGGGCCCAGGCAGTTTTCAATCTGCTGCCTCCACTCTGTGACTGGAAGTAAGCAAGTCTGTGTGTGTGCTCTTGAAGTGTGGAGCATGGTTTCTTATAGCCCTCTGGTAAGCCCTACTGGTTTCAGAGCAGCTAAGGGAGCTCATCCTTCCAGTGTCAGACTTCAGGGGTGGGTGCCTAATATGGGGCTTGAACTCTTTACTCTCCAGAGAGGATCCCCAAATCTGTGATATCCCCTTCACTTTTGTATTTCCATCTAGGGGTGCAGATCCTGACCATATCACTTCCCCTCCCTTCCTACCAGACTCTGTGTGGATCTTTCTTTACAGCCTCGGTTTTAGAAGAGCTGTTCTGCTAGTCTCCCAGTCAATTTCAGTAAAAGTTGCTCTACATGTAGTTGTAGTTCATGAGGGGAGGTGAGCCCAGTGTCCTTCTACTCTGCCACCTTGATCTTCCTCTCCTTTACTTCCACCTGCCAAGCCCTTCAAGAGATCATCAACTGTGTGTGCCAGCTGCCCATAACACTACATTGAAGTGTTAGCAGCCCTGGGGCTGACAGTTCATACTAGCATAGCACTGTCTTGTTACCTTTTCGACATGGCAGAATCCTAGTATCCATTTTCTCACCTAGTTTCCTAAACTTCCCCCCAGGTTTATAGAGATATAATTGACATATAACACTGTTAAAGTTTAAGGTGTAAACGTGATTTGATACATGTATATATTGTGCAATGATTATCATAATAAGGTTAGTGAACACATCCATCACCTCATATAATTACTTTTCTTTTTGTGTGGTGAGAACATTAAAGCCTACTCTCCTATTGTATTTCAAGTATGCAGTACAGTATTATTAACTATAGTCAGTATGCTGTATATAATTGCACGCCCAGAACTTACTCAACCTATAATTGAATTTTCTACCTTTTGAACAACATCTTCCCAATTCCCCCCATCCCTCAGCCACTGGTAATTACCATTCTACTTTCTATTTCTTTGAGTTCCACCTTTTTTTAGATTCCACATATAAGTGAAATGGTACATATTTGCCTTTCTCTGTCTGACTGATTTCACTTAACATAATGCCCTCAAATTCCATTTATGCTGTCACTAGCAGCAGATTTCTTTCTTTCCCATGGCTGAGTAATATTCCATTGTGTATATATATATCTCGCATCTTCTTTATACATTCATCTGTTGATGAACACATAGGTTGTTTCCATATCTTGGCTATTGTGAATAATGTTGCAATGAACATGGGGGTGAAAATATCTCTTTGAGATAGTGATTTCATTTCCTTTGGATATACACCCAGAAGTGGGATGGCTGGATCAGATGGTAGTTCTATTTTTAATCATTCGAGGAAACTCCATAATGCAAATTTACTGAATTCATTTATTAGTTCTAAGGGTTTTGGTTTTTTTTTTTTTGGAGTCTTTAGGGTTTTTTATATATGAGATCATATCATCTGCAAAAAAAAGACAATTTAAATTTTTCCTTTCTGATTTGGATTCCTTTCATTTCTTTATATTGCCATTATTGGCTAGGATTTCCAGTCCTATGTGGAATAGGAATGGAAATAATGGGCACACTTGTCTTATTCCTTATCTTAGAGAAAAACGTGCAATTTCTCACTGTTGAATATGATGTGTCATATACAATCTTTATTATGTTGAAGTACATTCCTTCTAAACTGAATTTGTTGAGTTGTTTTTAAAGGTTAAATTTTGTCAAATGTTTTTCTGCATCTACTGAGATGATCATATGATGTTACATTATTGATTTGTGTATGCTGAACTATCCTTGCTTCTCAGGGATGAATCTCACTTGATCATGGTATGTGATCCTTTGATGTGCTGTTTGGGTTGTTAGTATTTTGTTGAGAAGTTTTGCATCAATTTTCATCAAGGATATTGGTTTGTAGTTTCCTTTCCTTATGGTGTCCTTATCTAGATTTGGTATCTGATCTGTAAAATGAGTTTGGAAATGTTCCTTTCTCTTCAGTTTTTTGGAAGAGTATGAGAAAGATTGGTGTCATTTCTCCTTTAAATGTGTGGAAGAATTCACCAGTGAACCATGTGGTCCTGGATTTTTCTGTTTTGGGAGATTTTTGATTACTAATTAAATCTCCTTACCTATTATTGGTCTGTTCATATATTCTTTCTCTTCATGATTAACTCTAGGTAGGTTGTATGTTTCTAGGAACTTATCTGTTTCTTATAGGTTATTCATTTTGTTGGCATATAATCTTTCATAGTCTCTCATGATCTTTTGTATTTCTGTGGTGGTCAGCTCTAATATTTCCTCTTTATTTTCTCATTTTATTTATTTGAGTCTTCTTTCTTCTTTTTCTCTTAGTCTGGCTAAAGTTTTTCAATTTTGTCTTTTCAAAACCCAACTCATTTCCATTGATCTTTTGTATTGTTTCTACAGTTTCTATTTCATTTATTTCTGCTCTGACCCTTGTTACTTCCTTTGATCTATTAAGTTTGAGCTTAGTTTTTCCTTCTTTTCCTAGGTCCTTGAGATGAAAAGTTAGGTGGTTGAGATCTTTCTTCTCTTTTTAAAAATGTAGGTGTTTATTGCTATAAACTGCACTCTTTTACTGCTTTGTTGCATACCATACATTTTGGCATGTTGTGTTTCCATTTTCATTGGTTTTGAGATATTTTTGAATTCCCTTTTTATTTTTTTCACATCTTTATTGGAGTATAATTGCTTTACAATGTTGTGTTAGTTTCTGCTGCACAACAAAGTGAATCAGATATATGTATACATATATCCCTATGTCCCCTCCCTCTTGAGCCTCCCTCCCACCCTCCCTATCCCATCCCTCTAAGTTGTCACAAAGCATCGAGTTGATCTCCCTGTGCTATGCAGTAGCTTCCCACTAGCCATCCATTTTACATTTGGTAGCGTATATATGTCAATGCTATTCTCTCACTTCGTCCCAGCTTACCCTTCCCTCCCTGTGTCCTCAAGTCCATTCTCTACGTCTGTGTCTTTATTCCTGTCCTGCCACTAGGTACATCAGTACCATTTTTCAGGATTCCATATATGTGCGTTAGCATACGGTACCTGTTTTTCTCTTTCTGACTTACTTCACTCTGTATGACAGACTCTATGTCCATCCACCTCACTACAAATAACTCAATTTCATTCCTTTTTATTGCTGAGTAATATTCCATTGCATATATGTACCACATCTTCTTTATCCATTCATCTGTTGATGGACACTTAGGTTGCTTCCATGTCCTGGCTATTGTAAATAGAGCTGCAGTGAACATTTTGGTACATGACTCTTTTTGAATTATGGTTTTCTCAGGGTATATGCCCAGTAGTGGGATAGCTGAGTCATATGGTAGTTCTATTTTCAGTTTTTTAAGGAACTTCCATACTGTTCTCCATAGTGGCTGTATCAATTTACATTCCCACCAACAGTGCAAGAGGGTTCCCTTTTCTCCACACCCTCTCCAGCACTTTTGTTTGTAGATTTTTTGGTGATGGCCATTCTGACCAGTGTGAGGTGATATCTCATTGCAGTTTTGATTTGCATTTCTCTAATGATTAATGATGTTGAGCATCTTTTCATGTGTTTGTTGGCAATCCGTATGTCTACTTTGAAGAAATGTCTATTTAGGTCTTCCACCCATTTTTGGATTGGGTTATTTGATTTTTTCATATTGAGCTGCATGAGCTGCTTCTATATTTTGGAGATTAATTTGTCAGTTACTTTGATTGCAAATATTTTCTCCCATTCTGAGGGTTGTCTTTTCACCTTGTTTATGGTTTCCTTTGCTGTGCAAAAGCTTTTAAGTTTCATTAGGTCCCATTTGTTTGTTTTTGGTTTTATTTCCATTTCTCTAGGAGGTGGGTCAAAAAAGGTCTTGCTTTGATTTATGTCATAGATTATTCTGCCTATGTTTTCCTCTAAGAGTTTTGTAATGTCTGGCCTTAATCCACTTTGTCTTTAATCCGTTTTGAGTTTATTTTTGTGCATGGTGTTAGGAAGTGTTCTAATTTCATTCTTTTACATGTAGCTGTAAAGTTTTCCCAGCACCACTTGTTGAAGAGGTTGTCTTTTCTCCATTGTATATTCTTCCCTCTGTCAAAGATAATGTGACCATATGTGCGTGGGTTTATCTCTGGGCTTTCTATCCTGTTCCATTGATCTATATTTCTGTTTTTGTGCCAGTACCATACTGTCTTGATTACTGTCACTTTGTAATATAGTATGAAATCAGGTAGCCTGATTCCTCCAGCTCTGTTTATCTTTCTCAAGACTGCTTTGGCTATTCGGGGTCTTTTGTGTTTCCATACAAATTGTAAAATTTCTTGTTTTAGTTCTGTGAAAAATGCCTTTGGTAATTGGATAGGGATTGCATTGAATCTGTAGATTGTTTGGATACTATAGTCATTTTCACAATGTTGATTCTTCCAATCCAAAAACATGCTATATCTCTCCATCTGTTTGTATTGTCTTTGATTTCTTTCATCAGTGTCTTATAGCTTTCTGCATACAGGTCTTTTTCCTCCTTAGGTAGGTTTATTCCTAGGTATTTTATTCTTTTTGTTGGAATGGTAGATGGGAGTGTTTCCTTAATTTCTCTTTCTGATTTTTTGTTGTTACTGTAGAGGAATGCAAGAGATTTCTGTGCACTAATTTTGTATCCTGCTACTTTACCAGATTCATTGAGCAGCTCTAATAGTTTTCTGGTGGCATCTTTAGGATTCTCTACGCATAGTATCATGTCATCTGTAAACAGTGACAGTTTTACTTCTTCTTGTTTGATTTGGATTCCTTTTATTTCTTTTTCTTCTCTGATTGCTGTGGCTAAAACTTCCAAAACTATGTTGAATAATAGTCATGAGAGTGGGCAACCTTGTCTTGTTCTTGATCTTACAGGAAATGCTTTCAGTTTTTAACCATTGAGAATAATGTTCACTGTGGGTTTGTCATATATGGCTTTTATAATGTTGAGTAGCTTTCCTCTATGCCCACTTTCTAGAGAGTTTTGTCATAAATAGGTGTTGAATTTTGTCAAAAGCTTTTTCGGCATCTATTGAGATGATCACATGGTTTTCTCCTTCAATTTGTTAATATGGTGTATCACATTGATTGATTTGCTTATACTGAAGAATCCTTGCATTCCTGGGATAAACCTCCCATACATCATGGTGTATGATCCTTTTAATGTGCTGTTGGATTCTGTTTGCTAGTATTTTGTTGAGGATTTTTGCATCTATGTTCATTAGTGATATTAGCCTGTAGTTTTCTTTTTTTGTGACATGTTTGTCTGGTTTTGGTATCAGGGTGATGGTGGCCTCATAGAATGAGTTTGGGAGTGTTCCTCCCTCTGCTATATTTTGGAAGAGTTTGAGAAGGATAGGTGTTAGCTCTTCTCTAAATGTTTGATAGAATCTGCCTGTGAAGTCATCTGGTCCTGGGCTTTTGTTTGTTGCAAGATTTTTAATCACAGTTTCAATTTCAGTGCTTGTGATTGGTCTGTTTATATTTTCTATTTCTTCCTGGTTCCATCTGGGAAGGTTCTGCTTTTCTAAGAATTTGTCCATTTCTTCCAGGTTTTCCATTTTATTTGCATATAGTTGCTTGTACTAATCTCTCATGATCCTTGGTATTTCTGCAGGGTCGTTTGTTACTTCTCCTTTTTCATTTCTAATTCTGTTGATTTGAGTCTTCTTCCTTTTTTCCTTGATGAGTCTGTCTAATGATTTATCAATTTTGTTTATCTTCTCAAAGAACCAGCTTTTAGTTTTATTGACCTTTGCTATCATTTCCTTCATATCTTTTTCATTTATTTCTGATCTGATCTTTATGATTTCTGTCCTTCTGCTAACTTTGGGGTGTTTTTGTTCTCCTTTCTCTAATTACTTTAGGTGTAAGGCTGAGATTTTTCTTGTTTCTTGAGGTAGGATTTTATTGCTATAAACTTCCCTCTTAGAACTGCTTTTGCTGCATCCCATAGGTTTTGGGTCATCGTGTTTTCATTGTCATTTGTTTCTAGGTACTTTTTAAACATCTTTATTGGTGTATAATTGCTTTAAATGGTGTGTTAGTTTCTGCTTTATAACAAAGTGAATCAGCTATACATATACATATATCCCCATATCTCCTCCCTCTTGCATCTCCCTCCCACCCTCCCTATCCCACCCCTCTAGGTGGTCACAAAGCAAGGAACATAGGGAGGGGGAAGGGTAAGCTGGGAGGAAGTGAGAGAGTGGCATGTTTCTAGGTATTTTTTGATTTCCTCTTTGATTTCTTCAGTGATCTCTTGGTTATTTAGTAGCGTATTGTTTAGTCTCCATATGTTTGTATTTTTTACAGTTTCTTTCCTGTAATTGATATCTAGTCTCATAACATTGTTTTCAGAAAAGATACCCAATATGATTTCAATTTTCTTAAATTTACCAAGGCTTGATTTGTGACCCAAGATATGATCTGTCCTGGCGAATGTTCCAAGAGCATTTGAGAAGAAAGTGTATTCTGTTGTTTTTGGATGGAATGTCCTATAAATATCAATTAAATCCGTCTTGTTTAATGTGTCATTTAAAGCCTGTGTTTCCTTATTTATTTTCATTTCAGTTGATCTGTCCATTGGTGAAAGCGGGGTTTTAAAGTCCCCTACTGCTATTGTGTTACTGTCGACTTCCCCTTTTATGGCTGTTAGCATTTGCCTTATGTATTGAGGTGCTCCTATGTTGGGTGCATAAATATTTACAATTGTTATATCTTTTTCTTGGATTGATCCCTTGATCATTATGTACTGTCCTTCTTTGTCTCTTGTAATAGTCTTTATTTTAAAGTCTATTTTGTCTGATATGAGAATTGCTACTCCAGCTTTCTTTTAATTTCCATTTGTGTCAATATCTTTTTCCATCCCCTCACTTTCAGTCTGTATGAGTCCCTAGGTCTGATGTGGGTCTCTTGTAGACAGCATATATACAGGTCTTGGTTTTGTATCCATTCAGCCAGTCTGTGTCTTTTGGTTGGAGCATTTAATCCATTTACATTTAAGGTAATTATCGATGTGTATGTTCCTATTAGCATTTTCTTAATTGTTTTGGATTTGTTATTATAGGTCTTTTCCTTCCCTTGTGTTTCCTGCCTAGAAAAGTTCCTTTAGCATTTGTTGTAAAGCTGGTTTGGTGGTGCTCAATTTTCTTAACTTTTGCTTGTCTGTAAACATTTTAATTTCTCCGTCCTTTCTGAATGAGATCCTTACTGGGTAGAGTAATCTTGGTTGTAGGTTTTTCCCTTTCCTCACTTTAAATATGTCCTGCCACTCCCTTCTGGCTTGTAGAATTTCTGCTGAAAGATTAGCAGTTAACCCTATGGGGATTCCCTTGTATGTTATTTGTTGCTTTTCCCTTGCTGCTTTCAATATTTCTTCTTTGTATTTAATTTTTGATAGTTTGATTAATATGTGTCTTGACATGTTTCTCCTTGGATTTATCCTGTATGGGACTCTCTGTCCTTCCTGGACTTGACTGACTCTTTCCTTTCCCATATTAGGGAAGTTTTCAACTATAATCTCTTCAAATATATTTTCAGTCCCTTTCTCTTTCTCTTCTTCTTCTGGGACCTCCACAATTTGAATGTTGGTGTGTTTAGTGTTGTCCTAGAGGTCTCTGAGACTGTTCTCGATTTTTTCTTTCTTTTTTCTATATTCTGCATTGTGGGAGTTATTTCCAGTATTTTATCTTCCAGGTCACTTATCCATTCTTCTGCCTCAGTTATTCTGCTATTGATTCCTTCTAGAGAATTTTTAGTTTCATTTATTGTGTTCTTCATCACTGTTTGTTTGCTCTTTAGTTCTTCTAGGTCCTTTTTAAACGTTTCTTGTATTTTCTCCATTCTATTTCCAAGATTTTGGATCATGTTTACTATCATTACTCTGAATTCTTTTTCAGGTAGACTGCCTATTTCTTCTTCATTTTTTTGGTCTGTTGGGATTTTACCTTGCTCCTTCATCTGCTATGTATTTCTCTGTGTTCTCATTTTGCTTAACTTACTGTGTGGGGTGTCCTTTTCACAGGCTGAAGTTTCATAATTCCTATTTTTTTGTTGTCAACCCCTAGTGGGTAAGGTTGTTCCAGTATGTTCTGTGGGCTTCCTGGTTGAGGTGACTGGTGCCTGTGTTCTGCTGGAAGAGGCTGGATCTTGTCTTTCTAGTGGTTGGACAGTGTCCGGTGTTGTGTTTTGCAGTGTCTGTGAACTTATTATGATTTTAGCCAGCCTCGCTGCTAATGGGTGGGGTTGTGTTCCTGTCTTGCTAGTTGTTTGGCATAGCATGTCCAGCACTGGAGCTTGATAGTCGTTGATTGGAGCTGGGTCTTAGCGTTGACATGGAGATGTCTGGCAGAGTTCTCGCCGATTGATATTTCATGGGGCTGGGAGATCTCTGGTGGTCCAATGTCCTGAACTCAGCTCTTCCACCTCAGAGGCTCAGGCCTGACACCAGGCTGGAGCACCAAACCCCTGTCAGCCACACGGTTGGATGCAGCCGGCGGCAGCGGAAGTGGTTTCATGAGCATAGTGACGGCTCCTGTGCAGGGGTGGCAGCGGCAGCGGTGGCCCATTGTATGTCTTTTGATTGAATAATTTATTCCATATACATTTAAAGTAATTATTGATAGGCAAGGACCTACTAATTCCATATAATTTGTTTCCCGGCTATTTTGTAATTCCCTTCTTCCTTTCTTTCTCTCTTCTTTTGTAAATTAATGATTTTTATAGTGGTGTGCTTTTATTCTCTTTTCTTTATCTTTTGTGTATCTAATGCAGGTTTTTGCTTTGTAGTTACCATGAGGCTTTCATAAAACATTTTATTGATATACAGTCTATTTTATGCTGATAACAACTTAACTTCAATTGCATACAAAACTCTATCCTTTTATTCCCCACCCCAACAATTATGTTTGATGTCACAATATATGCGATTTTACATTGTGTATCGATTAACAAATTATTATAGTTGTAACTAAAAAAATACTTTTTGCTTTAACCTTTATCCTATAGTTAAGTGGTTAATAAACCACCATATTACAGTATTAAAATATTATGAATTTGACCATATACTTACTTTTACCAGTGTGTTTTATGTTTTCATCTTACTTATTAGGTTCCTTTTATTTCAACTTGAAGGATTTTCAGCATTTTTAAAAGGCAGGTCTAGTTCTTATGAACTCCCTCATATTTTGTTTGTTTCTGAAAGTATCTCATCTTCATTTCTGAGGGACAGCTTTTCTGGTCAAAGTATTCTTGATTGGCAGTTTTTTCTTTTAGCACTTTAAATATATCATCTTATTCTCTCCTAACCTGCAAGGTTTCTGGTGACGAATCTGCTGGTAGCCTCATGGGGGTTTTCTTGTATGTGAGGAACTTTATTTTTCCTGCTGCTTTGAAAATACACTTTTTGTCTTTGATTTTAGACAATTTTAAAATAATGTGTCTTGTAGGAGATTATTTTGGGTTGAAATTTAGTGGTGGGTGTCTATGAGTTTCATGAACTTTGATGTCCAAATCTGTTAGCAGATTTGAGAAATTTTCAGCCATTATTTCTTTCAATAAACTTTATGTCCCTTTCTCCCTGTCTTCTCCTTCTGGCACTCCAATACGCATAGGTTTCTTCTTTTAGTGATATCGCATTTTTCACTAGACTTTCTTCACTCTTTTTCATTCTTTTTTTTCTTTCGTCTTCTCTGAATGGATAATTTTAAATGACCTGTGTTCTTCCTCACAGATTCTTTTCTCTTCTTAGTCCAATCTTTTGCTGATGTTTTCTATTGCAGATTTTATTTCATCTTTGTATTCTTCAATTCCTGAATTACTATTTAGTTCTTTTTAATAATTCCTATCTCTCTGTTAAAGTTCTTATTTTGTTTGTGTATAATTTTCTTGATTTCATTAACTTGTCTTTCTGTGTTTTCCTGTAGATCACTTAACTTCCGTAAAACAACTATTTTGAGTCCTTTATTGGGAAAATCACAGACCAAATCATGGATCTCCATTTCTTTCTTTTTGAATTTTTCTTGCTCCAACTCTGTGCTAGAATTTCTCTGCTGGACTCCCAGACTTCCACAAAGGCACTCTTGTCTGTGGGTAATTGTCAAAATTAGTGTTCTTTGAGAGAAGACAGTAGAAAACTCTTATTCTGCCATGGTAATGATGCCACTTCTCCTAAATTTGGATTTGGCTTTAGAGAACATAGTGAGCCTTTTGGCTCAGAAATGCCTTAGCTGTTCTCACTGCTCACAATAGACTAAGGCTGGGTGATCAAATAAGTAGAGGCAGCACAGTTTCAATGATTTCCTTTGCCATATTTTGTGTCTTGAGTCTTAAACAATAAAAATTTATTTTTGCACAATTCTGGAGGCTAGAAGTGTGAGATCAAATTCTTGATTGCAGGGTTGGTTTCTCCTGAGGCCCCTCTCCTTGGCTTGTAGATGGCCATCTTCTCCCTGTGTCTTCATATGGTGGTCCCTCTATGTGTGTCTGTGTGCTAATCTCCTCTTCTTATAAGGACATCAGTCATGTTGGATTAGGGCCTACTCTAATGACCTCATTTTAACTTAATTATCTCTTTCAAGGCACTATCTCCAAATATAGTCACATTTTGAAGTAATGGGTATTAGGTCTTCAACATATGAATTTTTATGGGACACAACACAGTCTATAACAACTAATAACATTCAGTTTCCATGCTTCTATTAGTCTAGCCTCATGTGTGAAAATTTGGCCTATGAGCTGCTGAATACACTCTGTCTGTATACAACAATCAGGAAGGTTTAGAAGATTTGAAAGTTCAGAAAGTTCAAAGATTGAGGACACCAGTTGGTAAAACTTCAGGTCAGAAACTGCAATTTTGAAAGGATGCTTTGTGTTGGGTTGGGAGACCACTGCTTGAGGAGAAGTTGTAGAGCGGTTGCCCATTATTTGATATTTGGAAGTATTGCAACAAATAAGTGTAGAGTCTGTGATCACTTGCTCAGACATATTTTTGGAGCCAGCAGATGGTCCACATTTTGTAGATATCAGAAGGGTGGGCTGATTCTGCATAACCTGTTCATCTTCTTCATACCTTTAGCTGAAATATAGACTTTATGTTTAATATGGGGCATTGCCTCATTAGTATTTGGGGGACTGGCAGCTATGTAAATAGTTGGCTGATTTCTAGTAAAGTCTGGCTGTCAACAAAAGAGGAAGTGCTGCAGGTTCAAAGCCCAGACAAATGCCATTTCAAAGAATTCTTTCTTTTTTTTTTAATTTTAAATTTTAAATTTTTAATTTATTTATTTTTAATACAACAGGTCAAAGAATTATTTATTTTCAATTATTGTTTTCAACTTGAACCTTCACAAAGGTTTAAGTTGAATTTCAATCTGTTTTTTGAAGGTTCTGTTGAAATATTCTGAATACTATATTGACTAATGCATAGATAATTGTGACCTACCAGATGAATGAACTCTTTGTGGTTGTAGACTAAATGGTGAGCTGATGGACACAGATGAGAGTTCTGGTGGCCTTGCTGACCTGGCTGTTGGATTGTTGGGTTAGATGCAGGACAAAGGGTCCAGACCTCAGGCTGGAAAGGTAGACAGACTTGTTGAGGGTGCATGCAATTAAACTGAGACACCAGCCAGAATGCAGCTGGTTCTATACATTGTGTTAATAAAATCAAATTTCCCTCCATACTCTTATCACAGATGGAAGGATACCATCTACGTGCAAATATGTTGGAGCATTATGGTCAGCTGGGATATTTGGGGCTGAAGTTACTATAATGGGATTGAATCTGAGAGTTTGTTGAGGAAGGCTAGATTCTTTAGCTGCCTGAGTAAAATCTAAGATATGGTACCAAATTTGAAGCACCAGGTAGACTGGACATTCTAAAAACCTTAATGACTTGGGGAACTTGAGCTGCTGCTGTCTGTGGTTCCTGCTAAAATCATTCACTATGGGACTGCCCACCTTGAAGTTGCTTATCAATGATGCTGCATATTCAAATCCTACTTCCTTTTTTCATTTCCTTCTTGTCCATGGTGGTCAGCATTCTGAGACTACATGTCTAGGTTGAGAAAAGTCATGTGATTGTGGAGACCATACATTTCAAAGCCAACTGTGACATATGGGTCTCCTCTACAAACAGGCTAGTTACTTTCCCAAGGGGAAGCCTGGATATTGTCATCCATAACATGCTCTTGGCTACTATAACCACAGATGCTTCAGAATATTTTGCTGTAGGACCTATAAGACCCAAAGATCAACTTGGTGGCTTTCTGAACCATTTGGATATTGTCCAATTGGACCTACTTGCACAGTGGGTAATTCTAGGCCTCAATGGAAATAGTACTCATCTTTTCAGTCAGGCATTTTCCTCTTTACCAGTCACCTTGCTGGTACTGTGGTCAAGAATAATAGTTGGGCAAGGCTGGTCCTCCTAATGCCTCTTTCCCTCCCTCTGCTTCCACACCCCATCCCACCCTCTTTCATATATATATATGTTAACATCTCATTTTACATTTCATTATTCCTATTGATTTTCTCTCATCTCATGAAGTTTTCCTGTTTCATAAGGTCTGTTTTCCCTGACTTCCTCAAGTCCTACCTTCCAATTCATCTTCTGACTGTGTATGAGTGTGTGAATGTGAGTGTGCACGAGTGCATGTGAGAGTGTGTATTGCCTCTGCTTTCTTATATCTCTATAGAGAGAAGTCTTTCCATGCAGTACTGAGTTCCTTTGAGCTCTGTCAGGAATAAGGTGACACCTGCCCTTTTAGATTTTCTGGACTCTGATGAAAGGAGAGGGGAGATTTTAGATTTGTGTGTTTGCTTTGCCAGACAAAAGGCCCATCTGTCAGGGGTGTAGGAGTGTGTTTACTAAGGGAATTCAGGCTGGAGGTGGTCATCGGGTAGAGCTGAACAGCTGGAGCTGAACAGTTTTGTGTTTGTGACTCTCTCAGGGTAGAAGGAGACCTGGGCCACTTCTATAGTGGATGCAGCCTGGGTTCTAGTTACAAAGTCAGGACCTTTAGGGAAAACCTTATTGTAAAAAGGTAACTGCAGTCCCTTTCAGGAATTCAGGAAACTGATTGTATTTTATATTTCTTTCAGAGAAATATCAATGTTTATTAAAGGAAGAAAAGGCTAAATTCAAGAAATGTGGCCCTATTTACATTTGAAAAGTTGAAATCTATCATCACATCATAGTACATGTTTACCACATGTTTCAAGAGTTAAATAGGAAGCATCAAATAATAGAAAACTGGTGTTCTTAGATCAAGAATAACAGGAACAATCATTCACCAATATTACTGAGCACTAACCAGGCATTAGCATCAAAGATGCTGAGAATACAAAAGTGAACAAAGCAGATGGAAATCCCATCCCATGGAGCTTGCAGAAAGGAAGCTATGTGACTTGTCTATGTAACAATTAAAGGCATTGTATGCACAGTAAAGGAAACCGTCAATAAACCAGAAAGAAAACCCACAGAATGGGAGAAAATATTTGCAAATGAAGTGGCTGACAAGGGATTAATCTCCAAAATATACAAACAGCTCACGCAGCTCAATATTAAAAAAACAAACAACCCAATCAAAAAATGGGCAGAAGATCTAAATAGACATTTCTTCAAAGAAGACATACAGATGGCCAAGAGGCACATGAAAAGATGCTCAACATCACTAATTATTAGAGAAATGCAAATCAAAACTACGATGAGGTATCATCTCACACTGGTTAAAATGGCCATTATCAAAAACTCTACAAACAATAAATGCTGGAGAGGGTGTGGAGAAAGGGGAACCCTCCTACACTTTTGGTGGGACTGTAAATTGATACAGCCACTATGGAGAACAGTATGGAGGTTCCTTAAAAAACTAAAAATAGAACTTCCATATGATCCAGCAATCCCACTCCTGGGCATATATCCAGAGAAAACCATAATTCGAAAGGACACATGCACCCCAATGTTCATTGCAGCACTATTTACAATAGCCAGGACATGGAAGCAACCTAAATGTCCATCGATGGAGGAATAGATAAAGAAGATGTGGTACATATATAACATGGAATATTACTCAGCCATAAAAAGAATGAAATAATGCCATTTGCATCAACATGGCTGGACCTAGGTATTGTCATACTGAGTGAAGTAAGTCAGACAGAGAAAGACAAATATCATATGATACTGTTTATATGTAAAATCTAAAATATGGTACAAAGGAACGTATTTACAAAACAGAAATTGAGTCACAGATGTAGAAAACAAACTTATGGTTACCAAGGGGGAAAGGGGGGGATAAATTGGGAGATTGGGATTGACATATACACACTACTGAATATGAAAGATAACTAATTAGAACCTACTATATAGCACAGAGAACTCTATTTGGTGCTCTGTAATGACCTGTATGGGAATGGAGTCTAGAAGAGCGTGGATATATGTATATGTATGGCTGATTCACTTTGCTGTACAGCAGAAATTAACACAACATTGTAAATCAATTATATTCCAATAAAAAAATTAATTAAAAAAAGAAACTTCTTTTGGACTTCTGGCCTTCAGAACTGTAAGATAATAAGTGTGTATTGTTTTAAACAAAAAACAAACCAAAAAAGGTATTGTAATGGGAAAATATTCTCCTAAATGTATTGTTAAACAATAGACTTTGAACCACATAACAGTAATATGATAAAGATCAATATCTTTATGAATTTTATACATACATATGTTTTATGTAGACTGTCATAAACTTTAGCAAAAATGTCAAGGTGTTAATATATAAATGATCAAAGAGCTTGAAGAAATGTGAAACCTCACAGAACTTGCTCACTGCCTTGACCTGCATATGACTTGCTGATATCTGGCTTTAGTTTCTGAAGAGAATAGGCCATTATTCAGAACCTGCAGGTGAAGCCTCATATGCCTGGGTCATAAAAGGAGAGACGTGAGAACAGCAGACAGGGAGGATAGTGGAGACAGGGCCTTCTGCAGACCACTGTTTCCAGGATGTCTCAACTGGGTTTGGCTTTGCTTTCTGCGCTCTCTCAGCTCCTGCATCTGGCTCTAAGGGACCTGCACTCATGAGTGTCCCCATCCCAACCACTTTTCCCAGATGAGGAAGCCACAGGTTTAAAACCTGGATAGTGAATATGCCACTATCCCCTCCTGGGTCAGCTCTGGTCTTCCCCAGAGGTGGCCTGAGCCCAGTGCTCCCTGCGGCTCATCCTGGCCTCCGGACATCCTTGGGCTTGTGGGCAGTAGACAGCAGCTCTCTCTGGGTGCCCTCCTGCTTCCGTCTTGGGGAGGGCTTTGTCAGGCCTCATGGGCCCCACAAAAGACCCACTGCTCCTCCTACCATGCTACCGAGTCCAAACTCATTCTGCTCACTGCATGACAGGTCAATAAATCAGGAGATGAGTTGTGTTGGGGCAAGGAATACTGACTTTATTCAGAAAGCCAGCAGACCGAGAAGATGGCAGACTAATGTCCTAGGGAACCACCCCAGTTAGAATTCAGGCTTCTTTTATGCTAAAAAGGGGAAGGCAGAGGGTGGGGGAGTTGACTGTTGCAAACTTCTTGGTGCAGGAATCCTTTGTTCTTGCAGCTGTCCACATAGGTTTTGTCACAATGTTCTTGTAAACCTTTAACAAGACAAATGTTATTCTCTGTTCTGCAACTTTTTATCTCTATATGAATGGAAAAGTGTTATACTCTTAAAGGTCAAAGCCTTAAGAATAAGCTATCCTGTATATTTTAGGCTATAGGCAACATTCTTTTTTTTTCTTTTAATTAACTAATTTATTTTTGGATGTGTTGGGTCTTTGTTGTTGCAGTGAGGGGGGGCTACTCTGTGTTGCAGTGTGTGGGCCTCTCATTGTGGTGGCTTCTCTTTGTTACAGAGCATAGGCTCTAGGTGTGCGGGCTTCAGCATTTGTGACACGCGGGCTCAGCAGTTGTGGCTTGTGGGCTCTAGAGCGCAGGGTCAGTAGTTGTGGCGCACGGGCTTAGTTGCTCCGCAGCATGTGGGACCTTCCCGGACCAGGGCTTGAACCCATGTCTCCTGCATTGGCAGGCAGATTCTTAACCACTGCACCACCAGGGAAGACCTAGGCAACATTCTTAACTCAAAGCAAAAGCAATAGAATACAAAGGTTAAAGTAAAAGAAACAGATCTAATATGGAGTGAGATTTGTTCTTTCCTGTTACAACCAGGCTTAGCCATTCCTGGGCAGTGCCCGGGCTGGGTGAGCATCCTCCTTATGGTGTCCCTCATCTCCAGGGAACCTCTTCACCTGCTTCCCTCTCCTTCTTCTCTCTTACCTTCTCTCTTTGAAGATAAGGTCTGTGCCCATTCATTGTTGCTTAGCATTTCAGACACAAAATAGGTGCTCAATAAATGATAACATTAGCTGCTCCGTGAAACAGGCACCGTTTGCTCTAAGTGCTGTTTATATGTTAATTCATATAAGCTTCAAAACCACCCCATGAGATCACTCCCATATTATTTTTATTTTATAATTAAGGAAACTGAGGCACAGAGACGTTAAGTCACTAGACTAGGGTCACACAGCAGAACCAGGATGTAAACCCAGCTTGTCTGACTCTGAGGCCCTTAGACCAGGAAGCAGGATGGTCTCTGCTCTTTCTTAGCACTGTGGACTCGGGGAGTGGTGAGGGATAAGCAAGATTCACACTTGGGCCTCCCACTCTCATCCCACTCAGCACCAGCCTCATGGTCAGCAGATAGAGACAGGACTTCTAAGGGCAAATCTCTTGGCACCAAAAGCAACAAAAGTGACAAAGCACCCTGGATGACTCTAGAAAGTATAAAGTCAAACGAGTCCCAGGTGGCAGCCCTGGAACTCCATCCATCTATCCCCTACTGCTTGGTTGGGTTCTCCGCCATGTTGAAACTCTGATCTTTTGGCAGATTCCAGTTGCCTCACACAGCTGGCCTCCTCTCTGGCATCTTAACATGTTCGCTTCAGCATTTTCCTCATCAAAGGATCAGATGATACCTTGGAGATCCCCCGAGATTGGAGAAAAAGAAGAAGCCAGAGAATAAAGAATGAGAGCAGGGGCAGTAATGGGAAGAAGGGCAGGCTGGTGAGGAGGCATCTGAGGGCTGAGACTGTATTTACATCTCACTTGACTATGACAATAGCTTCTCATGCGTGAGGTGATGGGTCAAACCTGGGTGCCATTTGCCCTGAGGCTCAAGCTCTGGGGGCAATGGCCATTTGTCTTTTGTCACTGTGACCACACCACCCCCATGCTGCCTGACGGCACATGGTGGTCAGCAAGGGGCTTAGGGCTGGGTCCAGGGGTAATTCTTCACAAAGGGTCACACACTGGAGCAAAGACACCACACAGCAAGACAATACCAAGAAAGAACAAGGTGAGTTGACACCCAGTGTCCCAAGCCTCTGGTCACACCGAGCATCCTTGAGCAATGCAGAGCTAGAAACCAGGAAGGTGGGCAGGATGTTTGCTTCCTGCTGAACATGTCCCTCCCCCCAGAACAATGCCCACTCACTCTGCCTGCACCTTGTGTTGTCAGAAGCCCCATTCCTCTGTAGCTTCTGTCTCCACCTGCCCTGGGCATTTCTGTCTCAAATCTTGAAGGCTTAACCAGGGTCTGGGTGCTAGCCCCTCACTGAACCCAAAGAGTAGAATCCAGCCCAAGTGAAAATAGAGGGTCAACTCCTCTTGGTCAGTCACTGACTGGGCTGGTCCCCATGCTCTGTTCCTCCCTCCACCTCTCCTCCAGCCCTCCTTCAGGGTCTAGTTTTTATTTGGAATGGGACATAGTCACTGCCCCTGTTCCCTTCCTTCGTGCTCAGCCTTGTGGGGAATCCAGGCTTCCACTACAAACTCCGAATAAGCATCAGCACTTCACCACCCAGCCCTTGTCGGTCTCAGCTCTGACATCCTGACAAGTCAGGTGCCTCTTGAGATGGACCACAGTACTCCCCCTGTCCCTCTGACCCAGACCACTGAGGACTTGTGGCTCAGGTGCCCGGTTCCTCTGACCAGAAGAAATCTCTCAAGAGAAGAAAGACTTTATCCCAGGAAGGGGTTTCTTGGGGTTCACTGTGGGCCAGGGTCTCCCCTCCAGCCTGAGGCTCCCACAGCATGTCTGGATAAAAGGATTGCCACCTTCTCTTCACTGGCCTTATAAGAGAGGCCACCCTGTAGCCCTGCATCCAGCTGGTCTGGTTTGGAGACTTTGACCCCTGGAACAGTCCAGGGATCCAGTCAGGAAGCAAATGCTCCATAAGAAATGCTGACTGATCTGTGAGAGTAAAGAGAACAAACAGGGAGATACTAGTTGATGCTGGTGTCAACAGCTGTTCTCAGTACAGTGGAATCATGCCACCCTCACACCAAACTAACCTAAGAAGTGGGGTTCAGTCTTATCCCCACTTTCCAGAGGGGGAAACGCAGGGCCAAAGAGGTGGGTGAGTGGCTCCCATGTGTGTATGCTTAGCCCAGCACATGGCAGGGAGAAAAGGGAGTGGGTCCCTCTCAGAACTGTGCCCAGGAGCTGAGCTGATAGGAGGGGGATAATTCCACACAACATGGTTTTTATCTGGGACATGGTACATAACATCATTTCTGGTAACAAGAATGAGCACAGCTGACTTGAGAGAGTGGGATCTCTGCAAGGAGGTTGGCGGGATGATTCTGAAACCAAGGGTGAGTGGGGGCCACAATTCAAAGATAGTGAACACCTGGACACTCCCATGCTTTAGGAGTTCCCCCCAGGAATGGTGTGCCCTAGGTGGGCCTCTGGCATCCTCCCACAGTAACCACAGCCCTGAAGGGTTTGCTGAGAACCCACCCTGAGAAGCAGGACATTGGCACAGAGTCAGGTGGTCCCAGGCCTTGCTCTGTCTTCCCTGGAGTTGAGAGATGGGGCCAAGTTTCTCCATCAGTGATGACAAAACTGGCTCATTTCACCCAGCCATCTCTGCTTTCCTGAGCCTGGCCTGTGCTTCAAGTTCCAGGCCACACTGTGAGCCATGCCAAGTGGGTGGCCAGCATCATTGAATGACAGCAGGTAGTTGGATTTAACTGGTGAACTTCTAATCCCAGACCACACTATAAGTTTGGTCTCCCAGCCTCACACTTTCTCTGCCAGAAATCATCCTTGTCTCCAGCACCTCAGTTGGTCAGGAATTCATAAGCAAGTAGCATTAGGAGAAAGGGGAAAGTTTGATGGACAGAGGAAATAAGAGAATCATAAAACGTACAGCTTTGAGCCACACCTTCTTCTTGGGCATTAGGGCAGAGCTCTGCTTTGGGAGGCAGACGGTGCTTTTGCTATTTCCAGAAGTGAGGTGGCAACTGTCTGTGACAGGGGGCCCAGGCAGCCTGGTGGAAGCTACGGACCCCTTCTCATGAAAACAGTTAAACCACATAGGATGATTATTATTATTTTTTAATATCTTTATTGGAGTATAATTGCTTTGCAATGGTGTGTTAGTTTCTGCTTTATAACAAAGTGAATCAGCTATACGTATACATATATCCCCATATCTCCTCCCTCTTGCATCTGCCTCCCACCCTCCCTATCCCACCCCTCTAGGTGGTCACAAAGCACCGAGCTGATCTCCCTGTGCTATGCGGCTGCTTCCCACTAGCTAACTATTTTACATTTGGTAGTGTATATATGTCCATGCCACTCTCTCACTTTGTCCCAACTTCCCCTTCCCCTTCCCCATGTCCTCAAGTCCATTCTCTACGTCTGTGTCTTTATTCCTGTCCTGCCCCTAGGTTCTTCAGAACCTTTTTTTTTTTTTTTTTTTTTTAGATTCCATATATAACCACATAGGATTATAATTACAGTTGACACTTGAACAACACAGGGGTTAGGGTGCTGCCTCTCTGTGTAAAAACTTGCCTACAATTTATAGTTGGTCATCTCTATATGCGATTCCTCCCTCTCCTTAGTTCTTCCGTATCCACTCTTCCATATCCATGGGTTCAATCAACTGCTGATCATGTAGCAAGTACTATTGAAAACAGTCCTCATATAGGTGGATCTGTGCAGTTCAAACTCCTGCAGCTCAAGAGTCAACTGTACATTGAAATACAGTTATATAACTCTACTAATGTATGGAATAGTAGCCAATAGGCTTCTTTATTAATGTATCAGACACCAGGCTCCAGCAGGGGACTGATAAGGACATAATCTGGAAGTAGTTGATGAAGGCAAAGAATACTTTATGTCTGCAGATGTCATGTGATAGGAAAACCTCAGAAATTTCTAAGGGTGGGTGGTTTTGCTGTGGTTTGTGGACTCCATTTATGGAAGGAAAGGCTAAATTTCAGTTAGAGGATAGTGAAAAAAGATGCAATCCTTCTTCCTATCCAAGCATGGGAAGACCCTGTGTTGCACCTCACAGGTCCAGAGTCCAAGCCTTTGGGGGTTTCTGGGCATCTGGTCAACCAGAATGAGGTTAGAGGTGGTTCTTGAACAGGTTTCATATATATATGTTTGTCTCTAAGACTATTTGGGTCAGCTTATGATAATTACGGAAGATGAGACCTGGAATTCAGAGTGTGAAATAGGTTTTGTCATTTCCTGAAAACCTGCCTTCAGGAAGGAAAAGGTGGAGGGGCCCCAACTACTCCTTGGTCCTTGCACTGTGATGTTTCAGACTTTTTCTCAGACCCGTGGGAGGACGAGTCTGAAGGTAAATGGGGCTTGTGGCTCATGATTTCCACAAGACATGGAAGCTGAATTTCCTTCCTAAGTTGGCAAAATTCAAATGGGCTTTTGGAAAGGAGCATTGATGACACAAGGTTAGAAAGAATATCAGGATTCATCTAGCAAATCCTGGCTCTGTCATTTTGTTAGAGAACCTATGTGTCTTGAGGGATGGTGAGTAACAGATGCAGCGGGAACTGGCTCTTTGGGGGAAGGTGACTTTGGAATTGAGAAATCGGGGTCCTTGGCTAAGGGGCTATTTGTCTCAGAGTATGACAGGCTCATACCTTAGAGTGGTTTCTGCTTCTTGGCCAAATAATCCTATTTCAGCTATGGAGGGAGCTCCAACACCTTCCATATCCATCCAAGAAAGAAATCCCTCATGTGAATTCTTCTTAAGGAAGGAAGGCCCTTCTCCTGTGGGCCTCTTGATGACAGAGATATAGCATCCTTCTCACCTTTACATCCCCCAAAAGAGGCATATCTGGCATAAAGCAAGGGCTTGACAAATTCTCACTTGTGAAACAAATGAATGAATACATGGGCAACCCTGTATAGTGCTTGGGTTGTCTGACAAGAGACCTGGACCCCATAGCCCTGACCCTTCTCCTCTCACTTGGGCCTTCTGCAGTGCCACCATGCCTCTATCTTCAACCCCGAAGAGCCTCCTCACCACCTGTGTCCTCACCACCTTGGTTTTCAGCTCCGTAGGTAAGAATAAACAAATGGCCCCTTTCTCTCAAAGACTGGAAGGGTAAGGTGGCAATACAGGAGAGGAATGCCCATGTAGGAGAGACCAGGTCCAGCTCCAAGTGCAGTGATGAACACTTCAGAGATGGAGACCCTCATTAGCATCCCAGGCCATGGGCAGCTGAGAGGGCCTAAGCCTGTCCAGAGGGTGGTGGGTCAGTATGAGTGGGGCCTTATGTGGCCCTGGGGAGGAACTGTGGACTGAGTGGAGGAAGGCAGGCATCCAGCCCCACAGGGAACAGGTTTCATGGCACTTTGACTCTCAGGAATGTTTGGCTATTGGAAACATCAACTACGATTCTTGACAGTTTTCATTCCTGAATTACTTTCTGAACAATTTTAATTTCTTTTTCATAGAGAGTTACCAATGTGTAAACTGCTCTATTTATACATGTACTACTGACCCACAGACAACTTGTGAAACGTCTCAAAGCTGCTTCAGCTACAAGCAAGAATTGAAGGCATCAGGTATGCTGTGCCAGGCCCCTGCCCATGCTGCTAGGCATGTGGGACAGACAAGGAAGGTGTTTAGAGTGAGGGAGGTTGCTGTGTTCCCCAGCTTGATGGAGCTCCTCACTTCCCTGTGTAACAGAGTTCAAACATACTGCTCGCCACATGACAGGCTGATAAATCGGGAGACTAGGTATTGGGCAAGGAATGGTGATTTTATTTGGAAAGCCAGCAGAAGATGGGGACTAGTGTTCCCCAAAACCATCTTACCCAAGTTAGAATTCAGGCTTCTTTTATTTATTTATTTATTTATTTATTTATTTATTTTTTAAAGATATTTGCCATGTATTTCTTCTTTAGGTCCTTTTTTTTTTTTAATTTATTTTTGTATTTATTTTTGGCTGTGTTAGGTCTTCGTTTCTGTGGGAGGGCTTTCTTTAGTTGTGGCGAGCGGGGGCCACTCTTCATCGCGGTGCGCGGGCCTCTCACTATCGCGGCCTCTCTTGTTGCGGAGCACAGGCTCCAGGCGCGCAGGCTCAGTAGTTGTGGCTCACGGGCCCAGTTGCTCCGCAGCATGTGGGATCTTCCCAGACCAGGGCTCGAACCCGTGTCCCCTGCATTGGCAGGCAGATTCTCAACCACTGCGCCACCAGGGAAGCCCCCAGGCTTCTTTTATACTAAAAGGGGAGGGGGTGTAGCTGGTAGTTGCAAACTTCTTGGTGCCGGCCAGACTCTGGAGGGGATATGATGATCCTTTGTTCCTGCAGCTGTCCATGTAGGTCTCGTGACATGCTCTTGTAAACCTCCAACAAGACAAATGTTATCTTCTGTTCTGCAACTTTTTATCTCTAGGTGAATGGAAAAGTGTTTATATCTTTAAAGGTCAAGCTGGGAGGACTTGAGAATGGGCTATCATATATACTTCAGGCTATAGGCGACATTCTTTTACAAAAGGTGCAGAGCCAGCATGACCGAACACAGGAAACAGAGCACAAAGGTTAGAGCTAAAGGAATAGATCCAATATGGAGTCAGGTTTGTTTTTCTTTGCTACTCCTGTGCATCTTCTATTTTACCTTACTTCCTTATGTCATGCCCTACCAGGATGGGGCTGGAAGTGTGGGGTGGGTATGAGGTGGCAGGGAGGGAGGCTCCAGGAAAAAGGATAGGCCATCCTGGTTCATCATGAACCTCACTGAGATATGACACTCCCATTCTAACAAATGCTAAGGTTACCATGTGCAAGTTCATGTGCCTGACACACAGTGAGGTCACAAAAACTGAAATGTCAGAATTTGGAGCAGAGGAAAGTTTATTGCAGGGCTATGCAAGAGGAATGGTGGCTTGTGCTCAAAAAACTTTGAACTCTAAGAAGGTTTCAGCAAAACATTTTTAAAGGCCCAGTGAGGGAGGGGTATCCGTGAGGTATGTGATCAGCTCATGCACAATTCTCTGATTGGTTGATGTTGAGATAATAGGGTGGTTAATGTTATCCATCCTTAGGCGGCAGAAGGTCTGGGGGCTACGTGCTCATGATCATCAAATAATTAATTTCTTCCACTTGGTGATGGTTTTTAGCATCTGAAAAACTCAGGAAATATGTATGAGCTACTATTATCTGGGCACTTCCAAGAGGAGCTACAGCAGAGGATATGGGGGAGGGGTTTGTCCCAGGAAGGCCCCACAGGGTGCTCTTCGGTTACACTAACAAACCATCCCTCCACTTCATTCCATGGACCAATGCAGAAAGACTCTTTTGAAGAAGTGAAAAGACTGAAAACAAAGTGATTGGAGGCACAGAATTCTTTAAGACTTGCTGCCCATTTGGGCATCACTCTCTCTATGGCTCAGACGGGAAATTCCCTCTGGGATTGGTTCTTTGCAGGGCAGCTCTTACAATTTTTCGAGGAGAAAGGCTCTTCTTCAAGTTCGTGTGTCCCACTGGTCTTCTCAGCATCACTGGGGGATAATCAAACATTTGGGTACAAGCGTCAGTGCTGCCAAGATGAACTGTGTAACCAAGGGGAATTACAAGGTGAGTGCCAACAGATCTCTACTCTCTCTCCCTTCCCAACCCTGTTCCCAATTCATTGCCTTAAGTCTCTGCTTTCCAAGTACCTTCCTGTGACATGTCTCTCTGCTTCTGAGCTGCCCAGTGATTTTGCTCACTGATTGCCTTTCCTCCCTGTGAAGGGATGGATACAAGCCCTTCTCCTGCACAGGAGACTGAATGACAGTTAGGTGGCTGGAACTGGTCTTGGGGATTTACTCTAAGTGTGATTAGAGGTTAAATTATTTACTTTCCCATTCCAGCTGAAAAGTTGTCTTTCCTCACCTGTTTAATTCCTCACTCCCTTAAGAGTACTTTTTAGACCATAGCTTATCTTCTCTCCATTATCTGAGTACTTTTCTCCAGCCAAGGCAGAGAAGAACAGGTAACATCAAATTACTAGAAGATCCTTTTGGCTACATCTTCCCACTTAATACCTACCTCCCCTGCACCCTCCATGCCATCCTAGTTGTAAATAATTTTGATTTTGGGGGGAAGGAATCCTTGAATAACCATGACTCAAGGAGAGGGGTTAATGTTTTCAGCTCTTTTTAAAACTTATTCTTTAAGATGAAAATTTTCTCTTCATTCAGTGCCTCAGAAATCCCTAAACCCCAATGGCATTAAATGTCCTGCATGCTTCAATGTGGATGACATTTCCTGTGAACCAGTTTTACTCACCTGTACTGGTGCAGAGACAAAATGTCTCAACGTTATTGGCCAAGGTACAGATATTTTGCCAGGTGTTTTGGTGTTCATCTTCTTAAATGTTATATTGTATTAACTATCTATTGCTGTGTAACAAATTACTCCAAAACTTGACAGCCTAAAACAAAACAATCATTTGAAAAAGTAAAAGAAGAAGGAAAAGGAGGGGGATGAGGAGGAGGAGGAAGAGAAGGAGGAAAAGGAGGAAGAAGGGGAGAGAGGGAGGGCAAAAGTGCAGTTTTTAAATAATCTAATCTCAGAAGTGACATTATCATTCTGCTATATCTTGTTGGTTGCACAGACTAACCCTGATACAACAATGGAGGAAACTACACAAGGGTGTGAATACCAGGAAATGGAAAACATTGGGGGCCATCCTAGAGAATAAAAACCATAGACAGCAAGGGCTAGTACAGGGGCAAGTGCTGGTTATCCCTTCAGGGTTTGGAGGAAGCCATCTGTCAGGAGAGGAGAGGATAACACAACTGCTTCCCATAGCAGAGTCTGAGACTTGGGAACATGTCATATCACGACCTCCTGGAATTGGGCCTTGACTCTTTGGCAATGAAGAGGGTGACACTTCAGTTCTGGCTTTTCATCATCACTACCATTATTGCTATTACCAAACAACCATAATCAAACACTTAATTTTTACATGGTGTCATTCTGAAATCTGTAGAGGGATTTGTAATTTTCCTGAGTAGGATAAAAGTATATATTTGTGATAAAGAGCAAATGTACCATTCAGATAAGAATTGGGAGAATAACCATAGTATTGGACTGTACAGCTAGAAGGGGCACCATCAGTTCTTTTCTGATCAACTTGTAAAAGGTTTCATGAAATTAGTGGTATTTTAGGAGATGATTAAATGATGGGCGAGAGAATGTGGTGGGAATGGAGGCAAGTTATGCCTTTTCTTTTTTTGAGAAGATTTTGAAGAAGGACCTAGGGCTATCAGATGATTTGGAGATGAGTGAGGAAAATGGGATGTCACAAAGGACACAAGGGAGGGCTGGGGCTTTGATAATGGGGCAGTCTCTCTACTCCAACTTGCCATGGAAAGCATAGACATGCAATGAGGTTCTACAATGCTAGCATCCCATTAATTTCATAGCCCTGGGGAGAAGGAATCTGATCCCAACAGGGATCTGTATTTCTTCCCTCTGGTTTCCTCAAGGAGGCAAAGGTAAGGAAGAAAGCAGGCACCACAGGGACATTTTAGCTGAATACATGAGTTGTGACCTCCAGCCTTCTTCCCTAGATCAACCATCTCTTCCCTAGTCAGGACACAGCCATGTGGCTCTTAGCCATGTGTCTGAGACTGCAGGGGTCCTTCCTAAACTGGGAAGATGTTGGGGTCAGAGGGAAACAAGTCTTGGTCCCTGAACAGAGCTAGAGCTGTGGTTGTTGCTTCTCTCACAGAGGACAGAAATCACAGATTCCGGGGCACTCTGAGCACCCTTTTCTTCCCCAAGGAAGGCAGATAGAATAGGATGTAGGTGAGGAGGTGAGAAAGATGAGAGAGAAGACTAACTCCTGGATCTTTCTCTTGGCAGTTGGTCCTTTTCTTGCAGTTTTTGCCATGGGTTGTGCTACTGAAACTGCCTGCAACTTGAAGAATATAAGTTTATTGAATAACATAAAACTCCATACACATTGTGTAGAAAGCAATGGGAGACCCCAGGTGACGTCCATCACCTCATCAATCCTGACTGGTCTCTTTCTACTCAAAGTTTTGCTTTGATTTTTCAGGCCTTGCCAAGCCATTTTCCTACAAACCTGAAAAAGTTGGAGTCCTTGGACAGCTCCCCTCCCCAGCATTCCCCAGAAATTGCAGAATTAAAGGGCTGATACTTAAGTGTGTGGGTAATTACTTGTACTTTAGGGAAAAAAAATCTTATTCATTCTTCTAAGAGGTTCTTTCTTCACCCAAAGTAGCACATTTCAGAGGAGGTATGAGATGACATCTATAAGAATCACTCTGATCTGACCTATGTCACTCAGTCCAAACCTTCACACACACCCAGAACACACCTCTTTCCTGACAGTCTCAATTTTTACTCCTAATCCTTAATTCCTCATTTCCCCCCAACTAATGCTTTTTTTTTTTAATTAATTTTTTATTTTACTTATTTATTTTTGGCTGTGTTGGGGCTTTGTTGCTGCACGCGGGCTTTCTCTAGTTGCGGTGCACGGGCTTCTCATTGCGGTGGCTTCTCTTGTTGCAGAGCACAGTCTCTAGGCACACGGGCTTCAGTAGCTGTGGCTCATGGGATCTAGAGCACAGGCTCAGTAGTTGTGGCGCACGGGCTTAGTTGCTCCGCGGCACGTGGGATCTTCCCGGATCAGGGCTCGAATCCGTGTCCTCTGCATTGGCAGGCGGATTCTTTTGTTTAATGGTTTCTATTTTTGTTTTTTTTAATTATTATTTTTTAACATCTTTATTGGAGTATAATTGCTTTACAATGGTGTGTTAGTTTCTGCTTTATAACAAAGTGAATCAGTTATACATATACATATGTCCCCATATCTCTTCCCTCTTGCATCTCCCTCCCTCCCACACTCCCTATCCCACCCCTCTAGGTGGTCACAAAGCACAGAGCTGATCTCCCTGTGCTATGCGACTGCTTCCCAGTAGCTACCTATTTTACGTTTGGTAGTGTATATATGTCCATGCCACTATCTCACTCTGTCTCAGCTTACCCTTCCCCCTCCCCGTATCCTCAAGTCCATTCTCTAGTAGGTCTGTGTCTTTATTCCTGTCTTGCCCCTAGGTTCTTCATGGCCAATTTTTTTTTTTTTTAGATTTCATATGTATGTGTTAGCATATGGTATTTGTTTTTCTCTTTCTGACTTACTTCACTCTGTATGACAGACTCTAGGTCCATCCACCTCACTACAAATAACTCAATTTCGTTTCTTTTTATGGTTGAGTAATATTCCACTGTATATATGTGCCACATCTTCTTTATCCATTCATCTGTCGATGGACACCTCTCCTCGCACACCCTGAAACAATGGTCTCTTGCCTCTTACGCAGGTCCAGACTTTTTCCCAGACTCCCTCCCAGCTAGCTGTAGTGCACTAACCCCCTTCAGGCTTAGTTCGTGCAGCCAACCCCAGTCCTCTCCCTGGGACCTGACCTCCGAAGCTGGAGCCTCAGCTCCCAGCCCCCACCAGTCCCGGCGGGTGAGCAGACAAGCCTCTCAGGCTGGTGAGTGCTGGTCGGCGCCGATCCTCTGTGCGGGAATCTCTCCGCTTTGCCCTCTGCACCTCTGTTGCTGTGCCCTCCTCCGTGGCTCCAAAGCTTCCCCCCACCCAACCCCCATCTCCACCAGTGAACGGGATTCCTAGTGTGTGGAAACCTTTCCTCCTTCACAGCTCCCTCCCAGAGGGGCAGGTCCTGTCCCTATTCTTTTGTTTCTGTTTTTTCTTTTTTCTTTTGCCCTACCAGGTACGTGGGGAGTTTCTTGCCTTTTGGGAAGTCTGAGGTCTTCTGCCAGCGTTCAGTAGGTGTTCTGCAGGAGTTGTTCCACATGTAGATGTATTTCTGTTGTATTTGTGGGGAGGAAGGTGATCACCACGTCTTTCTCTTCCGCCATCTTGAAGGTCTCTCCAAAAATGAGGTGTCTGTTTCAGTTCTAAGTTGTTTCCCCCATCCTGCAAATGGAGACTATGCATACAGAGAAAAAGTATACAAATATACAAGAAAAGACACAAAATCCAAAAGAGAAGAGAGGATGCACATGAACGCGCACACACACAAACAGCTAGAGAGAAACGCAGGCAAGTCTGTAGGTAAAAGAGGCACCTATGCAAATACAGAGGGGAAAAAAAGCAAATAGAAACAGAAGGGAAAAGTGCGGATAAACTTTTATTAAGGAAGGTCTCCATCTTGTGGCGGTGCTTGGTGTTACTACCAGTTAAGCTGTTTTGTTTCCATTTCCAACCATCCATCCTTGCATGCATTCGTCTATCAATCCAACTGATATTTTTCAGCACATGCTATGTGACAAGCATGTTCTAGAGCTTCAGGATAGGGTAGGGAACAAAATTCCCTGCCTTCACGAAGGTTATGTTCTACTTGGAGCTTATGTGGGTGGTAATTTGACAGATATAAAGTGTGGTATGTTAGGTCAGAAAAAAATCACAAAGTAGGGATGAGAATATGAACAGCTGGTGGGGGAGGGAGTAAGCATTGTCAGTAGGGTGACCAAGGAAGGCTTCACTGAGAAGGTTACTTTTGAGTAAAGGCCCGTGATTATGTGGGAGAGGAGGGATCCAGGAAGAGGAAACAGCTAGTGCAAAGGCCTTGATGGGAGCGGGGCTCTTCAATCAGGGTGAGAAGACAAGTTGGGGCGGCAGTGTAGTGAGCACGAAGGTGAGCAAGAACGTGAGCATCGGGAGAAAGAACAGCAGGTCCAGATTATATAGACTTTGGCTTTTGCTCCGAGTGAGGAATTTGAACACAGGAGGGATGTTATATGACATCATCACTCTGGCTGCAGAGTAGAGCAGGCTCTAGGGAACCCAGACCAGTTAAAGCTACTGTAATTCTACAGGTGAGAGATGAGGCAGGCTTGCATCAAGATGCTGGCAGTGGGGATGGTAAAAATGGTAGGATTCTAGATATATTCTGAAAATGGATTCAACAGATTATCTAATGGGCTGGATGTGGAGTAGAGGAAAAGGGATGGTAAATGAAGATAGAATTTCTTCATATTAATTCCGTGCATTAAGTCAAATTAAGCTAAAATTTTTCATTTTTATTCCAAAACTTTTAGGTTGGCTTTAATCAAATAATAAAACAACAAAGTCTCAAAAGTTAAAAGTTAAGTTTGTATGGGAAATGTAGTTATAGTACAATTGAGAGTTGAGAAATATTTACTCAAAGTGACACCTTTGGTTTTTGGTTTTAAAATAGTTATTCTGAAGTTCTTCTTTCTTCAAATAATTAGCTGACTTTAGTATCGCTCAGATTACTAAACGCAAGTTAGAAGAAGGGTTTCCAGGACACACTGCTGTTCACTCCTCTGCTAATATATAATTGCTCTGCCTGAATGACTCATGTGGGCACAATGGCGAGCTCCTGCCTGAGTACCAGGACATTCACCCATGGCTAGCTCCTCTCTGGAGAATCTGAGGCAGAGGAAAGGCCAATAAGGGCTGACAATGACCTAACACTGTTTGGGGAGGATCTTCCCACAAGGCTGAGAAGATTAGAGCATCTATGATGAAATCGCTGTGTGAATCTCTTAGGGAACAGGCTGACCTCAGTTTGGGGCAAGTGGCTAACAGACTACCCACTTAGTGCGAACAAATGCCTGTCCTTCTAAAAGTTGCTCTCAGCAGGGTTCATGACTACAGATTTAGTAAAGAAGAGCCAGTTATTACGAGGCAGAGTCCCATTCAGAGCAGCAGGGAAGCAACATTGGGAGTGAAGCATCTTCCTTGGGGTTTATCGCTGGGATCTGGCCAGTGGCCAGCCTCAGGTCAGGATAGATTCCTTTGTCCAGAAGACTGAAACAAGGGGCTCTCCCAGGATCAGCTGAGCTCTTGGCTTCCACGTCCTTGCTGAGCAAGCTCCTGTCTTGGTTGAATAGGTTTTCTTAACTTTTCTCATTGCCCAACCTTTTGGCCTGATCTGTGTCTTACCATGTTTGTTGTAATTCCTCTCCACCCCTAGGAGGTCAGCAAGGAGGAGTTTATAATAAAAATAATTGTAATAATTATCTTTAAGCTTCAAAAGATAATTTTAGAGATAAGTTTATAAACAAAGTACAACTTTGATAAGATCCTGGCAGGACACTTCTGACTTTAATCAGATTTTATGACTACTGTTACCAGTCTGGGTGAGGTATTTTGGCTGAACTTGTCAAGGAAGGTACTGGAGAGGGGATCAAGACCCCACGTGGGTATGATGAGTAATGAAAACTGTTTTTTATGAGTTATGTATTGTTTTTCTTTCTTTTTTTTTAAGATTTTTTGATGTGGACCATTTTTAATGTTTTTATTAAATTTGTTACAATATTGCTTCTGTTTTACGTCTTGGTTTTTCTGGCCACGAGGCATATGGGATCTTAGCTCCCAGACCAGGAATCAAACTCGCACCCCCTGCATTGGAAGGCGAAGTCTTAACCACTGGACCACCAGGGATGTCCCTGTATTGGTTTTCTATTGCTGCTTAAAGAGTTATCACAACATAGTGGTGTAAAGCAACATAGATTTGTTAGATTCTGCAAATGGATTCTGTCTGGGCTCAGCTGAGTTCTCTGCTTAGGGTCTCCCAAGGCTGAGATCAAGGTGCTGGCCAGCTAGGCTCATACTTGGAGTATCAGAGGAAGAATCCGTTTCTAAGGCTGTTGGCAGAATTCAGTTCCTGTGTTATAGAACAGAAGCCCCCATTTCCTGGTCATTGGCTGGCTGCTCTCCCATCTAGAGGCTGCCCCATTTCTCATTACATCCTCCCCCACCTCAAAAGCCAGCAACGGTGTGTCCAGCCCTCTCAAAATTCTAATCTCTGACTTTGTCTTCTGCCACCAAAGAAAACTCTGTTTTTAAAAGGGTTAGTGTGATTAAATTAGGCTTACTCTGATAAACTTTTATCTTTTAAAAAAATTTTTTATTATTTTTATTTTATTTTATTTTTTAAAGTCTTTATTGGAGTATAATTGCTTTACAATGGTGTGTTAGTTTCTGCTTTATAACAAAGTGAATCAGCTATACATATACATATATCCCCATATCCCCTCCCTCTTGTGTCTCCCTCCCACCCTTCCTATCCCACCCCTCTAGGTGGTCACAAAGCCCGGAGCTGATCTCCCTGTGCTATGCGGCTGCTTCCCACCAGCTATCTATTTTACATTTGGTAGTATATATAAGTCCATCCCACTCTCTCACTTCATCCCAGCTTCCCCTTCCCCCTCCCCATGTCCTCAAGTCCATTCTCTACATCTGCATCTTTATTCCTGTCCTGCCCCTAGGTTCTGCAGAACTTTTTTTTTTTTTTGATAAACTTATCTTAAGGTCAATTGTGCTTAACATCATAATCAGAGGAGTGCTGTTTGGTCATATTCACAGGTTCCAGGAATAAGGTCTGAAATCCTGGAGGCCATTTAAAAAATTCTTTGTAGCTACCAGAAGTTCTGGCTTCTGGCATAATGGAATGGAAAGGCTGACAAATCCTCTCTCCAAAAAGCTTCTGTGAGAGCTGGATGAAGTAAAGCACGTGCACACACACACACACATTTCCACGCCCTGTAATTCAATCAAAGGCACATGACAAATTGATAAGTGTCTACTGGTGAAAACTCCTGAACTCTGGATAAGAATGCTGAGTCTGGGTGTTTTTTGTTTTTGTTTTTTTAATTGAAGTATAGTTGATTTACAGTGTTTCAGGTGTACAGCAAAGGAATTCAGTTATGCATATATATATACATAATCTTTTTCAGATTATTTTCCATTATATGTTATTATAAAATATTGAATATAGTTCCCTGTGCTGTAGAGTAGGTCCTTGTTGTTTGTCTGTTTTATATATAGTAGTGTGTATCTGTTAATCTCAAATTCCTAATTTATCCCACCTCCACCACCCCCGCTTTTCCCCTTTGGGAATCATAAGTTTGTTTTCTATGTCTGTGAAGACTGGGTCTTTGTAGCTGGGGTTGTTGCCATCCTCTCCTGTGTGCTGCTCTCCCTACCCCCATGAAAACATTAAGTTTTACTGCCTCTGCCAGGGGGGGCTCACTTGATTTGGAGTGTAGTCAGGGTAAGTGTGATCTTGGTGGCAAACAAACAGGGAGCTTCTGGAGCTGTTTGGGGCAAACAATGGACTGACTGGTGACCTGGCAGATTTAACACAGAGATCTGGGAGGTGAGATAGCCACAGGGGGCCTGAAAGTTTCTCCACACATCCTGGGTTCACTGGAGGCTGTGTGCATACACAGCAGGCACCAGAGGGATTCCAGGCCATCCACAAACACGTGGCTGATGGTGTCTGCACATGTGAAAGTCAATGCTGGGACTGATTTGAAAATAGCCTGAAGTTTGGGTGTGCTCCCTGTCCACACTCAGATCCACTGGCGGAGAGTGCAAACCTTACCTGCTCAAGGTGTTGGACACAACCTCTGACCAATCTATGTCTGAACACTAAGCTAAGTAGACACAGGGGTGACCCCTAGGGAATCCAGCTTAAAAAGGAAAACAATAAAAACAAAATGAGCAGAGATATCAGTGAACACACACTACCGGAAGATGGACTTCATATTATATTTAGTCCAGCTCTGAGACCTGGATAGAATGCATAGAGCAGCTATTTGAAGACTTGAGAAATAAATAATAGCAGGTGGTTTGGGAAAGAAGACCAGAATTTAAACTAACACTGAATTGATGATGAGTTTATCATTTTCTTCCTCTGGTATCTCCTGGCATTGGGCACCAAGATACAGTAAAAAAGAGCACTGGGAGAAGCCCTTTAGTTCAGGCTCAAAGAACAGGTGGGGACTCCTAACACTCAGAGAATGTAGAAATTCCCCTTTGTTTGTTCTTTTGTGCACCCAAGGAACACCACTGTGGCAGTGCAGTGGCCCCAGTGAGATCCTGCAGGAGCCAAAACCTTGGGGAAGGGAATCTTTTTTTTTTTCAATCTCCAGCCCTTCTGGAAGGGGAGAGGGGCTGGAAATGGACCTAATCATTAATGACCAATTATGCCTATGCAATAAAGCCTCCATAACAATCCTAATCAAAGGGGTTTGGAGAACTTCCTGGTTGGTAAACATGTGGAGGTGCTGGAGAGGGCATGGAAGCTCCACTTGCCTTCCCACATACCTTGTCCTGTGCATCTCTTCTATCTGGCTGTTTCTAACTTATATCCTTTTTTTTTTTTTGTCTTGGGACTATCTTTTCATTTGTATTTTTTAGACATGGGAAAGACATAAAAGATTTGGGGAAAGCTCATTTTAAATATCTAGGATTCTACATTTAAATCACTTTGGAAGTCTCTATGTTTTTGCTTCACTTTAATAGTTATTGATTCACTAGTTTAATAGTTGCCTACTTCAAAATTGTAATGATCTATAGTACAGGGACAACTTGGACTTTTGATTGGCTTGTGACATGAGAGGCAGTCTTGAGGTACTGAGCCCTTTAACTTGTGGGACCTGACAGTAACTCCAGGTAGATAGTGTCAAAAATGACTTGAATTATAGGACACCAAGTTGGTGTCTTCAAAGAATGGGAGAATTGCTTAGTGTGGGAAAAAAATCATACATTTTGTGTCAAAAGCATTCAGTGAGTAGGGAGAAAACAGAAAAGTTTTCCCTTTCAACTGTATATGTGTGTTTCACTGAAATCAGATAAGGCAGCACCAAGTGTCAAGCTTTAACTTTTCACAGCTATGCAAGAGGGTGAGTTCCAATGTCTCCGTCATTCCAGGAAAAGAGACTAAAATGGAGCAGCCAGTGAGGGAGGGGGAAAATGAGAGAAGTGGGACGTCAGAGTAGCCGAAAGAGCCAAGTATTTCAAGCCATGGAGAGGAGGTATCAAGATAGTGTTTGTGTCCATGCCAATTCCAAGAGATCCCAGGCCTCACAAACCAGGCTAAGCTACATTAAGAGGAGGACAAAATAGTTTTGTGAAGGAAAATGATGCTAAGAATTGGGAGCAGCCTCAGAAATCTTTTCAGTGTAGCCTTGGGGAAAGAAGAGATTGAAAGATTAAAATGTCCATATTCTCCAGTGCTCAAAATGTAAACCTTGAAATCTTCATACCCTGTGAGCAAGGTCAGAGTGGCTAATATGTCCTCCTTGGAAGTTAAACATAATGCATAAATCATAACCCATTCTTTCAGATACAGCAAAGAAGGAGTAGGAGGGAAGAAGAGAGAATATTACATTCTTCATTTTACATGCTGTGCTTCTCCTCTTCTAACCCCCATGACAGAATTTAAACTTCTTGGTTAAATTCCTTTATCCGGATAGACTGTAAAATAGATTGTAATATCCACAAGGAGCCCATAGACCATGTATTTTGGCATATAGCAGGCATTTCATAAATATATGTTAAACTAAATTGAGCTTTCCTCTTTTCCCCAAACAAGAAGAGAGATAAATCTTCCTATGAGGTTAAGGGAAATAAGAATATAGATGGATATGACCATATAAATGGGGTATTGAAAGCAGATGAATTTACATTTTGAGTTAGAGTCAAGATCAGTTGTTGAGTATGAGAGGGAATTCCCCAGATGATGGGTCACAGAAAGATGGAATGCCTTGGAGAGCCCAGGGAATAAAGGACTAATGAAAGAGCTACCTATTGACTTTTATTTTGAAAGTATGTGGGACTGAATATGTCAGAAATACTAGTTTCATTAGGAGGCTTCTGGGAGAGGCATCAGGTGAAAGCTTACTCTTGCCTCTATCATGTGTTACTTTGTCACAATCATTGCTTTTCCCTTGCCCACAGAAACCAGTCATAACAGCCTGGTCACTGGTGTCAACAACTTAGTACTAGAGTCCTGATGAAAACAGGCAAATACAGGGCAATGCATGGGCTCCTTGACTCTCTTCTCCTCCAACATCACAGGGATAGTAGAGTATATCTAGGGAGGTGGACTTCTCCCAGTGCTGTTGCTTCCTAAGGGGTTTAAAGGTAAACCTGGACCAGAAGAGTTGCTGGTGAGTCAACCAGAACAATCAACAGTGACTTGTGTGGTGCTTTGGGGTTTATTGGCTCCCCTCTGATCTGTCTTCGAACTTGTGGAGACTGACAAAGACTAGAGCCAGTCTTTGGTCCTTTCCTCCTGCACGGTACCAGACAAAGCAGCTCATACTCCTGGGGTAACATAAGTACGCAGGTTAAAAGAAATAAGAGAGATAACTAAGAGAGAGACAACAAAGTGGACAGCATATACCATCTGACACATAATGACCAGAATAGATCATCAATCTTAGTATCTATCAAAATAAAATGTAAGGTAAAAATATAATGAACAAAGAAGGACACTGCACACTAGCATCATAAAACTATTAATTCAATATCACAATATATCAAGCAACAACAGATGGAACTGCAGGAGGAAATGAATACACTGACAAGTCTTTTTTTTTTTTTGGCTGCACCACACGGCATGTGGGATCTTAGTTCCCCAACCAGGGATCAAACCCAGGAGCCCTAACCACTGGACAACCTGGGAATTCCCAGAATACACTGACAACTCTTTTTTTTTTTTTTTTTTGTGTGTGTGATTTTTTTTTTTTAAACATCTTTATTGAAGTATAATTGCTTTACAATGGTGTGCTAGCTTCTGCTTTACAACAAAGTGAATCAGTTACACATATACATATGTTGCCATATCTCTTCCCTCTTGCATCTCCCTCCCTCCCACCCTCCCTATCCCACCCCTCTAGGTGGTCACAAAGCACCGAGCTGATCTCCCTGTGCTATGTGGCTGCTTCCCACTAGTTATCTATTTTACAATTGGTAGTGTATATATGTCCATGCCACTCTCTCACCCTGTCACATCTCACCCCTCCCCCTCCCCATATCCTCAAGTCCATTCTCTAGTAGGTCTGTGTCTTTATTCCCATCTTGCCACTAGGTTCTTCATGACCTTTTATTTTAATTTTTTTTTTCCTTAGATTCCATATATATGTGTTAGCATACTGTATTTGTTTTTCTCTTTCTGACTTACTTCACTCTGTATGACAGACTCTAACTCCATCCACCTCATTACAAACACCTCCATTTCATTTCTTTTTATGGCTGAGTAATATTCCATTGTATATATGTGCCACATCTTCTTTATCCATTCATCCGATGATGGACACCTAGGTTGCTTCCATGTCCTGGCTATTGTAAACAGAGCTGCAATGAATATTTTGGTACATGACTCTTTCTGAATTATGGTTTTCTCAGGGTATATGCCCAGTAGTGGGATTGCTGGGTCATATGGTAGTTCTATTTTTAGTTTTTTAAGGAACCTCCATACTGTTCTCCATAGTGGCTGTATCAATTTACATTCCCACCAACAGTGCAAGAGTGTTCCCTTTTCTCCACACCCTCTCCAGCATTTATTGTTTCTAGATTTTTTGATGATGGCCATTCTGACCGGTGTGAGATGATACCTCATTGTAGTTTTGATTTGCATTTCTCTAATGATTAATGATGTTGAGCATTCTTTCATGTGTCTGTTGGCAATCTGTATCTCTTCTTTGGAGAAATGTCTATTTAGGTCTTCTGCCCATTTTTGGATTGGGTTGTTTGTTTTTTTGTTATTGAGCTGCATGAGCTGCTTGTAAATCTTGGAGATTAATCCTTTGTCCGTTGCTTCATTTGCAAATATTTTCTCCCATTCTGAGGGTTGTCTTTTGGTCTTGTTTATGGTTTCCTTTGCTGTGCAAAAGCTTTTAAGTTTCATTAGGTCCCATTTGTTTATTTGTGTTTTTATTTCCATTTCTCTAGGACCTGGGTCAAAAAGGATCTTGCTGTGACTTATGTCATACAGTGTTCTGCCTATGTTTTCCTCTAAGAGTTTGATAGTGTCTGGCCTTACACTTAGGTCTTTAATCCATTTTGAGTTTATTTTTGTGTATGGTGTTAGGGAGTGTTCTAATTTCATACTTTTACATGTACCTGTCCAATTTTCCCAGCACCACTTATTGAAGAGGCTGTCTTTTCTCCACTGTATATGCTTGCCTCCTTTATCAAAGATAAGGTGACCATATGTGCGTGGGCTTATCTCTGGGCTTTCTATCCTGTTCCATTGATCTATATTTCTGTTTTTGTGCCAGTACCAAACTGTCTTGATTACTGTAGCTTTGTAATATAGTCTGAAGTCAGGGAGCCTGATTCCTCCAGCTCCATTTTTCGTTCTCAAGATTGCTTTGGCTATTCGGGGTCTTTTGTGTTTCCATACAAATTGTGAAATTTTTTGTTCTAGTTCTGTGAAAAATGCCAGTGGTAGTTTGATAGGGATTGCATTGAATCTGTAGATTGCTTTGGGTAGTAGAGTCATTTTCACAATGTTTATTCTTCCAATCCAAGAACATGGTATATCTCTCCATCTGTTTGTATCATCTTTAATTTCTTTCATCAGTGTCCTATAATTTTCTGCATACAGGTCTTTTGTCTCCTTAGGTAGGTTTATTCCTAGGTATTTTATTCTTTTTGTTGCAATGGTAAACGGGAGTGTTTTCTTAATTTCACTTTCAGATTTTTCATCATTAGTATACAGGAATGCAAGAGATTTCTGTGCATTAATTTTGTATCCTGCTACTTTACCAAATTCATTGATTAGCTCTAGTAGTTTTCTGGTAGCATCTTTTGGATTCTCTATGTATAGTATCATGTCATCTGCAAACAGTGACAGCTTTACTTCTTCTTTTCCGATTTGGATTCCTTTTATTTCTTTTTCGTCTCTGATTGCTGTGGCTAACACTTCCAAAACTATGTTGAATAATAGTGGTGAGAGTGGGCAACCTTGTCTTGTTCCTGATCTTAGTGGAAATGGTTTCAGTTTTTCACCATTGAGGACAATGTTGGCTGTGGGTTTGTCATATACGGCCTTTATTATGTTGAGGAAAGTTCCCTCTATGCCTACTTTCTGCAGGACTTTTATCATAAATGGGTGTTGAATTTTGTCGAAAGCTTTCTCTGCATCTATTGAGATGATCATATGGTTTTTCTCCTTCAATTTGTTAATATGATGTATCACGTTGATTGATTTGCGTATATTGAAGAATCCTTGCATTCCTGGAATAAACCCCACTTGATCATGGTGTATGATCCTTTTAATGTGCTGTTGGATTCTGTTTGCTAGTATTTTGTTGAGGATTTTTGCATCTATGTTCATCAGTGATATTGGCCTGTAGTTTTCTTTCTTTGTGACATCTTTGCCTGGTTTTGGTATCAGGGTGATGGTGGCCTCGTAGAATGAGTCGGGGAGTGTTCCTCCCTCTGCAATATTTTGGAAGAGTTTGAGAAGGATAGGTGTTAGCTCTTCTCTAAATGTTTGATAGAATTCGCCTGTGAAGCCATCTGGTCCTGGGCTTTTGTGTGTTGGAAGATTTTTAATCACAGTTTCAATTTCAGTGCTTGTGATTGGTCTGTTCATATTTTCTATTTCTTCCTGGTTCAGTCTCGGCAGGTTGTGCATTTCTAAGAATCTGTCCATTTCTTCCAGGTTGTCCATTTTATTAGCATAGAGTTGCTTGTAGTAATCTCTTATGATCGTTTGTATTTCTGCAGTGTCAGTGGTTACTTCTCCTTTTTCATTTCTAATTCTATTGATTTGAGTCTTCTCCTTTTTTCTCTTGATGAGTCTGGCTAATGGTTTATCAATTTTGTTTATCTTCTCAAAGAACCAGCTTTTAGTTTCATTGATTTTTGCTATTGTTTCCTTCATTTCTTTTTCATTTATTTCTGATCTGATCTTTATGATTTCTTTCCTTCTGCTAGCTTTGGGGTTTTTTTGTTCTTCTTTCTCTAATTGCTTTAGGTGCAAGGTTAGGTTGTTTATTCGAGATGTTTCCTGTTTCTTGATGTAGGCTTGTATTGCTATAAACTTCCCTCTTAGAACTGCTTTTGCTGCATCCCATAGGTTTTGGATCGTCGTGTCTCCATTGTCATTTGTTTCTAGGTATTTTTTGATTTCCCCTTTGATTTCTTCAGTGATCACTTCGTTATTAAGTAGTGTATTGTGTAGCCTCCATGTGTTTGTATTTTTTACAGATCTTTTCCTGTAATTGATATCTAGTCTCATAGAGTTGTGGTCGGAAAAGATACGTGATACGATTTCAATTTTTTTAAATTTACCAAGGCTTGATTTGTGACCCAAGATATGATCTATCCTGGAGAATGTTCCATGAGCACTTGAGAAAAATGTGTATTCTGTTGTTTTTGGGTGGAATGTCCTATAAATATCAATTAAGTCCATCTTGTTTAATGTATCATTTAAAGCTTGTGTTTCCTTATTTATTTTCATTTTGGATGATCTCTCCATTGGTGAAAGTGGGGTGTTAAAGTCCCCTACTATGATTGTGTTACTGTCGATTTCCCCTTTTATGGCTGTTAGTATTCGCCTTATGTATTGAGGTGCTCCTATGTTGGGTGCATAAATATTTACAATTGTTATACCTTCCTCTTGGATCGATCCCTTGATCATTATATAGTGTCCGTCTTTGTCTCTTGTAATTGTCTTTATTTTAAAGTCTATTTTGTCTGATATGAGAATTGCTACTCCAGCTTTCTTTTGATTTCCATTTGCATGGAATATCTTTTTCCATCCCCTCACTTTCAGTCTGTATGTGTCTCTAGGTCTGAAGTGGGTCTCTTGTAGACAGCATATATATGGGTCTTGTTTTTGTATCCATTCAGCCAGTCTGTGTCTTTTGGTGGGAGCATTTAATCCATTTACATTTAAGGTAATTATCGATATGTATGTTCCTATTCCCATTTTCTTAAATGTTTTGGGTTTGTTATTGTAGGTGTTTTCCTTCTCTTGTGTTTCTTGCCTAGAGAAGTTCCTTTAGCATTTGTTGTAAAGCTGGTTTGGTGGTGCTGAACTCTCTCAGCTTTTGCTTGTCTGTAAAGGTTTTAATTTCTCCATCCAATCTGAATGAGATCCTTGCTGGGTAGAGTAATCTTGGTTGTAGGTTTTTCTCCTTCATCACTTTAAGTATATCCTGCCACTCCCTTCTGGCTTGCAGCGTTTCTGCTGAAAGATCAGCTGTTAACCTTATGGGGATGCCCTTGTGTGTTATCTGTTGTTTTCCCCTTGCTGCTTTTAATATGTTTTCTTTATATTTAATTTTTGATAGTTTGATTAATATGTGTCTTGGTGTGTTTCTCCTTGGATTTATCCTGTATGGGACTCTCTGTGCTTCCAGGACTTGATTAACTATTTCCTTTCCCATATTAGGGAAGTTTTCAACTATAATCTCTTCAAATATTTTCTCAGTCCCTTTCTTTTTCTCTTCTTCTTCTGGGACCCCTATAATTCGAATGTTGGTGCGTTTAATGTTGTCCCAGAGGTCTCTGAGACTGTCCTCAGTTCTTTTCATTCTTTTTTCTTTATTCTGCTCTGCAGTAGTTATTTCCACCATTTTATCTTCCAGGTCACTTATCCGTTCTTCTGCCTCAGTTATTCTGCTATTGATCCCATCTAGAGTATTTTTAATTTCATTTATTGTGCTTGTCATCGTTTCTTGATTCCTCTTTAGTTCTTCTACGTCCTTGTTAAATGTTTCTTGCATTTTGTCTATTCTATTTCCAAGACTTTGGATCATCCTTACTATCATTATTCTGAATTCTTTTTCAGGTAGACTACCTATTTCCTCTTCATTTGTTAGGTCTGGTGTGTTTTGACCCTGCTCCTTCATCTGCTGTGTGTTTTTCTGTCTTCTCATTTTGCTTATCTTACTGTGTTTGGGGTCTCCTTTTCACAGGCTGCAGGTTCGTAGTTCCCGTTGTTTTTGGTATCTGTCCCCAGTGGCTAAGGTTGGTTCAGTGGGTTGTGTAGGTTTCCTGGTGGAGGGAACTAGTGCCTGTGTTCTGGTGGATGAGGCTGGATGTTGTCTTTCTGGTGGGTTCATCCACGTCTGGTGGTGTGTTTTGGGGTGTCTGTGGCCTTATTATGATTTTAGGCAGCCTCTCTGTTAATGGATGGGGCTGTGTTCCTCTCTTGCTAGTTGTTTGGCATAGGGTGTCCAGCACTGTAGCTTGCTGGTCGTTGAGTGAAGCTGGGTCTTGATGTTGAGATGGAGATCTCTGAGAGATTTTCGCCGTTTAGTATTACGTGGAGCTGGGAGGTCTCTTGTGGACCAGTGTCCTGAAGTTGGCTCTCCCACCTCAGAGGCACAGCCCTGATGCCTGGCTGGAGCACCAAGAGCCTTTCATCCACACGGCTCAGAATAAAAGGGAGAAAAAATGGAAAGAAAGAAAAAAAGAGGATAAAATAAAATAAAATAAAGCAATTATAATAAAAAATAAGAAAAAAAAGAAAAAAATTATTAAGAGTAAATTTATTAAGAAAAAAAAAATTTTTTTAATTTTTAAAAATAGATTTATTAATTTTTTATACTAAAAATAAGAAAAAAATTATTTAGAAAAAATTTATTAAGAAAAAAAATCTTTTAATTTTTTTAAAATAAAAAATATGAAAAAACTTATTAAAAATTTTTTTTAAAATAGAAAATAAGGAAAAAATTATTAAGAAAACATTTATTAGGGGAAAAAAAAATTTTTTTAAGCCAAAAAAACAAAAAAACAAAAAAACGGACGGACCTAACCCTAGGACTAACGGTGAGAGCAAAGCTATACAGACAAAATCTCACCCAGAAGCATACACATCTACACTCACAAAAAAAAGGAAAAGGGGAAAAGTTAATATATCCTGCTCCCAAAGTCCATCTCCTAAATTTGGGATGATTCGTTGTCTATTCAGGTATTCAACAGATGCAGGCACATCAAGTTGTTTGTGGAGCTTTAATCCGCTGCTTCTGAGGCTGCTGGGAGAGATTTCCCTTTCTCTTCTTTGTTCGGACAGCTCCCGGGGTTCAGCTTTGGATTTGGACCCGCCTCTGCATGTAGGTCCCCTGAGGGCGTCTGTTCCCCGCCCAAACAGAACGGGGTTAAAGGAGCAGCTGATTCAGGGGCTCTGGCTCAGTCAGGCCGGGGGGAGGGAGCGGTACGGAGGAGGCGGGGCGAGCCTGCGGCGGCAGAAGCCGGCGTGACGTTGCAGCAGCCTGAGGCGCGCCGTGCGCTCTCCCGGGGAAGTTGTCCCCGGATTACGGGAGCCTGGCCGTGGCGGGCTGCACAGGCTCCCGGGAGGGGCAGTGTGGAGAATGACCTGTGCTCGCCCACAGGCTGTTTGGTGGCGGCAGCAGCAGCCTTAGCGTCTCATGCCCGTCTCTGGGGTCCGCGCTGATAGCCGCGGCTCGCGCCCGTCTCTGGAGTTCGTTTAAGTGGCGCTCTGAATCCCCTCTCCTTGCACGCCGCGAAACAAAGAGGCAAGAAAAAGTCTCCTGCCTCTTCGGCAGCTGCAGACTTTTTCTCGTGCACCCTCCCGGCTAGTTGTGGTGCGCTAGACCCTTCAGGCTGTGTTCATGCAGCCAACCCCAGTCCTCTCCCTGGGATCCGACCGAAGCCCGCGCCTCAGCTCCCAGCCCCCGCCCGCCCCGGCGGGTGAGCAGACAAGCCTCTCAGGCTGGTGAGTGCTGCTCGGCGCCGAGCCTCTGTGCGGGAATCTCTCCGTTTTTCCCTCTGCGTCCCTGTTGCTGTGGGATCCGCGCTGATAGCCGCGGCTCGCGCCCGTCTCTGGAGCTCGTTCAGGCGGCGCTCTGAATCCCCTCTCCTTGCGCGCCGCGAAACAAAGAGGCAAGAAAAATTCTCTTGCCTCTTTGGCAGCTGCAGTCTTTTTCCCGGACTCCCTCCCGGCTAGCACCGAAGCCCGAGCCCCAGCTCCCAGGCCCCGCCCGCCCCGGCGGCTGAGCAGACAAGCCTCTCGGGCTGGTGAGTGCTGGTCGGCACCGCTCCTCTGTGCGGGAATCTCCGCTTTGCCCTCCGCACCAATGTGGCTGCGCTCTCCTCCATGGCTCCGAAGCTTCCCCCCTCTGCTACCCGCAGTCTCTGCCCACGAAGGGGCTTCCTAGTGTGTGGAAACCTTTCCTCCTTCACAGCTCCCTCCCACTGGTGCAGGTCCCGTCCCTATTCTTTTGTCTCTGTTATTTCTTTTTTCTTTTGCCCTACCCAAGTACGTGGGGATTTTCTTGCCTTTTGGGAGGTCTGACGTCTTCTGCCAGCGTTCAGTGGGTGTTCTGTAGGAGCAGTTCCACGTGTAGATGTATTTCTCATGTATCTGTGGGGAGGAAGGTGATCTCCGCGTCTTACTCTTCCGCCATCTTGCCCCTCCCTCCACTGACAACTCTTGTTGAAGATTTTAATCTTAGAAACAGCTGGGTCAAGCAGGAAAAAAATAAGCAGACATATCCAAGACATGAACAGTTAATAATCATGAACTATCAGGCATCAACAGAAATATATAATCAACAAACAGAGGGTGATCTATATTATTCAGGCTATATTTCCCACTAAAATTAAAAGTTAACAAAGCTAGATTTTAAAAATTCCCATGTATGGAAATAGATAACATATTACTAAATCCATGTAAGGAAATCACGAAAAAAATTAAATCAGCTCCGCTACCAACTCAAAAAGTTAAGAGAGATTGATAAACACTAAAAAAAAAAGGAAGGAAATAAAACCTATGAAGGCAGAAATCAGAGAGAGAACAAAAAATATAGTAAATAAGTAAAACTAAGGTCTTGTTCTTTGAAAAAGTTAACACTTTAAAATTTTGATTAGCAAGACTGATCAAGGAATAAAAGAGGTGATGCAAATAAGCAATACACAGAATGTAAAATGGGAAATAACTATAGAAAGGTAAACCAGAGATTAAAATATGAGGGTATTATGAGTAACAATATGTTAATAAATTTCATATCTTACATGAAGTGGATAAATTCCTAAGGAAACTATAAAATGCCAAAATTGGTTCAAGAAAAGATTTAAAAGTCAAAATGGTAACTAACCGCAGACTTTCATTTCAAAAATTCCAACCCCAGAGGGCTTTACGGGTGAATCCAAGCAAATTTCCAAAGAAGAGTTAATTTTAATCGTATTCAAGTTGTTTCAGAAAAGAGAAAAAGAACAGAACCTGTCCACCAAATTTGATAAGGCTATTGTAATCCTGATCCCAAAATCAGATAAGGCAGAAAGGAAAGAAAATTTTAGGCTCACTTCACTTACGCATAGCTGCAGAAGTCCTCAAACAAATAGTAGCTAACTGAATGCAACAGTCCATTAAAACTCATAAATCATGATCACCTTTGTTTTGCCAAGGAATGTAAGGATAGTTTGACATCAGAAAAACTCTGTAAATGTAATTCATGACACTAATATAAAATAGGAGAAAAATATAATATTTTAATTGTGCAGAAAAATATTTGATAATGTTTAGCATCTATTTATGATTACAAAATCTTCACAATCTTGGAATAAATGGGAACTTCCTTAACTCAGTAAAAACTTATACAATGAATGCTATATACTTAATGGGGAAACTTTAAAATCAAGAACAAGATAAAGTTACCTACTAACATTGGGACTGTTTAACACTGTATGAAGTTCCAGGCAAATGACTTAAAGAAAGAAAAATGAGAGGTTTACATTTTAAGGGAATAGATAAAACTCATTTTTTTCAAATGTGATCATTTACTAAAAAAATCCTGTCAGAATCAACCAAGAAACTGTTAGAACTAATAGGAGTATTCTACCAGGTTTGCAGACCCTAGATAAATTTACAAAAATCATTTTTTACATACCAGTAATTACCAGTGGAAGCTATAATGGAAAATGTACAATAGCAATAAAACATCTTATATTTAACTTAACCATTTAATAATTTTTATTATGGAAAAACTGAATATGTACAAAATGGATTGAATTGTATAAAGAACTCCCATGTATCTATCAATCATCCAGCTTCAGCAGTTATCAACATATGACGAATCTTGTTTTATCAATACTTCCACCCATTGACATTATTTTGAAACAAATCCAATAGTATACAACTTAATTTGTAAATATTTCTATTTATATCTCTAAATAAGAACTTAGAAAAAAGACAACCACAATACCATTATCATATGTAAAAAATTAACAATTCCTTAATATTAAGTATCCAGTCAGGTTTCATATTTCCCAGCTGTCTTATAAAAGTGCTTTTACTTCATGAAAGTTTGTATGAGTCAGGATTCACATCAGATGTACACATTGAAATTGGTTGATACAGTGCTTAAATCTCTTTTAATCTATAGGTTCCTCTCTATCTCTTTCTATTTTTTTCCTCACAACTGTGTTTGTTGAGAAAAGAGGTTTTTTCATAGATGTTCCCACAGCTCAATGATGTTGTTTAACGTTCCTCTAAATTCATGATTTGATCAAATTCAGGCTTTTTTCCCGTCAATTTTGGAAGTCTCCTTCATTGGTACTATTATGTTGTTCCATCTAGAGGGACACAATATGTGGTTGCCTCTCTTTGGTACTGCAAGCTGCCACTTAAAATCATTGCCTAAATCCATTAACTCATTAGGTGTACATTTTATCACTTCTTCATTTACTAGCTAGAATCCCTCATGAAGTGAAAGTTCCCTCCATTAGCTACTTGGGTGGTTACCTACAGGTAAACTTTATAGAGGAAATACAGGTAAATGCCTGATTCCTTTTCTTCATTTTATTTCTTAATTTTCAAATTAATGAGTCAGTTCCTTAGTTTTGTTCAAATATCTTTTTGAACTCATCAATTAAATATGTTTGATGTGTTTTATTTAATCCATTGTATTATTCATGTTGATACTCACTGGTTTCATCTTTTACCAACGGGAGACTTCAGATTGGCCCTTAAATCCTTCTGACACAACCTTAGTAACGTCCGGATGTTCTCGTATGACAAAATGTTCCAAAATCATCTGGTACCTTCCTGTCCCAGATTTATTATCAGCCAATTCTCCAAGGAGCATTGGTTCCTTTCAGAGGAAAATAATATTTGGAGACAACCATCTGGGCACTGAACCTGGGCTAGTAATTGTTTCAAGGCCTTTTGAGTGGACAGAGCTGGGAGACATTAAACTTTTTAAAAGATTAAATGCATCATGAATTCATACTTCCAATTCAAATTTAGGAATATATGTTTTTAATTCACCTCTTAGATCTTACATATTTATTTCCTTTTTCTACTCTGCAAATCCTGGTTCCCAGAAGACCCCAACATAATCACTCATTTGTTTTATCCTGCAAACACTGCACAGTTTCAGAGTAACAGTAACAACATTATCAATAACAATATCATTCTTGACAATGGTTTTTAACTTTTTTTGTAGTGTGTATGTGCGTGTGTGTGTGTGTGTGTGTGTGTGTGTTTGTGTCCTTAGGGTATATAAAGTCAAATTTTAAAGTCCCTTTGTAAGAGGTGCAAACTACTAGGTATAAAATAAATAAGATACAATGATGTAATGTACAGCACAGGGAACATAACCAATATTTTATAATAACTTTAAATGGAGTATAATCCATAAAAATATCAAATCACTATGTTGTACACCTGAAACTAGTATAACATTATATTCAACTGTACTTCAAAAAAAGTATAAAAAATAAAATAAAGTCACTTGGAATAGTTTTTCTCTGTGATGATTATGTTGCCTGTTAGATGCAGAGGTAGATTCCTTTGCTTCATTTTCCTTTTAATATTAGGAATTATATTTTTAAAATTATTTTTGTTTGAAATTTATGTAAAATATTTTTGCATTTCCAAAGTTGAATTTACAAAACAAGGTATTGATCAAGATGTTTAGCTTCTATCCCTGTTTCCCCCTCTTTTCACATTATTTCTCTCCTCCCCCCTAAGTAGCAATTTTGGGAAAAATTTACAGTTTACCCCTTCATTTATTGATTTAAAAAATAGTATCCTTTTCTTAGATAAATGGAATCATAAATATCCACTTTTCTCCACTTTTCTTTCTTCCCCAAATAATACATTCTGGAGAGAACACTCCATAGTAGTATATAGAGATATTCCTTGTTCCTTTTTAGGCAGTATTCCATTATGTGGGTGTTACATAATTTACTCAACTAGTGTCCTAATTATGGACATTTTGGGTTGTCTCTAGTCTTCTATTATTACAAATATTGCTATAATTGTAATATTATTAATATTAATTATTATATAATTACTATATATAATTGTATATAGTGTACAATTAACTGATAGTAATAATGTAATTGTATTGTGTACACACCTTTTCATAGTTTTCCCACTGTAACTTTAGGATAGACAGAAGTGAGATTGCTAGGTCCAGAGGTAAAAGCTACGTTTCTACCAGCAATGATTCAGAATGTGCTGTACCTGTGTGGTAGATTTTTGCCAATCTGAAGTAGGAAATGGTATCTCAGAGAGTTATAATTTTCATTTTTCTCATTATGAGGAAGGTTGGGCATCTTTTCATATTATTAAGAGTCATTTACATTTCTTTTTCTGTGAACTGTTCATTTCTCCAGCATAACTTTTTTTCTATAGAGTTATTTTTCTTCTTTATTTTTAGAAGATTTTTATATATTAGGGATGCTAATTATTAGTCTGCTATATATTTTTTCCAATTTATCACTTTTCACATTTTCTTAGCTTATAGTCTATGTGTTTATTATTCAAAAGGTTTTGATGTTTATGTAATAATATTTATTTTTAATCTTAGGAAAGGTTTTGCTACTTCTAGGTTATAGAGGAATTCACCCACATTTCTTTTTTTTAATTTAATTTTTATTTTATATTGGGGTATAGTTGATTTACAATGTTGTGTTAGTTCAGGTGTACAGCAAAGTGGTTCAGTTATACATATACATATATCCATTCTTTTTCAGATTCTTTTACCCATGTTTCTTTTAGTACCTCTATGGTTCAATTTCTTTTAACATTTAAATTTCTGGTCCATTTGGAATTTACCTGCTATATGGTTTGTGAAATAGACCCATTTTTTTCTTTTTAAGAAGTATGACATGTAACTTTCTCAATACTACTTATTAAAATGTCTATCTTGGTCCCACTGTTTTGAGGCAATTGCTTTCACTATATACTAATTTACAAATATAATTGACCTGATTTCTAGATTTTCTGTTATGTTTCATTGAGCTGTCTGGCTATTCATATGTCAGTACTCCAATGTATTCAACCACATTTTTAAATTAAAAAAAAAAAAACCTTTAAAACATGAATAAAGGACATAAAAATGACTCAAAGTAATAAAACAACATTTTTCCCAAATTATAAAGATACAGGAATAATTAATCAGTCATGGAAAAAACATAACAATAAATGCTTATGTTATAAAATTCTATATTTATACTCATAATATCTATCACTCTCTATTGTCATTGCCACTTGAATAGTCTTCCCTATGTTAATGTAAGCCATATATACAATGTTTATTGCTGTACCGCAGTGCTTTTTACTTATGCTGAATATTTTTATTTTGGAAGCAGAATGGGGCCAGAGAAAAATTACAAAAAAATTATGCCTTTTAGATTGCCAAAAGTTAGAACACTGGATAAGGCAATAGAGATGGGATGTGAAAGTATAGGATTCCTCAAGATGGGATTGTAGACTACTGCAGAACTTCTAAAGAGCATATAGTAGTAGTAGTCAGATTAAAAAAACACATACCTTTGCCTAACAATTCTACCCCTGGTATATACCTGCTATAGAATTCTCATCTGTTAAATTCTCCTCTATGTCTATAAAGGAACATATGTTCAGTGCAGCACTGTTTTTTAGTGTGGGGAGTGGGGGGGAGTTGAAATACAGTTGACCTTTGAACAACGTGGGGGTTATGGGCACCAACCCCCATGTAGTTGAAAATCTGTGTATGGATTTACAGTCGACCCTAGGTTTCTGTGGTTTCACCTCTGCAGATTCAACCAACTGCAGACTGTGTAGTACGGTAGTATGTATTTACTGAAAAAAATCTGCAAATTCAGTTCCATGCAGTTCAAACCCATGTTGTTCAAGGGTCAACAGCAATCTGGTTATCTAATCAATGGGGATTTGATACGGAAAATATGATGGATGCATGCCATGGACTAGATGGATACCTAATAATATGCACGGATTTAAAAAACATTGCAGTGAGAGAAAAAATAAGAAACAGATGAGAATACCATCTCATGGCATGTAAGTTAAAAATTCATACAAATATACAACACAAAAATAAGCATTTTATCGGAATTCATACAAACAAAAGCATATTTATTGAAGACACTCTGATGTGGTTCATAGCACTGGGGGGAGAGTGGAATAGAAAAAGGGCTTTTTGACCCACCTCCTAGAGAAATGGAAATAAAAACAAAAATAAACAAATGGGACCTAATGAAACTTAAAAGCTTTTGCACAGCAAAGGAAACCATAAACAAGACCAAAAGACAACCCTCAGAATGGGAGAAAATATTTGCATATGAAGCAACTGACAAAGGATTAATTTCCAAAATTTACAAGCAGCTCATGCAGCTCAATAACATAAAAACAAACAACCCAATCCAAAAATGGGCAGAAGACCTAAATAGACATTTCTCCAAAGAAGATATACAGGTTGCCAACAAACACATGAAAGAATGCTCAACATCATTAATCATTAGAGAAATGCAAATCAAAACTACAATGAGGTATCATCTCACACCAGTCAGAATGGCCATCATCAAAAAATCTACAAACGATAAGTGCTGGAGAGGGTGTGGAGAAAAGGGAACCCTCTTGCACTGTTGGTGGGAATGTAAATTGATACAGCCACTATGGAGAACAGTATGGAGGTTCCTTAAAAAACTAAAAATAGAACTACCATACGACCCAGCAATCCCACTACTGGGCATATACCCTGAGAAAACCATAATTCAAAAAGAGTCATGTACCAAAATGTTCATTGCAGCTCTATTTACAAAAGCCAGGACATGGAAGCAACCTAAGTGTCCATCATCGGATGAATGGATAAAGAAGATGTGGCACATATATACAATGGAATATTACTCAGCCATAAAAAGAAATGAAATGGAGTTATTTGTAGTGAGGTGGATGGAGTTAGAGTCTGTCATACAGAGTGAAGTAAGTCCGAAAGAGAAAAACAAATACAGTATGCTAACGCATATATATGGAATCTAAGGGGAAAAAAAAAAAGGTCATGAAGAACCTAGTGGCAAGACAGGAATAAAGACACAGACCTACTAGAGAATGGACTTGAGGACACAGGGAGGGGGAAGGGTAAGCTGGGACAAAGTGAGAGAGTGGTATGGACATATATACACTACCAAACGTAAAATAGATAGCTAGTGGGAAGCAACCGCATAGTACAGGGAGATTAGCTCGGTGCTTTGTGACCACCTAGAGGGGTGGGATAGGGAGGGTGGAAGGGAGGGAGATGCAAGAGGGAAGAGATATGGGAGCATATGTATGTGTATAACTGATTCACTTTGTTATAAAGCAGAAACTAACACACCATTGTAAAGCAATTATACTTCAATAAAGATGTTAAAAAAAAAAGAATATTCATATACCCCAATTTTTCCAAACATACTTAAAAGTTTTCTAATAACTGAATGAAGTGTTAGTTTTTAAATTTAAATAATTGAAGTAAAATAAAATAAAAAAACTTTATTTTATTATCCAGCTTCTTAGAAGCACTAGTCACATTTGTCTAATGGCTACCATTTTGAACAGCACTACTCTAGATTGGTAGTTTGTGTGTAGAAATTCCCTACCTAATAAATGAGAGAGGAAATACAAACACCCCACAGGATCCTACCTGGTAAGACTGGATTTAAGTGATTCATTGAGACTGGCAGGCTGCAGCTGGGGTAATGGAGTCACAGGAGGATCAGTGCCAGTCTGGCTTCTGCCTCCCTGCTGGATTCATTCTCATATCAAGAGACCAGGCACTGCCTCATCCCAGCTTGCTACCTGAGCATCACGTTGACTATGGTTGAAGAGTATGTTGGCTAGCTCCACTTGTCCTGTTGGTTGTGTCTTCTCTTGACCCTGTCACTGTCCTAACTTCTCAATCCACCAAGAAACCTGGGATGAATCCTAAAAGGGTTTTCAGTGTCTATGATCTCCATACGTCATCATTTCATAAGCCTGGCTTTAACTGAGACACTCTACCAGGTGATGGCTGGCATTTTGGGCACAGTTCTTCAATACACAGGTAATAAAGTAGAAAATCGTCCAGAAGGAAACTGGTTATTATCTGGTTATTAGAAGGAAACTAATTGAAATAAAACCCACAGATTTTCAGAAGCACTGCACTATGACTTGCAAAACAGATATCCTCTACCAAAACATCACATCCATCAGAGAGTACCCAAGCTCAAGGTCTTTTAACACCACGTGGTTCAGATCCATACTCTTGAAGATAAGATAATAGACAAACAGATATAACAGTAACTGTTGTACTCAGGTGTTCTAAAGGTATGACATTTACTGTTTCAGCAATTCTCTGGTTTACAAACTATGACCAATCTTAGCAAATACTCTCCTATGACTAACTCTACTAATACTCCATCCTTAATTCATTCTTTTGAGACTTCTCATTGTTCCTTATGATGGCTGTCTTCCTTGTTGCAGAAAGTAATAGATAAATCTATCCTTGTTGGCTGCAAATGTGTTGATGGGCATCAAAGCAGATTTCCAACTTCCATGTTCCCCTTGAAGCGCCCCTAAAACCTCTGAAAAGAACACACTTTTGCTAGACCCTTTCTAATCACAACAGTTGTCTGATGTTTAAATATCCTTCACTCCTTTCAATCCAAGAACAATAACATCTAATGATTCCTATTATATTGTAGGTTACACGTACTACATGTACACCCAAGGATAGTTATTTCTTTTAAAAGAAGACCAAGAAGAATTATTGAACATCTATATTGGTGAGTCAGGCAACAACACATGAGGAGAAGGGAGACTGTTTCCTTCATAGGTAGAAGTCCACCATAATTTCAAATCTCCTGTGCTCCCTCCCTCTCTCTCTCTCTCTCTCCCTTTCTCTCCCTCTCTCTCTTTTTGCCCCCATCCTAAATTCTCTTAGGAACTAAGTTGAATCAGGTTAATCTCTTATTCAAAAAACATGAGAGACCTAAAATGTGCCCAATTTGGAACAAATTTGTAACTATTGGTGGTCATAGCAATAGTAATTTCAGTGGTCTTGTACTGCCAAAACTAGATTGTTTGTTAGGAACTCAGAGTCACTTGAGAAACTACAGGTCATTAATGTAGATAAACTGGTGTTTCTCAACCAGTGCACTGCCTGCCTTTGAGTCTCTGCCAATACACTGTGTAAAATGTAACACAAATTTAGTGGCTTAAGACATGTACATTTATTATCTCACAGTTTCTGTGGGTGAAAGTCTAGCACTGATTAGCTGGGCCCTAACTAGGGCAAAATTAAGGTGTTGGCCAGGCTGTAGTCTCACCTGAGGCTCCTTTTCCAAGCTAATTCAGGTTGTTGGCAGAATTCTGTTTCTTCTAGGACTCAGGGCTCTCATTTTTTGCTGGCTGGTGGCCAGGGGTTGCTCTCAGCTCCTGGAGGCTACCTTGCTGTCCTAGCTATGTGGCACTCTGAAACTTGGCAGTTATTTCTTCAGAGCCAGAAGGAGACTCCCTCTCTAGTTTTCTGTGATGTAGTCTTATACAATGTTACATAATCATGGGAGTCACTAGCCCATCACCTTGCTTAAAAAAAAAACCTAATTAAGGTATTGACAATCCCATCGAATGCACAGGCCCTGTTCACATTCAAGGGGAAGGTATTATGAAGTATATACATCTTGGAGCTATTTTAGAATTCTACACACCTTCTAAAGGGAGCTGGGAAATGGTGTGGTTGGAGGTTTGAACAGGGTGGCAATGGATCAAGATAATGCTTTAATAGAATGGGAGAGCAAGCTAACTAGGAGAATCTAGAAGGCCTATGAAGGAATGTTAGCTTCTCACCTGAAGCTTCAAACCATGGCTATTTAAATTTCTAGCCTAGAAGGCAGTGTGGCTTTTCTCCAATGGAACCCAGCAGCCAAGTGTAGGCAGGGGAAGTTTAGCATGCTGTTTGGTCCAGGGTTGGAGTCTCTCTAGATGAGTGTAACTTAAAGACCAAAGGACGAAGTTGTAGTACCTAGAGAACTAGTGGTAGAAATGGCTTATGGGGTCTAACCTGAGTAGGTAAAGACATGAAGCAAACAGGGACTAATGGTAGTGAGGAGGAAGAACTGTCCTGAAAACACCAGGTCATTGGAAAGGCATATGGTTTTATTTGAAATGAAGTGTTTGAAGTAAAGATTTCAGAGGAAAACAATTCTTGGTGATGGCATAATCTTTAGTGTGACCAAGGAAGGGGATGGGGGAAATGAATTATAAAGATTGCTTGAAAGTCAGGTATTTGATGGAGCACTCATAAGGATCCTAAACTGGATCTCCAGAATCTTTGTAGGACTTTGGGTGGAAAGACTGTAAGCAGGCACTGTAGCCATCAGTAAATTAGGCCAATAGCTGATACTGACAAGGGCGTGCAGAGGGTGGAATAGCCAATGGCTGGAGCCTCAGAAAGAACAGAGTTCTCCACAAGGGAAAGGAGGAACTATGGTCAAGGAGTAGCCCTGGGGAGAACAAGATGGAAGATGAGCCACTCTCCCATCCAGCTGCCCAGGGCCTTCCCCAAACCTAACCTCCATCAGCCTCTCCTTGTCATAGCAGGGCTTTGTGTGGGGGACCATCTTATTCTCTTTTGTGCATTCCAGTCACTTGTCTCCAGTGGGCACATTCATTTTCCTAACTAGTCTCATGGACAATATGTTGAAAAAATCACAGAAGCACAAGTTACATGTTCTGAGTCTGCCTTTTCTCCCCAACTAGACAATGGACCTCTTAACAAAGTTTCTTCTATATGCCCCCAAATGTAACCTACACAACAGTATTTTTCAATTGCCAGGTCAAAGCCAATTATTCGGCTGAGAAATCTACTGAATGAGTTGAGATCAATATTTTATTCTTTTTTTTTTTTTTTGGTCAACAAAAGAGAAGAGAAGAGAACACAGAAGAATATACATATAAAGGGAAAGAATTATACAAAATTTTAATTTTGGTTAAATATATAAATACATAAACACAAATTATGAAAACAAATACATCTACATGCTTTGTGTTGACCTCAGCCTATTGATAAGCTACTATCAGCTAGAAATGCCTGCAGGCACTCACCTGGGCCCATTCTACTGTGGCGAGCCCCCACAGACATTTTCTTGACTAGAGCTAATATTCTCGCTGGACTGGCCCTTGTGGTTCTTATTATGATTGTAAGATGTACCTCAGCAACAACCATCAGGGAACTTTGAAAAAATGAGGTTTATTACTCACACATTCTGGAGGGTACAGTGGCATGCCAGGGCCACACAGCCAGTTTGCAGGTAGAGAGACAGAGCGTGGACCTGGGGTTCTGCCTTTATTGGGGTCGAGGGTGAGGTGCCTAGGGTTTCTTTATTGGTAAATTTAAAACTTAAGAGCCAGAACTAAAGCACTGGAAAGGAAAAGTAGGGTCATTCAAATGGTCAGTCAGGGTTTTCTAAAAGGGAATTTCATGGGTCGGGGAGACTGGCTCTTTATCTAGTTGTGTAGCAGGCAATGTGTTTATTCAAGATGAACGTCTTTGAAGTAGGTGCCTAAACAATCAAAAGCTTAATGCTAGGCACTTATAATCAAAAACAGAGATATGGATATAAATATAGATATAATCTGACACATATACTCACTCATGTGGGTCCTTAGTTGCAAGGTAAAATGTGTTAATTGAGGTCCAGTTCAGTGGAGAAAAGACAGCCTCTTCAATAAGTGGTGCTGGGAAAACTGGACAGCTACATGTAAAAGAATGCAATTAGAACACTCCCTAACACCATACACAAAAATAAACTCAAAATGGATTAAAGACCTAAATGTAAGGCCCGACACCAACAAACTCTTAGAGGAAAACATAGGCAGAACACTCTATGACATAAATCACAGCAAGATCATTTTTGACCCACCTCCTAGAGAAATGGAAATAAAAACACAAATAAACAAATGGGACCTAATGAAACTTAAAAGCTTTTGCACAGCAAAGGAAACCATAAACAAGACCAAAAGACAACCCTCAGAATGGGAGAAAATGTTTGCAAATTAAGCAACTGACAAAGGATTAATCTCCAAAATTTACAAGCAGCGTATGCAGCTCAATATCAAAAAAACAAACAACCCAATCCAAAAATGGGCAGAAGACCTAAATAGACATTTCTCCAAAGAAGATATACAGATTGCCAACAAACACATGAAAGAATGCTCAACGTCATTAATCATTAGAGAAATGCAAATCAGAACTACAATGAGATATCATCTCACACCGGTCAGAATGGCCATCATCAAAAAATCTACAAACAATAAATGCTGGAGAGGGCTTCCCTGATGGCGCAGTGGTTGAGAATCTGCCTGCCAATGCAGGGGATGCGGGTTCGAGCCCTGGTCTGGGAAGATCCCACATGCCGTGGAGCAACTGGGCCCGTGAGCCACAACTACTGAGCCTGCACGTCTGGAGCCTGTGCTCCGCAACAAGAGAGGCCGTGACAGTGAGAGGCCCGCGCACCGCAATGAAGAGTGGCCCCCCACTTGCCACAACTAGAGAAAGCCCTCCCACAGAAACGAAGACCTAACACAGCCAAAAATAAATTAAAAAAAAAAAAAAAAAAAAGAGCTAGGAAGGGGAGGTGGTGGTGGAAATTTAAAAAATAAAAAATAAAAAAAATAAAAAAAATAAATGCTGGAGAGGGTGTGGAGAAAAGGGAACACTCTTGCACTGTTGGTGGGAATGTAAATTGATACAGCCACTATGGAGAACAGTATGGAGGTTCCTTAAAAAACTAAAAATAGAACTACCATACGACCCAGCAATCCCACTACTGGGCATATACCCTGAGAAAACCATAATTCAAAAAGAGTCATGTACCAAAATGTTCATTGCAGCTCTATTTACAATAGCCAGGACATGGAAGCAACCTAAGTGTCCATCAACAGATGAATGGATAAAGAAGATGTGGCACATATATACAATGGCATATTACTCAGCCATAAAAAGAAACGAAATTGAGTTATTTGTAGTGAGGTGGATGGACCTAGAGTCTGTCATTCAGAGTGAAGTAAGTCAGAAAGAGAAAAACAAATACTGTATGCTAACACATATATATGGAATCTAAAAAAAAAAAAAAAGGTCATGAAGAACCCAGGGGCAAGACAGGAATAAAGACACAGACCTACTAGAGAATGGGCTTGAGGATACGGGGAGGGGGAAGGGTAAGCTGGGACAAAGTGAGAGAGTGGCATGGACATATATACACTACCAAACGTAAAATAGATAGCTAGTGGGAAGCAGCCGCATAGCACAGGGAGATCAGCTCAGTGCTTTGTGACCACCTAGAGGGGTGGGATAGGGAGGGTGGGAGGGAGGGAGATGCAAGAGGGAAGAGATATGGGGACATATGTGTATGTATAACTGATTCACTTTGTTATAAAGCAGAAACTAACACACCATTGTAAAGCAATTATACTCCAATAAAGATGTTTTAAAAAAAAGTTTGAAAGAAACTTCTCTTTGTGATGAAACATTTATAAGATGTTCAGCCTAGGATGGATGGTTCTGTGATACCCTATGAATGTGAGGCTGGCCTGCAGCCCTTTCCCACCACTGCAAAAGGATGACCCTGCATGTCACAGGTTCCTCACAATCCTCTTTAAAAGCATATATCTGTAAGTAAGATTCAACACAGCCCTGTCTGCAGAGACAGAGAGAAACAAAAACATTTCTGACAGTTTCCTACCTAACAAGTCTCCCTCACTATAGTGGAGTCTTCTATGAAAGTATACTCAAAACCTGCCAGGACAGAGCAGACAATGTTTCTAAGCCAGAGAGAGGTCATATGTATAAAAGATTTGGAGTTCCTTAAAAACTCCAGGTGGCTCTAGAACCCCTGCTGAAATCAATCTCAATTCTTCTTGGACCTCCTTGAAGGGTCTTTTTTTTTTTTTTCAGGTTGAAAACTGCCCTTTCTATTGAGTAAGAAGAACTCTCACATTTAGCTTTCTGAGATTTGCTGAATAATGCATGAATGTTTGTGGATTCATGACTCCTAACTCTCAAGGACAGAGAAAAACCAGGTCTGGAACATTTAGCCAGTAAAGAAACAAGCCCTTTTTACATTCAGTTTATGACCTATGTAAACAGCAGAAAGATCACCTAAAGGTGTTGGCTCCCTGTGGCACTTCCAACGGTGACAAGGCAACAAAAGGAGCCTGATGACTGCAACATGGATATTCTGCTGCTGAGAGGCCCATGCCTGGATGCAGCTTAGCAGTTTTACAGCCTTCAGCTGTACCCTATAGAGAGTGAAACAGCAAGCTTCAGACCAGAACTCAGAAAGTAATAAGAAACTTCCCACACTCTCCTGTTCTAGGAGGATCACGAGGTGTTCTGCTGAGACTCAACTTAGGTACATATACTGCCCACATGGATATGTGAAAGGTCACCAGGAAGCAGCTGCCCTATACTCACCAAGTCTTATCTTATACCTCAGGCTGCTCCTCTGTCTGGTCTTCTTTGTATGATAACCACAATTCTGTCAGGCACACCACCCATCTCCTTACCTCACTGATAACACAAGCCAAATCCAAACACTACCATATCCCAGTTTACAATCTCCCTGTTAAATACAACCCATGGATTGGAAATGAAAAGCTTTCTTCAGTAGAGGAGGAAAAATCCTATGTCTGAGTGCTTTGGAAATTAAAAAAAAAATACATTGGAGGATTTAAGATATATAGGTTTGAAGTAACATCCTAGCATGATGAAACATCTTAGGACTGAACCTCAAGAGATAAAGATTTTAATCTAAATTTTGCCACCTACTCAATGAATAGTACTGCAAAGCCCATGACTTTTCTGGGCCTCATGCTGTAAATAAAAGGATGAAGCTGGCTTCTACATGTGGGATCCCCTGGTATTATAAACTTTCCTTGATCACAATCTTTAACAAGATTGGTGCAAACAGGGAGAATGGGACAAAGTTCTTAGATGCCTAGGGATAATTATGGAACATTTATTCCTATAGATAAAAAACATTTAAATCAACAAAATTCTTATCAAAATCCCAATGACATCTTTTGCAGAAATATAAAAACTCATCCAAAAATTCATATAAAACCCAAAAGGACCCCAAATAGCCAAAACAATCTTGATTAAAAAACAAAGTTGAAGATCTCACACCTCAGATTTCAAAAGTTACTGGAAAGCTATAATGATCAAAACAGTTTGGTACTTGCATAAAGAGAGACATATAGAACAATGGAATAGAATAGAGAGCCCCAGAAATATACCCTTGGGTACATCATCAATTGATTTTTGACAAGGATACCAAAACCCATTCAATGGTAAAAGGACAGTCTTTTCTACAAATGGTGTTGGAAAAACTGGATATCCACATGCAAAAAATGAAGTTGGACCCTTTCCTTAGACAGTATGTGAAAATTATCTCAACATGGATCAAAGACCTAAAATATAAAAGCTAAAACTATATTGGCAATGATTTGTTGGATATGATATCAAAGCACAGGCAACAAGAGAAAAAATAGTTTAATGACTTCATCAAAATTAAACACCCTTGTGCCTCAAAGGACACTACAAAAGAGTGAAAATGTAACTCATGGACTGGGAGAAAATATTTGCCAATCATATATCTGATAAGGGATTAATATATAGAATATAAAAAGAACTCCTATAACTCCATAACACAACAACTATAACAAAAAGCAACCTGATTAAAAAATGGGCAAAGGGCCCAAATAGACATTTCTCTAAAGATGTACAAATGGTGAATAAGCACATGAAAAGATGCTCAAAGTCACCAGCTATTGGGGAAGTGCAAATCAAAGTCACAGTGAGATACCACTTTACATCCATTAGATCCATTATATCTTTATTACATTGAAAGAAAGAAAGAAAGAAGGAAAGAAAAGAAAGAAAGAAAGAAAGAAAGAAAGAAAGAAAGAAAGAAAGAAAGAAAGAAAGAAAGAAAGAAAGAAAGAAAGAAAGAAAGAGAGAAAGAAAGAAAGAGAGAAAGAAAGAAAGAGAGAAAGAGAAAGAAAGAAAGAAAGAAAGAAAGAAAGAAAAAGAAAGAAAGAAAGAAAGAATAAATGAAAAAGAAAGAAAGAAAGGAAGGAAGGAAGGAAGGAAGAAAGAAAAAGAGAACAAGCATAGTCAAGGATGTGAAAATTTGGAACCCTGTGCATGGCTCATGGGAATGTAAAATGGTGCAGCCCCTGTGGAAAACAGTTTGACAGTTTCTCTAAAGTTAACATAGAATTACCATAAGATTTAGCAATTCCACTTCTGCATATGTACCCAAAAGTACTGAAGGCAGGGACTCAAACAGATATGTGTATGCCAGTGTGCACTGCATCAGTATTCACAATAGCCAAAAGGTGGAAACAACCTAAATGTCCATCAACAGATGAAATAAACAAAATGTGGTAAATACACACAATGAGATATTATTTATCCTTAAAAAGGAATAAAATTTTGATACATGCTACAACATGGATGAACCTTGAAAAATCATGCTAAGTGAAATAAACCACACAAAAGGACAAATATTGTATGACTCCACTTAATGTAAACTCTCTAGAATAGTCAAATTCATAGAGACAGACAGTAGAATGGTGATTTCCAGGGACTGAGGGAAGTGGGGAATCAGGAGTACTGCTTAATGGCTACAGAGTTTCTGTCTGGGATGATGAAAAATTTCTGGAATTACATAGCGGTGATAGTTGTGCAACATTGTGAATGTACTTAATTCCACTGAATTATACACTTTTTAAAAATTGAAATATAGTTAATTTACAATATCGTGCTAGTTTTGAGTGTACAGCAAAGTGATTCAGTTATAATATATATATTCTTTTTCAGATTCTTTACCATTATAGGTTATTGCAAGATATTGAGTATAGTTCCCTGCATTATACAGTAGGTCCCTTTTGTTTACCTATTTTATATATAGTAGTGTGTATATGTTAATCTCAAACTCCTGATTTATCCCTCCCCCACTTTCCCCTTTGGTAACCATAAGTTTGTTTTCTATGTCTGTGAGTCTATTACTGTTTTGTAAATAAGTTCATTTGTATCACTTTTTAAAGACTTCACATATGTGATACCACATGATATTTGTCTTTCTCCGTCAGAATTACTTCACTTAATACAAATTGTACACTTAAAAGTGGTTAAAAGGGTAATTTTTATCATAACTAAAAGAACAACCAACCAACTTTTAAAGCCCCAACAGAGGGGTTTTGTGATAATTTGATGGAGGCAGGTCTGTAATCTGTATATCTGATGACTACAAATATTTAAAATTCTCACGTGGAGTAATGTGATCTAAAGACTGGAGCAAAGTTGACTTGCTACTTTGAAAAATTCCCAACTCTACTACAAGAAGAGTTGTCCACAGTTCCTGTTCCAATAGTGACCAAAAGCCTCCTGTGCATCTTGCTCTGATCCAGAACTCAGCCTGTATCATTTATCTTTGGTTCCCAATGGATGTTTGATTCACATCCACATGGAATGGAGAGAAAAAAAGCCTGAATCTGTCCTCATTGCCACTCAGTGAAGCACTGTCTTAGAATACGATAAGGTCTCATTTCTCTCAACTATACTAAGAGGAAACTGGTATTCACTGTTTGCAAAAAAGAAAGGAAAATAAGCTTCTAAGATCAAACTCTCCCATTCATTGGAGGTCAGGAAACATCTATACATCTCATTCATCAGCAGAGAAATGCAGATACATACAATCAGACAATCACTTAGTGTAATTTAGAATTCTGAACTCAGTGCTTGCAGAGATGTAGCGGAAGCAGACTGGTGCAACCTGCTAGCAGGAACATTGATCATGAAATCTCACTCCAGAACATGCAGCCCAGAGCCTGTTTTCCACAAATCCATCAGGAGACACAGTACATGTGTCCTTGGACAGGGGCTTGGTGCCCATTTCCCAGGGAAAGGGCAAGTCAAGGGTGATAAATGTTACTGCAGACAGAAATAATGAACTAGATTCATACACAGAAGCATACACAGATCCCAGATGTAGCACTGAATAAGAAACTGAGAAGCAGTAGCATTTTGGCATAAATTAAAAATGCACATAATAATACTAGATATTTTTCATGGATAATTTAAGTTACTATGCAGAAGGTTGATTGGAAGAATCAATATTACATATACCAAAGCAGATGAATACAGATGGAGAAGAAAGGAAGGGGGATGAGGGGTGATGAGAGAATAAAATGAAACAGGGATCCTGTCTAGCATTGACTTAAATTAAGTAAATCATGTAATTTTTGTACCCTAGAGATCCAGAAAAGAAAGAAGGAGAAAAAAAGCAGCCAATGGTTCTGATGGGACAATGTGTAGAAAGAGCACTTTGCATTCTCCTGAAAGCCAGGATGGGAATGCATATTCAAATGACTCTTCTTTTGCCTGTTTGTTCCTGCTTCAAGTAGACCTTGGGCCTCTACACACCATTCTCACTTTGGTGCAGGGCAGGGATCACCTAGGAGGCATGGGGGAAGAAAGAGTAGGCTGCAACAGTTTAACTAGATGGGCTGGGAGGCAGCCCAGGCCCACAGCAACCCCAGCCTAAGGTGCTGACACAATGAAAAAACCTACAGAGTAAGCAAGACAAACTGCCAATGATTGTCCTAGTACCTGCACTTCCAACACTGGCCCTTCCTGTCTTCAGGTCTGTAAATACGGAGTGAGTGGTCCATAGAATGAAACCTACCAGTGTTGTCAGCATTGATCCTGAACCACCTCCTGTGGTGAAACATCTTTCATTAGGGGTAAAGCCTATGGCCTCAGGCCTTGTCTTTGCCACCCACCACCTTGGACAGGTCTCTTAGCTCTCTGCACCTTGCTTGGTCCCTTCATCTATAAAATGGGATGAACAATACTCTCTGACACTTAGAGAAAGCTGTGGTCAGGGGTGACAGTGTTGCCGTTGTGCTTATTAAGAGGTGTTGCCATTGTGCCAGTGTTGCCATCGTGCCTCTCAGTGGAGAGGAAGACAATGTCCTCCACAGTTCCACTAGACTCCTGTCAGGGAGAACATGAATCTAAAGATTCATGACTGAATCTGGCCTGTCGCAGGCACTAGAGGCCCTGCCTCTTCTTTACCTAAGACTCACTCTAACATGAGAAAATAGAGTAGAAACCCAGAAAGGTTCTGAATGCATGACTGGCCAGTGACACTGAGAGCCAGTGCCAGACTCATGTAGGACCAGATGACCCTTCCATGCCCACCTCCCCCCTCCAGAGCCCAGAATGGCAGTCACCTGTGAGGATGAGGGTGAGGGTGAGGATGAAGGCCAGGGCCCAGAGGCTCAACAACCAGCTCATTGTCTCCAGCATTCTGTCCGACGTAGCTGTGGAAGAGAGAGTTGAGTCTGAAATCGAGGACCCTTCTCATGCCTTGGTGGCACCTTCACTGAGCAGGGAAGGCCCCAGGGTGACTCCCATGATCTGCCCACATTGGCCCACTCAGAGTCCTCAGGCGGAAGCCACCCACCCCATGGGTATAGGTAAGACCCTCACTGCTCAGTGCAGCCTTGTGGCACTGGCAGGGTTGGGAGCCAGAAGCTTAGCGTGGGAATTTTCCCAGACCCTGCTTAAGGGAGGTGGGGGTGGGCTCCAGTGGCCAGTGCTGAAACAGCGGCCGCCTGAGGGAAGGGCTGCCACCTATGTTCCCCCTGGGGCCTACCCTGCCTCTACCCCTGTCCTCCCAGGACCCACCACTCCTCTCTGTCCCTCCAGGGCCCACCTCCACATCCACCCTCTGTCCTCTCATGAACCTTATCCCTGCACAGCCCTCTGTGTGTCCTGAGCACCTCACTCCCACATTTCCCTGGGAGGTCAACTCTTCTCTTTTCTGCTCTCTCCCGTCTGTGTGTGCAACATGGGTCTCATCTGTCAAAAGTGAATGACTCCCTATTTTTCTTTTACTTAAAAATCTAACAATAATTTCTTATAAAATTTTTATTAAAAATTTTAATTGAGATATAATTGACATATTATATTAGTTTCAGGTGTATAACACAATGATTCAATATTTGTGTATATTGTGAAGTGATTACCACTGTAAGTCTAGTTAATATCCATCATCACACATAGTTATTTTTTTTCTCGTGATGAGAACTTTTAAGGTCTACTCTCTTAGAAACTTTCAAATATATACAGTACAGTATTATACACTATAGTTACCATTCTGTATATTAGCCTTATGTTTATTAAAGAATTGAATCAATTATTAATGTTTCAATGAAGAAAGCATGTGGCACAGATGGTCTCACTGTTGATTTCCACCATAGATTTAAGAAATAATAGCAGTTCCCCACAATCTTTCCAGAAAATAAGAGCAGAGGAAACAGCATTATCTTGGCCAATTCCAAACTCAGGTAAAGAAATTTCATCAGTGGAAAACTACAGACCAATATCTCTTATAAACATAGATGCAAATTGAAACCAAAATATATAAAAAGAATTATATACCATGACCAAGATTTATTTCAGGTATGAAAGTCTGGCTCAACATTTGAAAGTCACTCAATGTAATCTACCTTATTAAAAACCTAAAGAAGAAAAATAATATGGTCAATGATACAAATAAAAATCAATGATACAATATAAAGTATTTCAAAATTTCCAACACTCATTCATAATAAAATCTTTCATCAAACTAGGAGTAGAGGGAAATTTCCTCAACTTGATAAAGAAGATCTAAAAATATAAAAAAATTAATAGCTACCCTATTACTTACTGGTGGTGAGAGAGAGACTTAGTAGTGAGACAGAGAGACTGCACACTTTCCTCTTAGATCAGAATCAAGAAAGGTGCCCTATTGCAAAAGGCAAGAAAATGAAATATCCTGGGTGCCAGATATCAATATATCAGCTCTAAATTCACTCTTTAATATATATTCTGTAATGGTGGATGGAATTCTATTAAGCATTTCTCCTTTTACAGTGAGCATGATGGTAACCTCTCTCAGTAGAGCGTATTGGAGGGCCCTCCAGGAAGAAGGGGTCAGCAGTGTGGAAGGGAGGACATCTGGTGATCCTTAGTCACCTTGTGGCCTGAGTCTGGTGATCACCTTCCTACAATCCTCCCAACACAAACACCACATGCTCCAGGCCTCAACACCGTCTGCATGCCAACACTCTTGTCAACCAGCAACAGCTTCCCTGTGCCCCAGTTGCTACCTGCTTTTCCAGTGACTGCAGAATAGCTAAGGCCTGGGCAAACTGGTGGACTTTTCTGCCATCCAGTGGGCAGCTACACCTTGTCCAATGAGGCCTGAGCCCCAGCCTTGGAAAAGTTTCCCCTTCCAAATCTGTCATTCCTTGTGTTCTCTCCATCAATCCTTGGATACCACGAAGTTACCTCTTATATCTTTATTCTTTTATCATAGTAACCTAATGTTACTTTATAACTTGCCCTGTTTAAATGGCTGTGTGGTTTCTGTCTCCTGGTTGGACCCACACTGATACTCTCCAACCCTATTTTGTAGATGGAGAAACTAAGGTCCAAGAGGTAACTGATAACAATAGTTATCCAGCATTTATCCAGCATTCATGTGCAAGATACTGTTCAAAAACTTTGCATATGATATGCAGTCAGCCCCCGGAATCCATGGGTTATGCATCCACGGATTCAATCAACACTGGATCCTGTTACTATCCATGGTTGGTTGAATTTGTGGATGTGGAACCCATGGATACTGAGGGACGGTTAAGAGACCTAAGCATCCCTAGATTTTTGGTATCTGTGGGGGTCCTGGAATTAATCCCTCCACAGATACAGAGGGATGACTGTATTTTAAAAATCTTTCCTACAGCTCGGACGAAGTGAGAGAGTGGCATGGACATATATACACTGTCAAATGTAAAACAGATAGCTAGTGGGAAGCAGCCGCATAGCACAGGGAGATCAGCTTGGTGCTTTGTGACCACCTAGAGGGGTGGGCTAGGGAGGGTGGGAGGCAGATGCAAGAGGGAGGGGATATGGGGATATATGTATACGTATAGCTGATTCACTTTGTTATACAGCAGCAACTAACACACCATCGTAAAGCAATTATATTCCAATAAAGATGTTTAAAAAACCAAACAAACAATGTAATGTGCAAACCTTGATTGGGCCCTGGAGTAAATAAATAACCAGCTCTACAAGACAAAAAAAAAAAAACTTTCCTACAACTTTTAGAAGGATCTACAGTAATGAAACACAGGATATACACACAATGGCTAGACAACTATATGTAAAACAGAATTTTGCAGAACCTCAGTCCTAGAAGGCAAACTATAACCTCTGTAGAATAGTTCCCAAACAGTCAGCTGATATCTTCCTTAATTTTTACTCTGCTCTCATTTTTAACTTAGGACCAATCAGAGAAAGCCATATCACAAAGGATGCCCTCTTTCTCGTTAGCCTGCCTCCAGCTTCCCCCAGGTCAACAAGTTCAAATCAGAGCATATCTGTAGCTTTCCCTTTTTTTCCGCTAGAAATATTTCCTGCTCTTCTGCCTGCCTTTGAGTCTCTGCCAATAGACTTTGCCTGTTCTCATTTGAGTGGTCTTTGTTTATATCCACATGATTTTTAAAACATTTTTTATTGGAGTATAGTTGATAGAATCGAGAAAGAGTGGATATATGTATAACTGATTCACTTTGCTGTACACCTGAAACGTACACTGTAAATGTACATTTACATTGTAAATCCTCATGATGTTTTACAGATGAGAATTAATATCCATATTTTACAGATGAAGAACTTGTGGCACAGAGAGGTTAAGTAAGTTTCCTGGGGTCACACAGCTAGTCACTGGCTAAGTTGGGATCTAGTCCAAGAAATCTGGGTCTAGAGTGGGGTTTCTCAGTCTTGGCACTGTTGATGTTTTGGATGGGATCTTTGTTGTGGGAGGTTGTCCTATGCATGTTTAGATGCTTAGTGACCTCCTTGCCATCTACTCATTAGATGCCTGTAGAACCTTCTCCAGGTTGTTACAACCAAAAATATCTGCATACAGTGCCAAATATTCCTGTGGGAAAAAATTGCCCCCAGTTGAGAACCACTGGTCTAGAACCTGCTTTCTTCACCACTTGGTAGAAATTTCTTTGACTTATCAAACTGATTTCACATTCATTATTTAGTTTGATTCATGCAGAATTCTGGGAAGGAGGAGGAGATAGTTTACTTTTCTAAAATCATTGATGAGGAAATGGAGTTATTAACAAAACAGAAACAGACTCATAGATATGGAGAACAAATTAGTGATTACCAGTGGGGAGAAGGAAGCTGGGAAGGGCAAGATAGGGGTAGGGGATTAAGAGGGACACAGAACTATGTATAAAATCAATAAGCTACAAGAATATATTGGACAACATGGGGAGTATAGCCAATATTTTATAAAAACTTTAAATGGAATATAACATATAAAAATATTGAATCACTATGTCGTACACCTGAAATTAATATAATATTGTAAATCAACTATATTTCAATAAAAAAAGAAAATTGAAACTCATGAATCTCATTATAGCTTTGAATAAAATAGTCCAAATAAATAAAAAATAAAATAATTGTTGAGGAAATTGAATTAGAAGTAGAAAGACGTGGTGAAGGTCACAGAGGGAACAGGTATGGATTCCCTGAGACTACCTTGTCTATGTCTCCAGCCAGAGAGTTAGAAAGGGAGGGACATAGCTGGCTACATCAGCCCTCCACTTTCCTGTCCCAGGTATGTGCTTTCCTATACCCCAGGGCATGGAGGTAGTCTGTAAGCACACTGCCAAAGTGACCAAGGGAAGTGAGAGTCTCTGTGAGAAGACAGCTGAAAAAGGTCCTGCAGGGAGGTATGGGTGATGTCCCTAGGCTTGAGTAGATTAGGAGTGGAGTATCCAAAAGTATATAAAGCTTACCACTCCACCTGACTATTGGATGCAGTCCCACAGCTCTCTCTCCGGGTATGAAGAGTGTAGGATCTCACAAAAGAAGGGAAAAGAAAGGCAAGAGAGGAGGAAATGCCTCAAATGGAGTGATCAGACCTTTGATGGGGTACCGGCTTTCAGTTCAAACCTCAGTGCTGCTACTTTTGTGAGAAGAAACAGTGAGAATAGCTGCTGAGGGCAGGATCTTCACATTGACTGCTAAGGATGAGAAAATGCCAGCTGGTGAGAACTGGGGAATCTTTACGTCTGAACATTTTGCAGTGGAATGTGGGGACCTGCTCAGAACCCAAATTGGTATGAAGATTATTTTAAGCTGAAGATATTTGACATTCACAGATTCAAAGAAAGGTGCCTTCTCACAGTGTCCTTTATCTTACTAAAAGCAGCAATTTCTGAGAAATGAGGCTGCCATCAATTCCCTCTTTGGGAGTGGGCCTATTCCCAGGAAGAAGACTGAAACTACTATAAATCCCCTCTCCAGAGGACTATCATGACCATGAAGAAGATGGAAAGACCACCCACACCTGCATAAACAAACATTATCCTCAAAAAACTGAAAATAGAAGTAACACATAAACCAACAATCCCAATTCTGGGTATTTACCCAAAGGGAATGGGTATTTCAAAGAGATATCTTTACTCCCATGTTCATGCCAGCATTATTCACAATAGCCAAGGTATGGAAACAACCTAAGTGTCCAACCATGGATGAATTAATTTAAAAAATGTGACATCTATCTATCTAGCTATCATTTATCTATCATCTATAGATAGAGATAAGTGATCTATCTATCATCTATCTGAGATCTATATTTATCTAAATATCTATATCTATCTAGATCTCTATCTAGATATCTGTCTCATTATTTCTTCTGCTTACTTTGGATTTAATTTGCTTTTCTCTTTCTAGTTTCCTAAGATGGAAGCTTATATTACTGAATTTAGATTTTTCTTATTTTCTAATATATGAACTTAGTGTTAGAAATTTTCCTCTAAGTCCTACTTTTGCTGCATCCCACAAGTTTGGATAAGTTGTGTTACATTTTCATTTACTTCAAAATATTTTAAAATTTCTTTTGAGATTTCTCCTTTGACAATTAGAAGTGAGTTTTTTAATCTCCATGTGTTTGGGATTTTTCAGTTATCTTTCTGTTATTGATTTATAGTTTAACTTTATTGTGGTCTGAGAGCACAATGGTATGATTTCTTTTCTTTTAAATTTGTTAAGGTATATTTAATGGCCAACAATGTAATCTATCTTGGTGATTGTTCCATGTAAGCTTGAGAAGAATGTGCGTTCTGCTGTCGTTGGATAAAGTAGTCTATAGGTGTCAATTATATCTAGTTGGTTGTTTGTGTTGTTGAGTTCAAATATGTCCTTACTCATTTTCTACCTGCTAGACCTATTTCTCATAGAGGGTGTAAATTTCCAACTATAAGTGTGGATTCATCTATTTATCCATGTTCTTCTATTGGTTTTGCCTTATGTATTTTGACGCTCTGTTTTTATATACACTCATGTGAAGAATGTCATGTCTGCTTGGAGACTTGGCCCCTTATCATTATGTAAAGTCCTTCTTTACCCCTGATAACTCTCCTTGGTCTAAAGTGTGCTCTGTCTGAAATTAATATAGCCACTCCTCTTTTCTTTGATTAGTTTTAGTATCTTATATATATATATACACACACACATATATATTCACATACATACATATATATTTGTCCATTTATTTACTTTTAATTTATATAGGTATGTATATTTAAAGTCAGTTTCCTGTAGACAACATATAGTTGGGTCTTGTTTTTTAATATACTCTGACAATCTCCATCTTTTAATTGGTGCATTTAGACCATTGACAATTAAAGTGATTACTAATATAGATGTATTAGTGTCTAACATATTTGTTAGTTTTTTCTATTTTTTGCCCTTGTTCTTTGTTCCTAATTTTTGTCTTGCACTCTTTTTCTGCCTTCTGTGGATTTAATCAAAAGTTTTATATGATTTCATTTTTCTCCCTTCTTATCACATAGGTTATATCTGGTTTTTTTTTTTACTTTCTTTAGAAGTTGCCCTAGAGTTTGCAATATACTCTTACATAATGTTATTATGTAAAATATACATTATATTTCCAATTCAAACAACTCTATAGCATCATGGGTAGTGCATGTACCTTACAATAACAGAATATTTCTAATTCCTTTCTCCCATCCCTTTTCTCATTGCTGTCATTCATTTCACTTATATATAAGCATACATAAACAAATATATGTATATATATATATATAAAACACACAATAAAATACATTGTTGCTATATTATTTTGGACTCTTCTCTGTTAGATCAATTAAGAACAAGAAAAACACAAATTTTAATTTTACCTTCATCTATTCATGCTCTGATTCTCTTCCTTGGTTTATATAGATCTGAGTCTCTGACATATTTAATTTTCCTCCTCTCTGAAGAACTTCTTTAAACATTTCTTGCAAGGCAGGTCTATTGACAACAAATTCCCTTCATTTGTGTCTGTGTAAGCCTTTATTTCTTTTTCAATTTTTTCTCAATTTAAAAAATTATTTTTTTCCTATTTTTTAAAAATTGAGGTATAATTAATATGCAACTTTAAATTAGTTTTAGGGGTACAACATAATGATTTTGTATTTGTATATACTGCAAAATTATCACCACAATAAGTCTAGTTAACATCCGCCATCATACGTAGTTACCGAATTTTTTTTCTTGTGATGAGAACTCGTAAGATTCATTCTCTTAGCAATTTTCAAATAAGCAATACAGAGTTATTAACTATAGTTGCCTATGTATGTCTACCTATGGGTAGTTGTATTGCTATACATTATATCCCCATGACATTTATTTTATAACTGGAAGTTTGTACCTTTTTATTCCCTTCACCCATTTTGCCCGCCTCCCAACCCCTGCCTCTGGCAACAACCAATCGGTTCTCTTTATCTATGAATTTTTTTATAAAATATTCCACATATAAGTGAAATCATACAGTATTTGTCTTTCTCTGTCTGACTTATCTCACTTAGCATATTGCCTTATCCACGTTGTCACATGGCAAGACTTCATTCTTTTTTATGGCTGAATAATATTTTATTTTATATATATATACACACACATACATACATACATACCACATCTTCTTTATCAATTAATCCATCAATGGACACTTAGCTTATTTTCATATCTTGGCTATTGTAATTAATGCTCCAATGAACCTGGGAGTGCATGTATCTTTCCAAGTTAGTATTTTCATTTCCATTTTCTTCAGATAAATACCCAGAATTGAGGTTGCTGGATCATATGTTGGTTCTACTTTTTAATTTTCGAGGGACCTCCATACTGTTTTCCATAGTGGCTGCACCAATTTACATTTTTAACAACAGTGCACAAATGTTCCCTTTCTCCACATCCTTGCTAACACTTGTTATTTCTTGTCTTTTTGATAATAGCCATTCTTTAAGAGGTGTGAGGTGATATGTCATTGTGGTTTTGATTTACATTTCCCTGATGATTAGTGATTTCAGCATATTTTCATGTACCTGTTAGCCATCTGTATATCTTTAGAAAATGTTTGTTCAGATCCTCTGCACATTTTTTAATTGGATTTTTATTTTTTTTTTGCTATTAAGTTATATGAGTTCTTTATATATTTTGGATAGTAACTCCTTATTAGATATCTAATTTGCAAATATCTTCTCCCATTCTGTAGGTTGCCTTTTCATTTTGTTGATGGTTTCCTTTTTTGTGCAGAGGCTTTTTAGTTTGTTGTAGTCCCACTTGTTTATTTTTGCTTTTGTTGCCTTTGCTTTTGGTGCTAAATCCAAAAAACCATTACCAAGATCAATGTCAAGAAGATTACTGCCTATGTTTTCTTCTAGGAGTTTTATGGTTTCAGGTGTTTAATCATTTTGAGCTAATTTTTGTATATGGTTGGTTCCATTATTTTGCATTTGTCTGTTCTCTCCACTTTTGAAGGATAATTTCACAAGGTGCAGAATTCTGGTGTATTTTTCCTCTCAACACTAAATATTTCACTCTATTTCCTTCTTGCTTGCCTTGTTTCTGAAGCAAAGTTAGATGTAATTCTTATTTTTGCTCCTCTATAGGAACAGCAGCTTTTCCTTTGGCCTCTTTCAAAAATTTTTTTCTTTATTTTTCACTTTTTGTAGTTTGAAAATGATATGCCTAGGTATAACGTTTATGGCATTTATCTTACTTGATATTCTTTGATATTCCTGTTCTGTAGTTTGGTGTCTGACAATAATTTAGGAAAATTCTCATTATTATTGTTTGTATAGATTGATACTTTCTTGTTGGGCATGTATATATTTAGGATTTCTATTTTTTTCTTGGAAACTTGACCCCTTTATCATTATGTAATGACCTTCTTTATCCCTGAAAACTTTCCTTGCTTTGAACTTCTGCAGGTTGTTTTTTTCTTTTTTTTTTTAACATCTTTATTGAAGTATAATTGCTTTACAATGGTGTGTTAGTTTCTGCTTTATAACAAAGTGAATCAGTTATACAATAATTGTATATAATAATTGTATAACCCTCCCTATCCCACCCTTCTAGGTGTTCACAAAGCACCGAGCTGATCTCCCTGTGCTATGCGGTTGCTTCCCACTAGCTATCTATTTTACATTTAGTAGTGTATATATGTCCACGCCACTCTCTCACTTTGTCACATCTTACCCTTCCCCCTCCCCATATCCTCAAGTCCATTCTCTAGTAGGTCTGTGTCTTTATTCCTGTCTTGCCACTAGGTTCTTCATGACCATTTTTTTGTTATTTTTTAGATTCCATATATATGTGTTAGCATATGGTATTTGTTTTTCTCTTTCTGACTTACTTCACTCTGTATGACAGACTCTAGGTCCATCCACCTCACTACAAATAACTCCATTTCGTTTCTTTTTATGGCTGAGTAATATTCCATTGTATATATGTGCCACATCTTCTTTATCCATTCATCTGTTGATGGACACTTAGGTTGCTTCCATGTCCTGGCTATTGTAAATAGAGCTGCAATGAACATTTTGGTGCATGACTCTTTTTGAATTATGGTTTTCTCAGGGTATATGCCCAGTAGTGGGATTGCTGGGTCGTATGGTAGTTCTATTTTTAGTTTTTTAAAGAACCTCCATACTGTTCTCCATAGTGGCTGTATCAATTTACATTCCCACCAACAGTGCAAGAGGGTTGCCTTTTCTCCACACCCTCTCCAGCATTTATTGTTTCTAGATTTTTTGATGATGGCCATTCTGACCGGTGTGAGATGATATCTCACTGTAGTTTTGATTTGCATTTCTCTAATGATTAATGATGTTGAGCATTCTTTCATGTGTTTGTTGGCAATCTGTATATCTTCTTTGGAGAAATGTCTCTTTAGGTCTTCTGCCCATTTTTGGATTGGGTTGTTTGTTTTTTTGATATTGAGCTGCATGAGCTGCTTGTAAATTTTGGAGATTAGTCCTTTGTCAGTTGCTGAAAATGAAGCAACTTCTGCAGGTTTCAAGCAGGTAAATAACATCATTTTGCATGATTTCCAAAATGCTATAATTCTATCATTCCAAGAGCTGCTGGGTATAGATATATAGATATAGATGTAGGTATGGATATAAATACATAGACTATAAGATTTAGCCATTTTATAATCCACTTTGGTGTGCTTGGAGTAGAGATTATAGAACATACTAGGAAAAATAGACTATAGGTATATCTGTGCTAGGGATTTCACAGTATAGGACTTGTGATGGAGGATTCTTGGAGGTGGAATGCTCCCTCTTATGTGATAGATATATAATAGATGAGCGCTAGGTGCCCAAAGAGAGAAAAAGGGCTGGGGCAAAGTATTGTCAGTCAGTGATGGAGGTACTTGAAGTGGTACAGTGGCCTGTATGGCTGGAGTAGAAGGCCAATTCTAGCAAGGCACTGGTGTCGAGAGGGTGGCCAGCTGAGGAAGGTTATAAACTCCAGACCAACGTGTCACCTCTCAGTGGCAGAGTCTGCCTAAAGTCCTAGCAGGAAGGAGATGATAAATGGGGGCAGGGTTGTGGTGACCCTCTGCTTTAGTCCAATGATGAACGCTCCATGTTGGAGTCATCATTTGGACATAGTGGACATTTTATAGGTTTTGGGGTCTGGACACCAGCCTGGTCATCATGATTAAATGAAGCATCGTATTGCAAAGTGCTTTTTTAAATTGTGGTAAAATACACATAACATAAAATTCTCCATTTCAACAATTTCAAAGTGCACAATGAAGTGGCATTAGTAAATTCACAATACTGTGCCACCATCATTACTACCTAGTTCCAGAACTTTTTCATCACCCCAAAAGGAAACCCTGTATTGCTTAAGCAGTCACACCACATTCTCCTCTCCTCCCAGCCTTTAGCAGCCACTAATCTATTATCTGTCTCTGTGGATTTGCCTATTCTGGAATTTAATAAAATGAAACCCTACAATATGTGGTTTTTGTGTCTGACGTCTTTTATTTTAGCACAACATTTTCAAGGTTCATCCTTGAAAGCTGTTTTAGCATGTATCAATACTTCATTCTTTTTTATGGCTGACTAGTATTCCATTCTATAAATATATCACATTTTATTTATCCATTCATCAACTGATGGCCACCTGGGTTGCTTCCACCTTTTAGCTATTGTGAATAATACTGCCTTGAGCATTCATGTACAAGTTTTTGCTTGAATACTTGTTTTCAATTCTTTTGGGTGTATATCTGGGAATGGAATTGCTAGGTTATAACATAATTCTATGTTTATCTTTTTGAGGAACAACTACACTATTTTCCACAACAGCAAAATGCTTTTAATCTGTACATTTCTAAAAAATATGTTTTCTTGGGGTTTATAATTCAGAATTAGTTCTAAATTAGTCTTTTAAAAGGGAAAAAAACTGGCCAGACACATAATTTAAATTAATTCAATAATTGTTTACTGAGTACCTACTATGTACCAAGAATGATCTAAAAATTGAGGGTACATTAGTTAAAAACAGACAGAAGTTCTGCCCCAGGTAGGTCTTGCCCTATTAGGTGCATGTAGAAAAGCTGGCTTTCCCTGAGAAAACCATAATTCAAAAAGAGTCATGTACCAAAATGTTCATTGCAGCTCTATTTACAATAGCCAGGACATGGAAGCAACCTAAGTGTCCATCATCGGATGAATGGATAAAGAAGATGTGGCACATATATACAATGGAATATTACTCAGCCATAAAAAGAAATGAAATGGAGGTATTTGTAGTGAGGTGGATGGAGTTAGAGTCTGTCATACAGAGTGAAGTAAGTCAGAAAGAGAAAAACAAATACAGTGTGCTAACACATATATATGGAATCTAAGGAGAAAAAAAAAAAAGGTCATGAAGAACCTAGTGGCAAGATGGGAATAAAGACACAGACCTACTAGAGAATGGACTTGAGGATATGGGGAGGGGGAGGGGTGAGATGTGACAGGGTGAGAGAGTGGCATGGACATATATACACTACCAAATGTAAAATAGATAGCTAGTGGGAAGCAGCCGCATAGCACAGGGAGATCAGCTCGATGCTTTGTGACCACCTAGAGGGGTGGGATGGGGAGGGTGGGAGGGAGGGAGATGCAAGAGGGAAGAGATATGGGAACATATGTATATGTATAACTGATTCACTTTGTTATAAAGCAGAAACTAACACACCATTGTAAAGCAATTATACTTCAATAAAGATGTTTAAAAAAAAAAAGAAAAGAAAAGCTGGCTTTAAAGAGAATGTATGCTGATAATTTCTATTTGTTTCATTGTCTTATCAACTTCACTCACAAATTCAGAAGTATATTCCCAAGGGGGATCTCACAGAGTGAGTTCAAATGAAAGTTTTGGTAAGGGTATAGTTAAATGAGCACATCATATCTTAAGTATTATGTCCTTTGTCTTGGGAAGGATTTGGTCATTGTTAGGGACCTTTGTCACTTTCTCCTGGGTCATCAATATCTCTCCCCCATTTTCTTCTCAAGCAACAGTATTTTCTACTGTGCTGAGATCTTCCCTTTTCATTTCTGGAATTTAGCTTCATGCTTCTCCACTTTATTTTGGCATTTCTCTTGTCTAATAGATCTAGGCTTCCCCATGTCACTTGGCAAAGATTCCTTGCTGACTCATTTTAAAAATCTTCCCATTTTCATGTTTTCAGGTACTACTAAAAGAAAAAAGCTAGTAGCTTACATCATAAATTGGAAATTCTGTGATGTGTATTTTCTTAAGTGCCAGGTCTTATTGGAGTTTGCCATTTTTTCCACGTGGAGATCAGATTCTCACAGCCACTTATAGTCCCCATGTTGTGTTCTGGTGTGTGCTTTCTGGCATGCTTAACTTACTTTTCAGGAGGCTTTTTTCCTGGCATTCCAGCAGTGTGGGGCTACACAGTGATTCCCGCCACACTGTGAAAAGTGTCTGCCCTCTTCCTGTCACTTCTGTGGTGTGAAAGTTTGCTAATTAGGATTAGGTTCACTGCAAGTGCAGAAAACAGAGTGGTTGATTTACTACATGACTTCAGGAACTCAGTTTCCTTCCTTGTTGTTGTTCTGATATTCTCATTTCCTGGCTTCTACCTCATATTCGAAGATATCTGCTGAAGCTCCATTTCTCATGACTACATGTCAGCCAGGAGGGAAAGGTGGTGGGGTGGAGAGGAGTGTGACCCTGCTCTGACATCTGTGGACCCTGCTGAATGGCTACATTTATGCTTATGGTACACTGGCCAGAGCTTAAGTACATAGACATACCTTGCTGCATTGGTAACTGGGAAATATATTCCAGGTGGTATCTGCTTAGTTGAAATTGGGGTATATTTATAAAGAAGGCCAAACTGGATATCTTAATATAGCTTGCTCTCTGTAGCACAGGAAGGGATGAGCAGACAGATTATTTTTTACTTGTTAATGATCAAAGCTTGCTCACATATTTCATGAGTGTGAGGTCAGATGCATCAATAATTGTAAATGATGGCTGTCTTCTTTGTTTGGGCAAGTGCTAAGGAGTTAAAGGTCATGCTTACAGAGTATGGGGTAGAAGACTGTGGTGGTGAAGGGGATCCTGTTCTGGAATTAAATGGTGGGGATGTTATTATGACATCTTGGCCTCCACATAATCCTTTGGAATACTCATTCTCCCTTTAGTGAATTACCTCTTGGGAAGGGAATGTGGTGAAAGTGTTTGGGTGGGAACGCACTTCTCTATGCTGGTCTCAATTTTTATTAAGAATCAATTAATTAATACAGCTGCAGTAAAAGGGATGCAGATTGGGCTTTCAGGATGGATTTCTGGCCTCTGAAGACTTTTAGAGATGTCTTAAAAATATATAAAGTGATTGAGACATCCCTTATGGTAGTTGCCTGATAAAAGCAAAGACTTAGGATAGTAAAGTATGGGCTAATTTGGAGGTACAAGACTGCAATCAGAGATTATTCCTTCCTTCGTCCCTGCCTCCCTGCTGCCTTCTTCCTTCCTTTCTTCGTTTTCTAATACTTATTGAGGCTTTACAATGTGTCAGGTGCAATGCTAGGCACCGTGGTGAAGTCATGAAGTCTCCCTGCTCTCATGAGGCTTACAGTACTGGGAGGAGACAGACTTAATTGAAGAAATAATGGCTAGGAAGGAAATGGGACATGTGCAAAAGAACTTGACTTAGTTTGGGATTTTGGAGAAGAATTCCTTGAAGAGATCATACCTGAGCTAAGGAAGGAAGGATTCTAAGCACAGAGGAGAAAGCAGCATCCCAGGCAGAGGAACAGCTCTGGAAATGACCTGGAAAGAAGGAGCAGAGGAGGAGAATTCAGGAGAAAGAAACATGAGACGAAGCCAAGAAGACTGCACTCTTCAGGGCTTTGTAAGCAATGGGAAAGATTATTTGTTTTATCTGAGAACATTCATTAATTCATGTAGTCATTCTTCAATATTTGATAAATACCCACTATGTGTCAAGTGCAAAGACAACATTTGCCCTCATGGAGCTTACCTTATAGTAGGAGAAGACAGATGGTAAGCAATATATGTATGTAAAAATATATCACGTGTTAGATGGTGACATGTGTAAGAACAACGGCAATTGCTAAAACGGTTTAAGGGGAGGTTATGGAGTGAAGTTGTGGCAAGTAGTTAGATTTGTGTTCGGAGATCTCTTTGACTACACCTTGAGAAAAAAGTTGTGGTTTTGTATGTGAGGTGGGGTGAGAAAGGGTGCAAGGAGACATGTTTGGAAATTCCTGCATCATCCACTGTATCTTTGGACTATGGTAGTGGTAGCTGCAACCTTAAGGAGTACACCTTGTAAAAAGGTATGGATTGGCAGTCAAATGGACAGGACTTGGTGAGAGATTGAATGTGGGTGGTGATGGAAACCTACTGACCTGGTAAGGCATTCACTCATTTACCAGACATGAAAGTGAGATCATGCCTTTGTTTCTTGGCATGATGAATTTGGGGTGCCTTTGAAACATCCAGTAAGGTGTTATGGTGGAATTGGGTGATACAGATCTTGGAGGAGACATCTGGTTGTTCTATAAGTATGTGACCAACTTCAGTGTCAGTTGGTAACTGAAGCCATGGTCTTGAACGAGAGTGATGAGAGAGAGAGTGTGCACTGAGAAGAGAAGGGTCAAGCACCACGTTTTGAGGCACTCATCACTTAATGGGAAGGAGTGGGCCAGAAGTAGGGGGAAATCCAGAAATGTGGTGTCACTGCCAAGGGAAGAGAGATTTTCAAGGAGGAACTAGCAACAGTGCCAACGCTGTTGGGATGAGGTAAGAAAATCTTCTTTAGGTTTACCCATTCATTCAACAGGTATTTATTGATGGACTCTGTGTACCCGGCACTCTTCTAGGAACTGAGCACAGCATTAAAGATCAAAGCCTCTGTTCTCCTGAATTGCACATTCTCAAGAGAACAAGAAATATAGAGTGCACAAACAAAGTTAGAAAAAGATGGTGGGATGGGGTGGGAATGCTATTTTGGACAGGGTGGCCAGTGTAGGCATCTCTAAAAGGTCATATTTGAGCAGTTCCTAAATGAAGTGAAGGACAAAACCATGCAAAAAATGTGCGGGAAAGTGCCCATGCATCGAGAACTCTGCTTTGAAGGACCCATAGGTAAGACTGTGCCTAGGAATTCTGAGGAACAGAAAAGGGGTTATTGTGGCTGGAGGAGAGGGAGAAATGAGAAATTTGAGGAAAGAGCCAGAGATTAAGGGCTTTGGGAGCCCTTTGGAGAGAATGGGAAGTCCTTGGACATTTAGTGACATAGAGATGATGAGTGATTGCTGCTTTGGACAAGGGATAGATGGAGAAGCCAGACTGGAGTTTGCTGAGGTGGGAAAGGTGGGTGGACATGAATCATTTGGACATCTTTCTGAAGAGAAGTGTGGGAGCTGGAAGGGGATGGGGAGTGTCACTTTCACTTTTCCACATGTGGATGTGGGCCTCTTCTCATCCCGGAAGGAAATCCTACTATGGGCTCCTGGAGCCAAAGGCACATCTTAGAGGTGGGGATCCCTCTCTCCTGGATCTTAAGCAGTCCTACTCACCCCACACTTCCCTATGACCTTCTTCATTGCTCCTGTCACTTCCTTGTTCCTGAGGCTGTAGATGACAGGGTTCAGCATGGGCGTGAAGACCGTATAGAAGACGGACACTACATCATCCTGACCAGGAGAGTGGTAGGATGCAGGTAACATGTAGGTGTAAATAAGGGGCCCATAGAAGAGGTTGACAACTGCCAAGTGGGAGGAGCAGGTGGCCAGGGCCTTCCAACGTCCCTCCGCAGAGTACATCTGGAGCACAGCTGCCAGGATTAGGGCATAGGAGGTGGTGATGAATGCAATGGGCACCAGGAGGACCACCACGCCTGTCACAAAGAGCACCAGCTCATAGATAGCCGTGTCAGCACAGGCCAACCTCAGCAGTGACGGCACCTCACAGAAGAAATGCGCGATCTTCCTTGAGCCACAGTAGGGGAACTGCAGGGTCAGTGCGGTCTGGATGGAGGAGTTGAGGGACCCTCCCAGCCAGGAGGCAGCCACCAGGAGAAGGCAGGTCCGGCGGCTCATGAGCACCGGGTAGCGCAGGGGGTTGCAGATGGCCACGTAGCGGTCATAGGCCATGAGGGCCAGCAGGATGCACTCTGTGGCCCCCAGGAACATGAAGAAAAACATTTGTGCCCCACAGCCTCCAAACGAGATGCTTATCCATCCAAAGAGGAAGCCTGCTATCATCTTGGGGACAGTGACTGAGGTGAAGAAGATGTCCAATAAGGACAGCTGGCTGAGAAGGAAGTACATGGGCGTGTGGAGCCGGGCATCTGCCCAGATCAGAAGGACCATGGCAGCGTTGCTGGCCATGGCAAGTGTGTAGACGACCACTACCATGCTGAAGAGGAACAAGTGCATCCGGCTGTCATTAAAAAGGCTGGTGAAGACAAAGCCGGTGGTGGAGGAGTGGTTCCAAGAGCCCCTGCCTGCCTCCTGCTGAGCTTCACTGTGGGGAGGAAAAGTGAACTGGCTCACCAAGGGCGCAGAAGCATCCAACCCGAGTCAGAGAGAAGGTGATGGATGAAAACGGCAGAAAGTAACTGGCGAGGCTGGCTAAGGGGCTGTGGGGGTTCTTGCTAATATATTTGCATATTTTTGTAGGGTTAACATTATTTCACAATGAGAACCTACTATAAAAGACATGGCATGCAGCCAAAGCACTGCTCAGAGGGGAACTTAAAACACAAAATGCAAATGTTAGAAAAGAAGAAAGACTGAAAACCAATGATCAAAGTTTCTATCTCGAAAAGCTAGAAGAGAAACCACAGCAAGTTAGAACAACTTATGTTTTGCAAAATATGCATACTTAGCCATATTTACAATAAATAAATAAATAAGCACACAGGAAAATTTTTTTTCAATGAAACATTTACTCTCATGCTTAATCGGAGGACTAGATCCACACATTATGTGAATTATGTGGTTCAAAATTCTTATTTACTTGAGGATTCAGGTGATGCATTTCTCCTAGAAATAGATGACAGCCTGTGACTGTGGCTGACAAGGTGTGTTTTATCAGCTAGCAGACCTGTGTCTTGCCTTGTTTCCCTTGTCACTTTGTCCCTCAGGAGTCCCAGACACACTCTTTGTTCTCAGATGCAGTAATTGCTCTTACATGGGTTTCTGGCAGTATGTTGTCCTCATCTTCATAACTGTCACCTCGTTTAAGTGGTCTCACTAGAGCTAAGTCTTATTATCTTAGTAAGAAGATCGCTTTAAAAATTTTTGGTAGTGAATGGGCCTCATTGTAAGTATAAATCTGTAGACTTCATGGTAGGAGTAGGGAAATCATGTTCAATGTTTCCCTTAGGAAGGATCTGGGGACCTAAAGTTCTCCTTTCTTGAATTACATTTATTCAGGTAAAGTCAATTTCAATAAATGTCAAGTTAAGCTATGATGGGAAAGAAGTCACTCTAAGGCAGTTTTAAAAGTTGTAGACATGGGAAAAACTCCAACCACTCACGCTGCTGTAAGAGAGCCTGCGGAGAGTTGCCACCAGGCAAATTCCATGAGTCTTCGAGGCCTCTAGGCTCTTTGGTGGTTCCAGGGTCCCAAATTCTAGGGAATGCTTGGAATTCTGGTTTGTATCTGTGGGCTTGAGTTTGATAGCAAGTGACTTAAATGGAGAGATTGAAGAGAAATAAATTGCCCAGTGTTCTATAATGAGTTGAGAATGTGGGAGAATGTTGGAGCTGGTGGACACCACTGGGTCACTGAGACAGGGCTGGAGGAGCAGCAAAGTGTTTCAGAGGCACAGCATGTCAGAGATGTGAGAGACTATGGCCTTTATCTGCATGTCCTTCAGAATCACTAGCAGGGCTGTACAATCGATGGAGATATGTATTTCCCGTTTCCCTGAATCTATCCTGGGAGTGGGCCCTGAGCACCTGTACTTCTCAAATCTCCCAGGCTACTCTGATGTGTGGTTTGAGTTGAGACCTACTGCCCACATCTCATGGTTGAAGGTGTAAAGGAACTTTGAAGCCAGGACTTGCCTTGGGTCTCACAGTAGATCACAGGGAAATCCTCTCCTCAGTGCTTGTCCTGGCTCTTCCTGCTATGCCATGGGGCCCCTCTTATCCATGGCTTTAAACTCCACCTTTTCCAGGTTGCTCACACTGGGCACACAGATCCCTTAGAGATGAATCAAATACACTCAGAGTGTAGCAGGGTCTACTCCCAAAACCTGTCTCTGAAGCTAAGCACAAGAAGTTAACACTGTTAAACCCAAACATTCAAGATGAACTTTTAGTGAAGATATGACATACTGCATCTATTTTCTCTGTTTTATGATGCTTTGTTGTCTTGACTCCTTGCAGACCAGGGAAGAACTGCCCCTCTTAGGGTTAGCCAATTCATAGAGATAGTAAACAACTTGCCCTGGAAAATGACTTTGATGTGAAAACAAACCATCTGCCTCCATTTACCAGGCTCCTGCTGTCCAGGAAACTATCCTTATGCCCCAGATCACCACAGGGCCAGGTCCCAGACAACGAGAGACCACCCTTGTAGCCCAAAGCCCACCAAAATTATTCAAACTAACCCTAAACCTCCTCAGCTGCTTACCCTGTCTCACCCAATTATCCCCCCAAAAACCACATTAAAGGCTTTTACCTATGCTTTCCCCCACACCCACCTCCTTCTGCCTCCTTACCGACCCTAGTTTTTTCCTGCGTGGTCTTGTGTGGTATGACATTCCTCCTCCTCTTGGGAACTGTGAGTAACAAACTATCTTTTCAATGGCAATCATCTACTGATCTGTTCATCTCACCATATCCTGCATAAAAACAAGCTCTCAGGTACATTTAAAATATTCCCCAAAAAAGAATTTCCTTATGTTGTCCCTGTTTTGGAAAACTTATAGGCACAGCTTGTATGGTTTGGTGTCTCAAATGGCTCAGAACCAGTAGGTTTTACAGCTGTAAGGACCATAGTCCAACATTCCCATTTTTTTCCATGAGCAGCGTGAGCCTTGGTCAACATATTTTTGATTTTCTAGGCCAGATCCAAAATCCTCCTAACTGTTCTAGAGTAGGCTTTCTCAACCTTGGCCCAATTGAAATTTTAAGATGGATCATTGCTGTGGGTAGGGGGCACACTGTCCTGTGCATTGCAGGACATTTAGCAGCACCTTGGATGCTTCCATTAGATGCCAGAAGTATTCTATCCAAGTTGTGACAAACAGAAGTGTTTGCAGACATTGCCAAATGTCCTCTACAGGAAAAAATTGTACCCAGTGGAGAACCTCAGCACTAGAACTCCACCATAAGTTACCTTTCTTTCCCTTTCCCCCTTCTCTAAGGCAAATGAAAAAGAATAAGAATATTCACAGGTATAGAATCTGTAATAATTTGAGCCAGATGTGGCAGAATGTCTGTTGCAGGTTTTACCCAGTTTTAAACCATTGTGCTTAAGGAATTAGTCTCTGTGGTCAGGTAGCTTGGGTTCAAGCCTCAGCTCCACCATTTCCCAGCCCTGTGACTTGGACAGGTTACTCAGCCTCAGGCTCCTCATCTCAAACATTGTTGAGAGCATTAAGTGGTTAATACCTGTAGAGTGCTCTTTGGGTACAGTCAGGCAGAAGGAATGTGCTGTTTAAGTGTCGGCTGCTATTAATGGCACGACTGTTACCACTTTTATAACCTTGAGCCTCTGCTTATCTCCCTGTAAAATGGGTCATGAAGCTCGTTTCTCAGGGTTATGGCAAATGTTGAATAAGAAAAATGTTGAGGTTGTGCCTTTTGCATAATACGTAGTCAATAAATGTTAGAACTCTTCCTTTCCTCACTTAAGAAAATTAGTTTTGCAAAATAATCATACAGTCAACACTTGTACCTGCAAAGAGCCCCTAGTCCCTTCCACCTGGAGGTTTCCTTTCTACAGGTTTTGTTCTCAGAAGCCTTGAAGGGGGTTCTGTATGTTGTGATGGGGTGGGCTTTTCTACTGCACACGGGATCTCCCATCTAGATTGGAAATTTCCTGTGATGAGGGACTCTGTCCTTTCCTTCTTTTATATTTCTCCACAGAATGTGGTTCCCTGTGGCCCTTGGCCAATGTAGGATGTGTATGGTGAGTAGATGAAAGAAACACACACATCCACAAAACACTATTACCTCTATGGCCATCCTCTGGCATAGCCATCTGAATTCAACATCTGCTCTCTGGAGTTGTACATGAGCACCTGCATCCAGAAATGCTTTTTTTGGTTGTCCTGACACTGTTTATTTTTCTTCTCATGGCAGTTTTTCAGTATTGACACACACACATCTGCATTGCAGTGTATGCAGTGAATGTGTGTGTGCGTGTGTGTGTGTGTGTCTCAGAATAATTATTTAGGGTGATTCCTTTTCTTTGAGACTGTTCCCGGGAAGAAGAGGATATGATTTTCTATTCTTGCATCTTCTAGCTTGCTTAGATCTGAACTGGTACCCAGCAGGCATTAAAGAATTACTACAATGAACAACCAAAAAAGGAATGCTCAATGTGAATGACCATTTTGTGTCGTTGGCTATATCTAGCCCAAGTCTTCATTTTCTCTCTTATGATTTTTCTGTGCTGATATATTTTTTTATTCCTCTGCAGTTTGACTGATTTTTCTTTTTTGTAAAGCATAATATTGGTTTTTACAGTTTAAGATATCTACCTTTTGGAGAAGTATGGTATAAAAAAACAAACAAAAACATCTTCCAGATGGTCAGAGATTTTAAATTTTGCAGTTTGACAGAGGGGAAGTTGTAGATTTGCCCGTTGTCAATTATGGGGCTGCATAAATTGAGGTAAGAGTTTTAAACTACTTCCCCATCTCTCCATCTCCAATTTCATCCCCTACTCACCTCACATTTTCCCAGTCTGCAGTCTCCATGTGGAGCCTCAGTCTCCTGTTGACTGTTTTACTTCCTGGGCTCCAGGCTGAGGTTCAGAAACCAGGGCAGGTCCCTTGGAGAGTCCTCATGGAGAACCTGAAAGCTGAAGCCTGAAATCCATCTCCTTTCAATAGGGCATGCCTAAAGGTTTCCTGTTTTTCCCTTAGAGCCCCATCTTTCTACAATATAACCCATCCACCTTTACCATGATTAGTGTGAGCTGCTGCCCTGTCCCTAGTGCTCCTTTCAATTTCAGAATGCCATGCTTGAAAAGCTTTTGTAACTGAATTTGCCC